>NW_027397067.1:21629637-21790603 GCF_003265705.2 Callorhinus ursinus | reverse complement strand
CCACAAAACCAAAAGACAACCAACAGAATGGGAGAAAATATTTGCAAGTGACATATCAGATAAAGGGCTAGTATCCAAAATCTATAAAGAACTTATCAAACTCAACACCCAAAGAACAAATAATCCAATCAAGAAATGGGCAGAAGACATGAACAGACATTTTTCCAAAGAAGAAATCCAAATGGCCAACAGGCACATGAAAAAGTGCTCAACATCGCTCGACATCAGGGAAATCCAAATCAAAACCTCAATGAGATACCACCTCACACCCGTCAGAATGGCTAAAATGAACAAGTCAGGGAACGACAGATGTTGGCGGGGATGTGGAGAAAGGGGAACCCTCCTACACTGTTGGTGGGAATGCAAGCTGGTGCAACCCCTCTGGAAAACAGTATGGAGGTTCCTCAAACAGTTGAAATTAGAGCTACCATTCGATCCAGCAATTGCACTTCTGGGTATTTACCCCAAAGATACAAATGTAGGGATCCGAAGGGGTACGTGCACCCCAATGTTTATAGCAGCAATGTCCACAATAGCCAACTTGTGGAAAGAGCCAAGATGTCCATCGACAGATGAATGGATAAAGAAGATGTGGTATATATACACAATGGAATATTATGCAGCCATCAAAAGGAATGAGATCTTGCCATTTGCAACGACGTGGATGGAACTGGAGGGTGTTATGCTGAGTGAAATAAGTCAATCAGAGAAAGACATGTATCATATGACCTCACTGATATGAGGAATTCTTAATCTCAGGAACAAACTGAGGGTTGCTGGAGTGGTCGGGGGTGGCAGGGATGGGGTGGCTGGGTGATGGATATTGGGGAAGATATATGCTACGGTGAGCACTGTGAATTGTGTAAGACTGTTAAATCACAGATCTGTACTTCTGAAACAAATAACGCAACATATTTTAAGAAAAAAGAAAAAGAAGAAGATAGCAGGAGAGGAAGAATGAAGGGGAGTAAGTCAGAGGGGGAGACGAACCAGGAGAGATGATGGACTCTGAAAAACAAACTGAGGTTTCTGGAGGGGAGGAGGGTAGGGGGATGGGTTAGCCTGGTGATGGGTATTGAGGAGGGCACATTCTGCATGGAGCACTGGGTGTTATGAACAAACAATGAATCATGGAACAGTACACCAAAACAAATTATGTAATATATGGTGATTAACATAACAATAAAAAAGAAAAAAAAAAGACTAACATTTAATCATAAGATTATAGAATGCTTTTCCTCCCTCACGCCTTACCACCACACCAACAGGGCTCCCATATAATAACAGTGGATTACAGCTGAAAGAGATTCAAGATGCAGATTTTTCTCTGAGGAGGAGCACCTAGGGAAGCCCAGAGTTAATGAGGACTTAAAAATAAGAGGACTAGAAGAATGTGAAGCCTCTGCCATCTACAGCTACAACAAAAATTAAATATAGCCCAGCTCCTAACTAGACTAACATACAGCCTTACCCCACAGGTCTATCTACCTCAGTTCCTATTACAAAATCAAATGCTATAAATTACAAACACTGTAAATGAAGAATGACTTTGATGGGTTCATTGGTAAAATAAATACAGAGGAGGAAAGAATAAAGGAGATTCTTTAAGAAAATAGTGAAAATAGCTCACTGGAAGCACTATTCACAATAGCCAAAAGGTGGAAACAACCCCAATGTCTATCAGCAGAAAAATGGGTAAATAAGATGTGATCTATACTTACAATGAAATATTATGTAGCCACAAAAAGGAGTGGAGTACTGACACTTGCTATAACTGAAATGAATCTCAAAAGTACACTAAGTGAAAGAAGCCAGACACAAAAGGTCACACATTTTGATTCCACTTGTATGAAATACAGAGAATAGATAAGTCCAAACAGAATGTAAAGTAGTAGTTACCAACAGCTTATAGCAGAGGGAAGTATGGAGTAACTGCTTACTGAACAAGTAGTTTTCTTTTGAGGTAACAAAAATATTTTGGAACTAGCTGTAGATGGTGGTTGCACAATACTGTGAATGTACTAAATGCCCCTGAATTGTGCACTTTAAAATGGTTAATTTTATGTTTGTGAATTTCACCTAAATAAAAATAAGCTACATCACTAGAATTCCCAAAGTAAAATACAAAGAGAAAAACAAAATGAAAAAGGAAAGTACAGAACATCTAAGAACTGTGAAATAATTTCAAAAGGTATTATATATATATATATATATATATAATTGGAAAATAATTGGAATACCAGAAGGAGAAGAGAGAGAGAACATAACAGAACATTTAAAACAATAATGGCTAAGACTTTTCCAAAATTAATGACAGACACCAAACAACAGATACAGAAAACTCATATAACACCAAGCAAGTTAAATGCTGAAAACATACCCTCGATATATCTTATTCAAACTGCATCCAACCAAAGACAAAGATAAAATCTTAAAAGAAGCCAAAGGTTAGGAAACAACAAATACCTTATTTATAGAGGAACAAGGATAAGAATTACAGCAGAAACCATGGAAGCAAAAAGAGAATGAAATGAAATATTTAAAGTGTTTTTTTAATAAGTCACCAACCTAGAATTCTATAACCAGCAAAAGTATCCACCAACAGTGAAGGAGAAATAAAGACTTTCTCAGATAAGAAAAACCTAAAGGACCTCATCAGTGGCAGAACTGACCTATAAGAAATGTTAAAAGAATTTCTCAAGGAAAAGAAAACTTGGATCTATTTCTCAAGGTCAGAAACTTGGATCAATGTAAAGAAAGGAAAGGCACTGGGGAAAGATAAATGAGGTTAAAATAAAATCTTTAATTTTCTTATTCTTATTTTTCTAAAATACAACTGTTTAAAGTGATAATGGTAACAATGTGTTGGGTGATTAAACCATATGGATAAGTGAAATGAATGATAGCATTGTCATAGGGATAGGAAGGAAAAATTGAGACTAGTCTTTTATAAGGTACCTGTACTACATGTGAAATGGTAAAGTATTACTTGGACTTAGATCAATTAAAAACAATAATTAAAATTATAGACAATTATTTGCCTAAAGTTGCTGAAATATAATTTAATACAAGAAGGGAAAGACAGAAGTAAACTATATAAGCCAGGAAAGAGAAGGCTTATGTGTACATATGTGTGTGATTAGGGGCTGAGGAGCAGGGAAGGGTGCCATGGTGGAGAATACAAAAATATTTGAAGATGTCTTGTCAAAGAAGAATCAGGCACAGGGATGCTTGGGTGGCTCAGTCGGTTAAGCATCCAATTCTTGGTTTCAACTCAGGTCATGATCTCAGGGTCCCATGTCGGGCTCCTCATTCAGTGAGGAGTCTGCTTCCCCCTTCCCTTTACCACCCCCCCCTCATGTTCATGCACTCTTTCTCTCGAATAAATAAATAAAAATCTTTAAAAAGAAAGAAGAATTAGGCATATTCTTCATTGTCCCTGAAGGCAGAAATGGTACAAATAATTAAGAACTACAGAAAAGTAAATTCAGATTAATAAAAAGATAAATTTTCTAGGCATTAAAGCTGTCCAAACACAGGGTACACTGCTTGAAAGGTAGTGATCCCTTCAACAGTAGAATTTTTCAAGCACAGGCTGAAAGATGACTGGAAATGATATTGTAGAGTGCATCCTTCATTGGACCAGTAAAAGAAAGAGGTATGGAAAAAATGGCCTTGAAAATCACTTGGAACTTTACAATTCTATGATCCTATGTTTTGAGTTAAAAAAAAAAAAAAATCCTATCCTGGATAAATCCTATGAAACTTGGAGTTTTTCATCATTAGCAAAATAAAGATGGCAGTGAAGCACCTGAATTTTCAGTACATTTTAACATGTTTAGGGTCTGGATTACTTGGCTGCAGGCATCTAAATATAACTCTGGCTAATGTGGGACATTTGGGGAAAAACATCAGAGAAATCACAGGCTTGAATGATGGCTAGAGAACCAACTTTGGCAACAGGATTCCTCAAGGGAACTCCAGACATCTAGGAAATAGGAACTGCCTCAGAACAAAAAGAATAAAGTCAATTTTCCCCTGCTGTGATGAACATACTCCAACTATTATTTATTTTCAGCCTTCTCAAGATCCAAAACCTCCAATAAAAAGTGTTTGATTGCCTGTGCTTAGTTCATGAACACACACTGGCTGTGAGGGGGAAGAGAAGGACAGCCTAGACTCTAGGGTTTCTGACCTTTATTGGGGGAGGGGGGCAGGCACTGGCTCTATCAATCTCAGTCAGAGTCATTCAGGAAAATGGAAGCCACATTAGTTTTTTTTTTTTTTAAGATTTTATTTATATATTTGACAGAGCGCAAGAGAGAGCACAAGCAGGGGGATTAGGAGAGGGAGAAGTAGGCTAACTGCTAAGCAGGGAGCCCAATGAGGGATTCAACCCCAAGGACCCTGGGATCATGACCTGAGCCAATGGCAAACACTCAACCGACTGAGCCACACAGGTGCCCCACAGTAGTTATTTTGACAGAGAGATTTTAATATAGGCTATTGAAGGACTGAAAAGTCAAACAAGAATGCTGAAGAAACACAGAGGTAATAAGTGTAGGAAGCATTTACCATCCCAGGGCTGTCAGAGCAAAGGGAAGAGGTGGGGTTATCAGAATCCAAAAGCTTGGAGAAACAGTAAAACTTACGAGTCTCAGAGACAAAGAGAAAATCCTGAAAGCAGCTTGGGACAACAGGTCTGTAACCTACAATGGTAGAAATATTAGATCGGCAACAGACCTATCCACAGAGATCTGGCAGGCCAGAAAGGACTGAATAATATATTCAGAGCACTAAATAAGAAAAATATACAGCCAAGAATACATATCCAGCTAGGCTGTCATTGAAAACAGAAGGAGAGATAAAAAGCTTCCAGGACAAACAAAAACTAAAGGAATTTGCAAACACAAAACCAGCCTACAAGAAATATTGAAAGGGGTCCTCTAAGCAAAGGGAGAACCCAAAAGCAACATAGACCAGAACGGAACACAGACAATATACAGTAACAGTCACCTTACAGACAATACAATGGCACTAAATTCATATCTTTCAATAGTCACCCTGAATGTAAATGGGCTAAAGGCCCCAATCAAAAGACACAGGCTATCAGATTGGATAAAAAAACAAGACCCATTGATATGCTGTCTGCAAGAGACTCATTTGAGACCCAAAGACACCCCCAGATTGAAAGTGAGGGGCTGGAAAATCATTTATTGTGCTAATGGACACCAAAAAAAACCTGGGGTGGCAATCCTTATATCAGACAAATTAGATTTTTATTTTAAACCAAAGATTGTAATAAGAGATGAGGAAGGACACTATATCCTACTTAAAGGGTCTATCTAACAAGAAGATCTAACAATTGTAAATATCTATGCCACTAACATGGGAGCAGCCAATTATATAAGGCAATTAATAACAAAAGCAAAGAAACACATCGAAAACAATACAATAATAGAGGGGGCTTTAACACCCCCTCACTGAAATGGACAGATCATCTAAGCAAAAGATCAACAAGGAAATAAAGACTTTCAATGACACACTGGACCAAATGGACTTCACAGACATATTCAGAACATTCCATCCCAAAGCAACAGAATACACATTCTTCTCTAGTGCCCATGGAATATTCTCCAGAATAGATCACATCCCGGGTCACAAATCAGGTCTCAACTGGTACCAAAAGATTGGGATCATTCCCTTCATATTTTCAGACCACAGTGCTTTGAAACTAGAACTCAATCACAAGAGGAAAGTCGGAAAGAACTCAAATACATGGAGGCTAAAGAGCATCCTACTAAAGAATGAATGGGTCAACCAGGAAATTAAAGAAGAATTAAAAAAATTCATGGAAACCAATGAAAATGAAAACACAACTGTCCAAAATCTTTGGGATACAGCAAAGGCAGTCCTGAGAGGAAAGTATATAGCAATACAAGCCTTTCTCAAGAAACAAGAAAGGTCTCAAATACACAATCTAACCCTACACCTAAAGGAGCTGGAGAAAGAACAGCAAATAAAGCCTCAACCCAGCAGGAGAAGAGAACTAAGAAAGATCAGAGCAGAAATCAATGAAATAGAAACCAAAAGAACAGTAGAACAGATCAACGAAACTAGGAGCTGGTTCTTTGAAAGAATTAACAAGATTGATAAACCCCTGGCCGGACTTATCATAAAGAAAAGAGTAATGACCCAAATCAACAAAATCATGAATGAAAGAGGAGAGATCACAACCAACACCAAAGAAATACAAACAATTATAAGAACATATTATGAGCAACTCTATGCCAGCAAATTAGATAACCTGGAAGAAATGGATGCATTGCTAGAGATGTATCAACTACCAAAACTGAACCAGGAAGAAATAGAAAACCTGAACAGACCTATAACCACTAACGAAATTGAAGCAGTCATCAAAAATCTCCCAACAAACAAAAGCCCAGGGCCAGATGGCTTCCCAGGGGAATTCTATCAGACATTTAAAGAAGAATTAATACCTATTCTCCTGAAACTGTTCCAAAAAATAGAAATGGAAGGAAAACTTCCAAATTCGTTTTATGAGGCCACCATTACCTTGATCCCAAAACCAGACAAAGACCCCATCAAAAAGGAGAATTACAGACCAATATCCTTGATTGAACATGGATGCAAAAATTCTCACCAAAATACAAGCCAATAAGATCCAACAGTATATTAAAAGGATTATTGACCACAACAAAGTGGGATTTATCCCTGGGCTGCAAGGTTGGCTCAACATCCACAAATCAATCAATGTGATATAATACATTAACAAAAAAAAAGAACAAGAATCATATGATCCTCTCAATAGATGCAGAAAAAGCATTTGACAAAGTACAGCATCCTTTCTTGATCAAAACTCTTCAGAGAAGAGGGATAGAGGGTACATACCTCAATATCATAAAAGCCATCTATGAAAAACACACAGCGAATATCATTCTCAATGGGAAAAAACTGAGAGCTTTCCCCCTAAGGTCAGGAACATGGCAGGGATGTCCACTTTCACCACTGCTATTCAACATAGAAGTCCTAGCCAGAGCAATCAAACAAAAAGAAATAAAAGGCATCCGAATTGGCAAAGAAGAAGTCAAATTCTCACTCTTTGCAGATTATATACTTTATATAGAAAACCCAAAAGACTCCACCCCAAAACTGCTAGAACTCATACAGGAATTCAATAAAGTGGCAGGATATAAAATCAATGCACAGAAATCAGTGGCATTCCTATACACCAACAACAGGACAGAAGAGAGACAAATTAAGGAGTCAATCCCATTTACAATTGCACCCAAAACCATAAGATACCTAGGAATAAATCTAACCAAAGAGGCAAAGAATCTGTACTCAGAAAACTATAAAATACTCATGAAAGAAATTGAGGAAGCCACAAACAAATGGAAAAACATTCCATGCTCATGGATTGGAAGAACAAACATTGTGAAGATGTCAATGCTACCTAGAGCAATCTACACATTTAATGCAATCCCTATCAAAATACCATCAACTTTTTTCACAGAGCTGGAACAAATAATCCTAAAATTTGTATGGAACCAGAAAAGACCCCAAATAGCCAGAGGAATGTTGAAAAAGAAAAGCAAAGCTGGTGGCATCACAATTCCAGACTTCAAGCTCTATTACAAAGCTGTCATCATCACGACAGTATGGTACTGGCACAAAACCAGACACATAGATCAATGGAACAGAATAGAGAGCCCAGAAATGGACCCTCAACTCTATGGTCAACTAATCTTTGACAAAGCAGGAAAGAAAGTCCAGTGGAAAGAAGACAGTCTCTTCAACAAATGGTGTTGGTAAAATTGGACAGCCACATGCAACTGGAGTGAAACTGGACCATTTCCTTACACCACACACAAAAATAGACTCAAAATGGTTGAAAGACCTAAATGTGAGACAGGAGTCCATCAAAATCCTAAAGGAGAACACAGGCAGCATCCTCTTCAACCTCAGCCGCAGCAACTTCTTCCTAGAAACATTGTCAAAGGCAAGGGAAGCAAGAGCAAAAATGAACTATTGGGACTTCATCAAGATAAAAAGTTTTGCACAGCAAAAGAAACAGTCAACAAAACCAAAAGACAACCAAGACAGAATGGGAGAAGATATTTGCAAATGACGTATTAGATAAAGGGCTAGTATCCAAAATCTATAAAGAACTTATCAAACTCAACACCCAAAGAACAAATGATCCAATCAAGAAATGGGCAGAAGACATGAACAGACATTTTTCCAAAGAAGACATCCAAACGGCCAACAGACACATGAAAGAGTGCTCAACATCACTCAGCATCCAGGAAATCCAAATCAACACCTCAATGAGATACCACCTCACACCAGTCAGAACGCCTAAAATTAACAAGTCAGGAAATGACAGATGTTGGTGGGGATGTGGAGAAAGGGGAACCCTCCTACATTGTTGGTGCGAATGCAAGCTGGTGCAGCCACTCTGGAAAACAGTATGGAGGTTCCTCAAAAAGTTGAAAATAGAGCTACCCTACGACCCAGCAATTGCACTACTAGGTATTTACCCCAAAGATACAAATGTAGGGATCCAAAGGGGTATGTGCACCCCGATGTTTATAGCAGCAATGTCCACAATAGCCAAACTGTGGAAAGAGCCAAGATGTCTATCGACAGATGAACGGATAAAGAAGATGTGGTGTGTGTACACACACACACACACACACACACACACACACACACACACACACACAATGGAATATTATGCAGCCATCAAAAGGAATGAAATCTTGCCATTTGCAACAACGTGGGTGGAACTGGAGAGTGTTATGCTGAGTGAAATAAGTCAATCAGAGAAAGACATGTATCATACTGATATGAGGAATTCTTAATCTCAGGAAACAAACTGAGGGCTGCTGCAGTGGTGGGGGGTGGGAGGGATGGGGTGGCTGGGTAATAGACATTGGGGAGGGTATGTGCTATGGTGAGCGCAGTGAAGTGTGAAAGACTGTTGAATCACAGATCTGTACCTCTGAAGAAAATAATACATTATATGTTTAAAAAAAAAGAAGAAGAAGATAGCAGGAAAGGAAGAATGAAGGGGGGGAAATCAGAGGGGGAGATGAACCATGAGAGACTATGGACTCTGAAAAACAAACTGAGGATTCTGGAGGGGAGGGGGTTGGGAGGATGGGTTAGCCTGGTGATGGGTATTAAAGAGGGCACGTTCTGCATGGAGCCCTGGGTGTTATATGCAAACAATGAATCATGGAACACTACATCAAAAACTAATGATGTAATGTATGGTGATTAACATAACATAATAAAAAAATGTGAGTAAAAAAAGAAATAATAAATGATTTTAGCAAAGTTTCAGAGTACAAAAATCAACACAGAAAAATCAGTTGCATTTCTATACGCTAAAAATGATCAAAAATGCAAATTAAGAAAACAGCCACATTTACTGTAGCATCAAAAAAATAGAACTTAAGGGAGCCTGGATGGCTCAGTTGTTTGGGCGACTGCCTTCGGCTCAGGTCATGATCCCAGGGTCCTGGATCGGGCTCTCTGCTCGGCAGGAACCCTGCTTCTCCCTCTCCCACTCCCCCTACTTGTGTTCCTTCTCTTGCTGTCTCTCTCTCTTTCTGTCAAATAAATAAATAAAATCTTTAAAAAAAAATATAGAACTTAGGAATAAACTTAACCAATGGAGTGAAAGATTTGTACATGTAAGACTACAAAACATTTGTAGTATTTCTTGCTACTTCAAATAAATCAAAGAAGATACAAATTAAATGCAAGACATCCTGCACTCATGGATTAGAAGACTTAATATTGTTAAAACATTCTTACCCAAAGTGATCTACAGATTCAACGCAATCCCTATCAAAATTCCAATAACATTTTTTTCAGATATAAAAATAAAACCCTAAAATTCACATGGAACTTCAAGAGATCTCACATAGCCAGAACAATCTTGAAAAAGAAAAACAAAGCTGAAGGCCTCACATTTCTTGATTCCAAAACAAGAGTCAGACATGAAGGGAACCAGTGTTTACTTCCACCAAAGCATCTTTCTTGTCCTCATCACATACTATCGGCTATGTGTCCATGCAATGACTCCAGGACCAAGATGTAAAGATACTGTTCAATACTGAGCAACCCAAGGGCAATTCACATGCTTGCTTTGAAAGGATGTTACTGTTTCTTGTTGTTTATTTATTTGTTTCTTACCATACATGGTGGATTTTAGAATTTTCCTAGCTGTCTTAATTAGGGATAATTTTCTTAAAGAAGAGAGATCTTCTCAAGAAAATGGAAGTTTATTGAAAAAGTATAGTAAGTACTGCAGAAATCCATGATTGGGGCTCATTGCCCAACAGGGTCTCGCAGGAGGTGGATGAAAATTAAGGCTCCTCTCTATGCCTCATTTTTATGCTACAGGCTGACGATTTAGATGTAAACTCCAACTGAGACTGGCTGAAGTTAGATCTATCTCTCACTCAGTTTCTTCAATTTCATTACTAATAAGAGGGGCAAATGAAGTTAAGTGTTTAAAACAATATCCAGAATGGAGTAATCTCAGTATTTTTGCAGAGTTCCTTTATCTATAGTGTATTTTTCTCTACTTATTAATTAGCTTCCACTTGACCCAGCAGGACAGCTGCCCTCTCTGCCCACTTTCTGTTCAAAAGCCTGCTGTCTGCAAACTTATGTCTCCCAGTTTGAATTCTTGAGCGAGAGAGAAGTCGGTTCACTGCCAGCTAGGTTCTACAACATGCAAAAATGCTCCTTGCTCTGGACAGGTCAAGGAACAAGGCATGTCTAATACACAGAAATTGTGTTTTTTCTCCCCTTATATATATGAGATCTTTACCATTCCACTAGACAGAGTGAAAAAGTTTTCACCAGAACATATCTCCAACACCAAAATACACAGTGGGAAAACAGTATTTATAATTTATTTTTTAGTGCTCTGCAAAGTTGGTGTTTTTGTTGCTATTTTATGGATGAAGCAACTAAGACAAAGAAAGATTGAGTTGTCCATGCTTCAATGAGAGTAAATGGCAGAACAAGCACTTTATTTTAATTGTTAGCTCCAAAATCACTATTTTCTCCATATTAATTACTTAACTACTTAACATAAGTTCACTTTTCCATAAGCTTTGCAAAACATAAAAATTCTATTGGGTTTTTTTTTTGAAAGATTTTATTTATTTATTTATTTGAGAGGCTTGTGGAGAGAGGGAAAAGGAGACTCCACACTGAGCACAGAGCCCGATTCAGGGCTCGATCTCACAACCCTCAGATCATGACCTGAGCTGAAATCAAGAGTCGCAGGCTTAACTGACAGCCACCCAGGTGTCCCCATAAGAATTCTATTGTGACCTGAATTATTACTTGGTCTGTAATGAATTTGTTTGCTACTTGATATAAGGAACTTCTCCCATATTAACTACTTTCCCTCTCTAATCTTTTGATTGCCTATTAATATGACTTTAAAATCAGCATCAGCTTAACAAAAGAGTATTTAGCTGCAAATCAGAAAAATAAATGAAAATACATTTTCTCTCAAAAAATGCCTATTTGGGAAGAAGAATTATAGATTATTTTCATTTTTTTTTCCTTTTTTACATGGTATTTGTGCATGCTGTCTACAGTGTTCTCAGCAAAGGCATAAAATGACTGCCTTCAAAAAAAAAGGCACTCTCCCCAGATTCCTCCTTGGTGTTATATTTTTCGATTTTCTACAGAAAAGCAATTTAGAAAGAAAAAATGGGGGGAGAGGTGTGGAGAGAAAGGAAAAGAGACACATATTTCCCTTACACAGCTCATTCTTTGAGGTTATGAGCACTCCTTGAAAATAGAGTTGTTCTCAGAAATGCTAGAATTATTGTTCAAATACAATGTACAAGGATTGTCCACTTCAGCCTTGTTTGTGATAATAGAAAATTAGATGCAATCTAAAGCCCATTGTCGGGACACCACTCAAGTATTACCTGCTTAATCAGATCCCTGTGAAAGCTATCCAGTCTGAACACTATGAAAGCAATTTCAGCTCCCTCTCAGATCAATCCTAGAATTTAAAACTGACAGGGACCTTCAAGAGCATCTAAATAACACTCCTCACTTTATACCTAAGGAAACGTAGTCCCAGTAATATTATGCGACCTGTTCAACATCATACCTTCAGTTGGCACCTAGTTAATAATCAAATAAAATAAAAGTCCTCTTATTCACAGAAAACAGAACCAAGAGCTGGTTGGTAAATAGAAAAAGCTAATTAAAATGTACAATCATAAAAAATTATTACAATTATATTTTTTCTTAATATATCTAAATCTATGCAAATTCACTTTTTTTGTCATTGTTGGACCAAGGGTTTCTCTGAGAATGAGCACACTGATTGGAGTTCCAAATCTTTCTTCTTATATAACCACATCTATAATGCATTTATGCCTTGCCTATGACTTTCCACTGCAATTTCTTTAAGTGGATACTTAAGGAATTTTGCACAACAATCTAAGGGCAGAATGCTTTTAGAATTTTATCACCCATTTTCCGTGTTTTATAATCGTCTCATGCCTACTTCAACAGCAATTTCTTTTAGCAAACACCTTTATTGAGCCTTTTGAAAGCATTCAGCTTGGTCTTAGCCCTTCCATTTCATTGGTCTACATAATATTTAATTACATAACATAAGAACAATAACAATAGGACTGGCATGCAGAGATTTCAGATAAACTAAACTGGCTTCAGGTAAATATGGAAGTAGATATACCCAGGCACACTAGGAAGAAGCATGCTACCTACAGTTAGCTTTCAGTGTATCAGAAGCAATAGCGAGCGTTATTTATTCATAGAGGGAATGGCAAGCTTCCATTAATCCAGAGATTCAAGTAAGTAGAGATTGTCCAAGAGAGCTTCTACTGTAGTTGAACTTGAAAGTAAGTTTTCTCAACTCAAGATTCTCTCCACCATATTCAAATTAATCTCTAGCCAAGTACGTGACAATAAATTCAGTGATATCTTAAAAACAGACTACATGTCTTGAAGACAGATACCTATGTTTTCTTATCCCATAACATTTGCAGAAAGAGGTTGAAGGGAAAGAGATAGCAACACTGAAACATGCCATTGACAGCTCTGCTTATTCAGCAACTACCGTTTCCTTTTTAACCTTTCTATATGAGAATTGAATGCTAATGAAAGCTAATCAAAATGTTACATTTGTATCAGTCAGGGTTCTCGAGGGTAGATAGAGAGAGGATATGTAGGTGATGGTAAATTTTAAGGAAGTGGCTTATTGTGATTGTGGGCGCTAGCAAATCCTACACTTGTAGGGCAGGCTACCAGGCTGGAAACTTCAGGCAGGATTTCTGTTACAGTCTTGAGCAGAAATGCAGAAGTCTTTCTCCTTTTTGGCTTCTAAAGCCTTCAACTGATTAGATGAGACCCACTCACATTATTCAGGATAATGTCCTTTACTTAAAGTCAAAAGCGTAAATGTTAATCACATCTACAAAATACATTTACAGTAACATCTAGTATTTGGCCAAACAACTGAGCACCATAACCTAGCTAATTTGACACATAAGATTAAATATCACTATATCCTATATGGCAGAGTACACTGGGTGATTTCAAAGCAAAATTGGAATCATTAAGATTTTCAGTCATTTCCATTTTCTGTATCACCAAAAACAAACAAAAAAACAAAACAAAACAAAACAAAAAAACAGGTTTTCAGTCAAATTAGAGCAAACATTTTCTAAATAATCTCTTTCATTGTATTCTAGGCCTCTGTGCTTTGTATCCAGTTGGCTTACAGATGGAGGCAATTCATGCTTTAATAATGCAAATGCTATACCTTCATTAAAACAAAAAGATGTGCTTGGAAATATGTGTCTCATTTGTTATATTGGAGGAAGGTGGGATGCTTTCTCTACAATCTCAGAAGCTCTAGCAAACTAGAGAAGGTCCACCAAGAATCCAGTTTTCAAGATCCCCAACAGAAATGGGGAAGAAAATTTAGAAGCTTGGTAACTAGAGGAAACAGCTGTCTCTGAGGAGGAAGGGAAATTGATGTTTGGCATAGAAAAGTTCTCCAACCAAACTTGAAAGAAATTAGCTCAAGTTTCTTAAGAGAGAGGATTTTAATAAAATTTTAAAAGTTAGCTTACTCTTTGGGGAATCTAAGAAAATAATTGTGACACAAGTGGGAATAAAGCCCTCACTCATTTCAATGAGTGTGACATCCATAGCTCTCTGTAGTGTAATAAAGAATGTGGCTGGCCTTTGGCTTCCTGGTTCCTAGGAGGTAACCCTTAAATCCTTGGAATTTCCCAAGTGACAGGAGTGTCTTTGTTATTTATGGTGAGCCCCAAGGACCATATCTGAGTTGGGGGGGTGGGGGCTGGCCATGCCAGAAACACCAACCATGTATAAACAATGAAACCCCAGTGGAAATTCTGGACACTGGAACCTCAGGCGAGCTTCCTGCTAGTTGACACATACTGATGTGCCAGAAGAAATCACAATTATCACACTTACCTGAATTCTAGGAGTCGTTCTAGCAAATTATCAAACCTGAGATGGGTAGTGGGAACTCCCATATTTGTAGCCAGTTGGTCAGAAGTACAGGTGATCTGGAAATCCCAAAGCTGTAGCTGGTGTCAGAAGTGAGGGCAGTCTTGCTGCAGAGTGCCCTTAACCTGTGAAGACTGAGCTAATCCCGAGTAGTTAACATCACAACTGTATTACACTCTCAAAGCAGAGATCACTAGGACACTAGGAGGGAAGTGAGGGAGCTGGAGGCATAGGCAACTTTCAGGAATTTTAGAATTCAGAGACTTCATCTTACACCATATTAAATATATTAAAATGTTCTCACATCCCCAGATTAAATATCATTTTTCTTTGAGAAATTGAAAGGCTTTTTATAATTTTGTTTTTGAAACAATTATCTGATTTTTGAAAAATTATCTATAAATACTCATTTATTATTAATAATACCTTCTCAGCAATCATTGTGATACTTGGGAAATCTTGAGAAATGAGAAAAATCCAACCTACAAATTATTTTCACATGTAATAAAGTTGTTATGGATTCTAAATTTAGCACTTAATGAAGTTGGCATGATGCCTCGAGTGCATAATGTACAGATGCATCCCAGTGATTCTGCAGGATGGGGACAGGGAGTCAACACCAAGTACATGTCTTAGTCAGCTCAGGCTGCATAATGAAGTACCACAGACTGAGTGACTTAGAGAAAAGAAACTTACTTGCTCACAGTTCTGGAGGCTGGAAAACCAAGATCAAGGTTTCACAGATTCTGTTCCTGATGAGAGTCTACTTCCTGTAGAAGAAGGTGCCTTCTCACTGTATCCGTTGGTGGAGAGAGAGAGAGAGTTCTGATCTCTCTTCCTCTTTTTATAAGGACATTAATCTACTGGATTAGGGCCCCACCTTTATGGCTTTAATTACTTCCTAAACACCCTATCTCCACATGTGATTATGTGGAAGGTTAAGGCTTCAGCATATGAATTTTGGTGAGACGCAATTCAGTCCATCATAGTACAGGGTGATTTTTTTTTTGTTATTAATTTATATTTTGTTCTTTCTCATTCCACACTCTAAGCAAACAGCTAGGCCTTTGGGCACCTTCTCCTCTGGGGCATTTTTGTTGTGGCGCAGATATCAGAAACTGCTGAGAGCTCACCATCTTTCCTGGCTTGTGTTTTACAGTCTTTGCGTACAAGAACTAGTTAAGATCATAGGACCAGGAGAGGAGGGGGAAAGCAAGTGGCTTCAAAGGGTTAAGAGAAAGAGGGTCCTCCCATTTCTCCAGGCACCAACCATACAAGCCTTCCAGATTCTTGGCACAAGAAGGAAAGAGAAGGGTGCCCCCAGAATAACCGAGTTTTAACATCCTACAACTAGCAGGGCAGAACAAGCAACTTAGAAAATAGAGCTATTTTTCTGGAGATAAAGGTATTACCATTTTGTTCCCAATGTGATTATTATTCAGGCCCTGGATGGCCTTCACCCTAGCTGTGTGACTGGTAAGGCAGGGATTATGCTCACTTCAACTTAAGAACCAAGTTTTTGGGACGCCTGGGTGGCTCAGTCGGTTAAGCGTCTGCCTTCTGCTCAGGTCATGATCCCAGCGTCTTGGGATCAAGTCACACATCAGGCTCCTGGCTCAGCGAGCAGTCTGTTTCTCTCTCTGCCTGCCGCTCCCCGTGCTTGCACTCTCTCTCACTCTCTCTCTCTAACAAATAAATGAATCAAATCTTAAAAAAAAAAAAAAAAGAAGAACCAAGTATTCAATTCATTCATGAAAATATATATATTTATAAAGCACCTACTATGTGCAGAGAACTATGTGCTTGTGCCGGGGAAAATTTAATGGGCATAATGCCAGCCTGTATAGCATCTGCCAAGAAACACAACCATGAAATAAGAAATTACAATAAAATGTGAAACATTAAGTGATGCTTCAGGTTGTCAGTGTCATGAGTGCACAAGGAGAGCTTGAAGAGCAGTCATAGGAAACGGTCAAAATCAAAGAATGGACAAGAGGTAGCCAAGCAACAAGGAAGAAGGAAGACCAGTCCAGAAATGAGGAAACAATTCTCCTTACCAAATCTTGAAGAACCAGCCACCGAAGCCCTGGAGGGTCATCAATTTCAACCAGACACTCAGCATAAGAATCCTCTCCATAGGATATTGACACGTTGTGGCCCAAACTTTGCTGAAAAACTATGGCCCCGGCCTGACTCACAAGTAGGATACTCACTACTTCATATTTGAGGCCTTAAACCAGACGAGCTGATGGTGGTTGGTGGATGCGGCAACAACGGCTGACGAATAAGTGACAGCTGATAGCCTGACATGACAGATGTCATACAAAGAGTTGTACTGGCACAAAGAACAGTAAGTCCTAATAATGATACCAAGGATGTAGAAATACCCCTTAGAAAATGTTCTCTTAAAAATAATTAAAACAGGGGAACCTGGATGGCTCAGTTGGTTAAGGCACCGACTCTTGATTTCAGCTCAAGAGTGATCTTGATCTTGATCTTGATCTTGATTTCAGCTCAAGGGTGATCTTGATCTTGATCTTGATCTCAGGGTCATGAGATGGAGCCCTGTGACACGCTCAGCATGGAGTCTGCCTGGACATTCTCTCTCCCTCTGCCCCTCCCCCCACTCCCACCCTCTCTTGGAAATGAGAGAAATTTAAAATTTATTTTAAAGTTTATTTTTAAAAAATAATTTAAAATTTATTTCATTTAAAATAAATTTAAGATTTTAAAAAATAATTAAGACATAAAAGTGTGGATGCCACAATTGCCAGAAAATTCACATATTTAGGGGCACCTGGGTGGCTCTGTGGGTTAAGCGTCTGCCTTTGGCTCAGGTCATGATCCCCAGGTCCTGGGATCAAGCCCTCCATCGGGCTCTCCGCTCAGTGGGAAGTCTGCTTCTCCCTCTCCCTCTGCCTCACCCCCTGCTTGTGCTCCCCTGCACACACTCTCTCTCTCTTTCTCAAGTAAATAAATAAATTCTTTAAAAGAAAAAAAGAAAATTCACATATTTAAAATCTCACTCCTAATAATGCTAGATTATAATATAGCCATATTACATATAACTATTAAAAAAATATGGAAAGGGAGAAAGGAGAACTTGGAAAATAGCTTTCATCACAATAAATGAACTTACAAAAGCCAGTGGATATGTGGCCCTCTTGGTTCCCAGCTTCACATCTCCCAGTCAAATCGCAAAGATGCCGAAGGGAGAGAAGGCCCTGTAGCTCTCCCTGTCTCAATTCAGTCCGTGGCTTGTTGGTTGAAATGTAGCCTATGTGGTTCTGGTCTGACTTTTCTAATGAGTTCACCCTGAAGACAGAAAATCATTTCAATATACTTTTAGTAATCTATGTCATCAGTATGGCTGGTTTTGTTACATGGTTTGAATTTTGCCTATCTGTCATTCCTGCTATCACACTATAAAAAAATAAAAACATTTTTAAGTGGACATAAATTACTAGCTTTACTCACTATGAGCGGAGCTGAATTTATACTTTTTTCACTTAGCTAATTCTTATTTTAGAAGCTTAACTTTATGAGTTTATCTTACGCATTTTCACCACTTAACTCTTCTTATTGGAAGTTAAACTCTGGCTTGCCAAAAGGAATATGGTCATAAACTGGTACTCAATGCCAAAAGTAAGCAGCATTATGAAAATGTACTCCTAAGTCCTAGCTTTCAATATTTTTAAACTTGAACTCTGGCTCTTAAAATATGTGAGATGTAGTAGTACCTCACCCTCTGACATATGGGGAAGCACAAATCCCTGATTCCCAATGAATACAGAAAAGAAGGGAAAGAAAGAATGAGAGAAGCAAAAACAAGAGACATCCTTCATTTCATATGCTTCTGTAGCTATCAATGTGTGCGATTTTACCAAAATGAGACTCGAGCACATTAAATCACACATACACGAAGTTCGCCCCTCAGGCTACAGGCTATAGCCTGGCTCCTATTTATTAAACCAATCTCTTGTGAAGACTAGGCCATTTCACAATGTAGAGGTCATAGCACAATGACTCCAAAGGAGCCTTGATTTCCCCTTCTTGAATAAACTGTTGCCTGGTATTCATGGCCCTTGCTGGGAGTATTTTGAATTTCAAGTCATCCTAAAAGCATTTCTCCCACCTGCCCTTGCATATATTCAGGGCATCCTTTTACATCAAATTTCCAAACCAAGCCAACTTCATCCATAAGGCCCATGGTAGTAGAGAAGCCAATTTTTTGTTTTTAATTTATTTTGACAGAGACAGACATAGCAAGAGAGGGAACGCAAGCAGAGGGAGCGGGAGAGGGAGAAGCAGGCTCCCCGCTAAGCAGGGAGCCCGATGCAGGGCTTGATCCCACGACCCCGGGATCATGACCTGAGCCGAAGGCAGACGCTTAATGACTGAGCCACCCAGGTGCCCCGAGAAGCCAATTATTGATTCGATATTTGCCTACTCCTGCTTCAACTTTACCGTATTTTCCACAGCATTCTATCTGTCCTCAGCTACTACAGCCGAATGAAAGCAGAATGAAAGCACAAATGCAGCAGAGTCATAGGAAAGGCCCCTATGGGTCCGGTGTGGGTCTGTATCTATACTGTGCCCAGAGGGCTACAGGACTCTGGTGGGCGAGATCTAGCTCATGTGCCTACCCCTACAGAAACCCAAATGCATGGAGCAAAAATGCACTGTTATCCAAAAGGAAAATCTGGATAGTATTTGCAGAAGGAGAAATAGATACTGGATCAACAATCACAAATTTTGTCTACTATAGCTCCCAAGCAAATTTATTTTATCCCAAGATATACACAAAATTACATATGATTTAACATATCTCTTGAAATGACATATTTATTTTTAAGAGGTCATACAAATAAATGAGAAAAAACATAAATAACCCAATAGAAAAATGGGCAAAGTATACAAATGTGGAGTTTACAGTGAAAAAGACAAACATAGGTAAAGCTGATCAACTGCACTCATAAGAAAAATCACAGTAAGAAAGAGATAATGTTCTTCACTGATCAACAATATAAATCACAAGATGCCATTTTTTAATCTTGAAAATGCTCATGGTTGGAAAATACCTAGTACATGCAAGAGTATAGGAAACAGCCTTTAGTAGAAGTGTTACGTTGGTATAAATTGGTAGAGAAGGATCTATCAAATAACCGTCAAAACTAAAATGCATGACTCAGTGACCCTAAGCTAGGAATTTAGCTTACTGGTATACCTGCAGAAATTCCCCCAAAACATAAGTACAGAGATCTTCACTAGAGCATAATTAAATTGCAAACAAACCAACCAAAACTGAAAATAACCCAGTGTTCATCAACAAATAACAGGACAAATGAACTATGATGCATCTACCTAATGGAACACTAAGAGAACATTAAAGAGATTTAAGTAGATCTGTATGTGGAAAAGCTTTCAGATATAGAAGCGGAGAAAAACAAGTACAGAACAGTATACTTTGTATGAAATCTTACGTGTGAACAGGAAAAAGGTCGATGCATATATGTGGAAATATACATATTTTCCTGAAAATAATCGAACAGTTAATAGGGATTACCTTGCAAAAAGAAAAAAGAGGTTCCTCATTTTTCCAAGGTATACACTTCTCTACAAGTTGATGTTTCTAACCTTATAAGTGTGTTATTTTGTTCTTTAAAATGTCAACAGGAATTAAGTGGGAAGAACACAAATCATTTTTATATTTTCTTCTTTGTACGGTTCTGATTTATAAGAAGACTAATGTGTATTAAACATTTTAAAGTGTATTCTTAAAAGAAGAATAACTTGATGGCATATTGGTATAACTTGATGGTACCTAAGAAAATAAAAATAAACACAACTTAGTAATTGGGAGTTTACTATATAATAGGCAACACACTAAGCACTTTATATGTATCAATGTATATTATTACATGTAACCCTTATTATGAAGATTGATATTATGAAATGAGTACTTTATTATCCCTATTTTATTTTTAAAGATTTATTATTTATTTATTTAAGAGAGAGCGCATGCAAGCGGGGACAGGGAGAGGGCCAACGGGAGAGGGAGAGAATCTCAAGCTGACTCCCTGCTGGGTGCAGAGCCCAATGCAGGGCTCCACTGAATCCTGAGATCCTGACCTGAGCCAAAATCAAGAGTCAGAGGTTTAACCGACTGAGCCACCCAGGCGCCCCTTATCCCTAGTTTATAATGAGAAGAATAAAGCCAAGAGAAGCTAAGTAAATTGCCTAGGGCTCCTCACTGATAAAGATTTAAACACAGCCACTCTGATTGTGATCAGTGTACTACCAAGGAGTAATTTACACTACAAATGTAAATATTGCCATAGAAACTGTCTTTCCATGGGGCTAGATTGTGGAAGAATATGCATTGCCCTGTATGTTACTAAGTCTTTAAATTAACTTGTAACATCCCTTTTAAGTTCCTGCCTAAATGAAGTTACAGAATTCAGGTGATCATAAATCCTGCCTTCCCCAGGATGGAGAAAATCAAATTAGAAGACTAAATACATAATATTCTTTTAAAAATCGGGAGACACTCCTCAAATATAATGTACTGTTAGTATTTAACAAGCCTTCCAAAGGACTGCAGGCTGACCGAGTTACTAATTGTGCTTCTGACCAAGGGAGGGCCTTCGTACTGAAGCACCAGGCTAGTGTTAGCAGTCTTCACCTGGGAAGCTCACTGGGCTTCAGCTCCTTATTGAGTCTTGAGCCCAGACTATGAGGTAATAGTCTGATTCTCATTTTGAAACACATAAAACCCAAGGAGGTTAACTAATTTCCCTAAGGTCACACAGAAGTCACTGGTGCAGTTGGAATTGAAACAGAAGTTTCTTAATTCCCAGCCACTGCAATGCTCCCAAGGCAAAGCTCTTGTTGAATAATTACACAATGACACAAGGGCACTTTACAATTCCATGGAGAGTCCCCAGAAGCAAAATATTTCATTTTAAAATTGAAAAATCTCAGACTTACCGAAGACTGATGTCGTCTCCAGCCTCCAAGTTATGCATCTCAAAGAATCTCTCGGGAAAGTCTCCCAAATATTCGACATAGTACATCTTGGTTCTAGCAACTTATCTGAAAGGCTGGTAAAGAACTGTACGGCTTTCTGGCTTGCAAATGTGTAAGGTTTTGTGTATAAGGTTTCCCCCTGAAAGCATCCATGTGGCATGTGAATGTAAATGACCAATATACCTTTGCATAGAACTGCAGGAGGGGTCTCATGACTCTCCCTGAAATGAAATGAAATTGAGGTTAAAGCCTACAAAAGTCTGCTCAAGGTTAGCAGTTCTTCCTAATGGGTCACCAACCTCAGATCCCCAAATAATAAAACTTCACAAATCCTTAAAATAAGTGTTTGATGGAACACAATGTGAAGGAGTTTAGCACAAATCCACCATAGAAAATCTGCATCAAGCCAAGATAATGCTGCCTAAAAAACAGATATCCACAGGGTAACCTTTGGCAGACATGCAGTTGGAGAAAGGAAGGAAGGAACGGTTACACACCTGCGTGGCTACTTGGTGGGCAGACTGATCCTCCCCATCCCTAACCCCTGCTCTTCTAAAAGACCAGAGAGAACTACAAGTCTTCTTTCCCTTTGGTATAAATACATGACCCAGGCTACACTAGCTGGGAATGGAGTTAAGGGCTCTGAGTTGTCCAAATGTAATCCAAATGTGGCCAGGCAGCCTGCCCAGCTCTCACTCAGGATGCAGTTTGCAAAAGGAAAATACCCACCTCACTCCAAAGGCACAGAAATTTCTGTGGATTTTTCCCAAGCTTGTGGATAAACAGAGGAAGTGAATACCTCACGGTTCTCTAAACTCCTATTTCTTGCCCCCAAATTTCCACTTTCCACAGCAGTTGCTATAACTCTTCCCCCAGAGAAGGGCCAGTCAAGCTCTCCTTCACTCCTCTGGACTCTTTCTCAGCTTCTTTTCCTGCTTTGATTCTTCCTATTTACATTCCCACCCCATTGCCTCAGAGAACTTCCCCACATACTGTGATCCAGTAACTCAGCCAGCAAAGGAGACCTGGCAGAGGCAGGGCCTGGAGTGGGGAGAGGGGCAGGATCCAAATCAGTGAGAAGAGCAGACCCTCAGAAACTGGAAGAACTTGAAGCTGAGGCAGGACTCACCCCGCTCACCCATCAGGGTGTAAAACTACCCACAGAGCTAGTACTTATGCCTCCTGTCCCCAGCTTACAGACAAGTGATACACCTCTACCCATGTCTTCAAGGAACCAGAGGTGTGCTTCCTGGGATCAAGTCCCGCACCAGGCTCCCTGTTCAGTGGGGAGCCTCCCCTCCCTCCTCCCCCTCTCTCAAATAAATAAATAAAATCTTTAAAAAAAAATAAATAATAGCTCTTTTCCTCCCCGGCTGCTTGAAGCCTCCCCGCCATCATGAACGACACAGTAACTATCCGGACCAGGAAGTTCATGACTAACCGACTACTTCAGCGGAAACAGATGGTCATTGATGTTCTTCACCCTGGAAAGGCAACGGTACCTAAGACAGAAATTCGGGAAAAACTAGCCAAAATGTACAAGACCACACCAGATGTCATATTTGTGTTTGGATTCAGAACCCATTTTGGTGGTGGCAAGACAACCAGCTTTGGCATGATTTATGATTCTTTGGATTATGCAAAGAAAAATGAACCCAAACACAGACTTGCAAGACATGGCCTGTATGAGAAGAGAAAGACATCAAGAAAACAGCGAAAGGAACGTAAGAACAGAATGAAGAAAGTCAGGGGGACTGCAAAAGCCAACGTTGGTGCTGGCAAAAAGTGAGCTGGAGATTGGACAACAGAAGGAGTAAAGATGCTGCAGTGGCTTTATCTGTGGTGGTTGTGCAGATTTTTCATGAGAGGATCAATAAACTAAGAATGTTAAAAATAAATAAATAAATAAATAAATAAATAATAAATTGTTGATGTGAATAAAGTGCTTAGCACAGAGCCTAACATTTAGTGAGGGTTCAGTTAGTATCTGTTATCATCATTATTCTCCTACACCCTGAACCTCCTCCATTCCTGTATCAGAGTCAAATGTAGGGGCGCCTGGGTGGCTCAGTCAGTTAAGTGTCTGCCTTCAGCTCAGGTCGTGATTCCGGGGTCCTGAGATAGGGCTTCCTGATCAGCGGGGAGTCTGCTTCTCCCTTTCCCTCTGCCACTCCTCCCAACTCATACTCACTCTCTCTCTCTCTCTCAAATAAATAAATAAAGTCTTTAAAAATAAAAGTCAAATGTAGTTGAAGAAAGGAAAATGTTGAAAAGCATGAGTTGGCTGCAGTGGTTCTCAAGCTGTGGCCAAGGACTAATCTTATTTTCAATTTCCGATCTGTCCTGGTCTCACTACATAGGTCTAGAATGCAGCTCCTGCCACATGCAACTTGCTCTGTGAATTTGACAAGTGAACAAGTTAAACCGCATTTAATGATTTCACCGATCATGAGTTCATCACACTGGGATGTCACAGCGTTGTCATATTGACAAAAATGTTTCTAAACACTTGTTCTCGATTGCTGTCATGGACCAGTAACAAGAGTTCTCAAGCCCACACTTTGAGTAGTGGGTAGTGACCAGCCAGAGCTTGTGAACAAGGCTTCACCAGGCTGGATTGCTCTGAGTTCCAACAATCTGAGAGTGTACTTAGCTTACAGACAAGTGATACACCTCTACCCGTGTCTTCAAGGAACCAGAGGTATGCTTCCAACCCGTGACCCTGTCTCCAACCCAAGCCTACAGCTGAACAATCCCTGAGCCCCAGGATCCTTCTGGTGCCTATTCCCTCTAGCTCCTCACATTTTCTCTCCAGCCCAACCTGGCACAGAGGGGCACTAAAGAAAAACCTACTTTCACAAGAAAACCATTTAATAAACTAATTCATGCTACCATGTTAGGGACTTGATAGGAGAAGGGAAGGGGAGGGGATAAAGACAAGATTTGAACTGCAAAATAGTAAAGGATAAATAATGTTTCATATAAAGAAATGTAAGACAGCTGCAAGTTTGGGTGAGAATGGGAAGGAACTGGAACCCTCATGCACTGCTATGGGAACATAAAATGGTGTAGCCCTTTGGAAAACAGTCTGGCATTTCTTCAAAATGTTAGGCATAGAGTTCCCATAGGACTTAGAAACTCTATTTTGAGGTATCTACCCAAGAGAAATAAAAACATCTGTGTACACACACACACACACACACACACACACACACACACACACAAACATGAAATGTTTAAAGCTGAATTATTCCTAACAGCCACAAACTAGAAACAACCCGAAGGTCCATTCACTGGTGAATGGAAAAATAAAATGTGGTGTCATCATAAAATGGAATATTCTTCAGCAATAAAAAGAAATGAAGTGCTGATACATGCTGCAACATGAACGAAACTTGAAAACACACTAAATAACAAAAGACAGGCAGAAAAGGCCATGTATGGTATGATCCCATTTATATAAAATGTCCAGCGTTGGCAAGTCTCCAGAGATTGATAGTAGATTAGAGGTTGCCTACAGCTGGGGGTGAAGTGGGCTGAGGGAAATGAGGAGTGACTGCTAATGGGCATGGGCTTTTTGTTTTGGGAGAGACAAAAATGATCAAAAGTTAAATTGTGATAGAAAAAATTAAATTGTGACAATGATTACATAACCCTGGGAATCCAGTGGAAAACACTGAACTGTATACTTTCAATGCATAAATTATGCTTGTTAATTATATCTCAAGAAAGCTTTTCAAACAAGTAAGAATATTAGCATTTAATTACATATATATATAAAATTATAAATGATAAGATGCTTCAGCTAGGCAATAGTTTGGGGAGAGTGGTGGAGATACTTCCAGAAGCATCACACCATGTAGGGATAATCCTTATGTAGAATATACATAAATAAAAAATTTAAACTGCATAGACCAAAAGACTGGAATAGGGGCGCCTGGGTGGCTCAGTTGGTCAAGCGACTGCCTTCGGCTCAGGTCATGATCCTGGAGTCCCGGGATCGAGTCCCGCATGGGGCTCCCTGCTCGGCAGGGAGTCTGCTTCTCCCTCTGACCCTCTCCCCTCTCATGCTCTCTCTCTCTCTCTCTCATTCTCTCTCTCAAATAAATAAATAAAATCTTAAAAGAAAAACACACATTTAAAAAAAAAAAGACTGGACTAATTTCCCTCACAATATGAAGAGCACTGCCTTTGTTTTGTGGAAGCAATTTTTTTTTCTCTCAAACCAACTCTTCTTTATTTAAAATGTGTTTCTGTGTTTTCGGGTTTTCATCTTATAGTAGAAAAGCATGATCCCAAAACATATAGGAAAGTGTTCTTTATATATGACCCACATCTATCCACATGTGTTGACCTGTGTGGACATGAAAATCTAGTCCTTGGAAGTGTTGAAGACACGTTGCCTTTAGCAGACAGGGATTGTGTCATCCTCTCTTCCTGAGGTGCTCATGAGTTGTAGGCCACAGGCGCTGGGCATTGGAAAGTCCTAAAGGGAGAGAAAACCCCATGATGCTCCAGAGTCCCCTGTTCCAGAGCCAGGGTATGGCTGCCATCTCCTCTTCTCAGACAGGTTGTACTGACAGTTGGGTTTATAATTCTAGGTCTACATAACCTGCCAAGGGAGAGACTTGGAGGGAGCGTTCACTTGGGATTCATTCTGGGGAGGCCCTGTTAAGTATCTGCCCTGGCCAAGAGAGGTTCTGCTGAAGGTATGGGTTTGTTTGCTTTTTCACAGCACTCCTCTCCCTTCCAAACTTAATTTTCCCGCATCTTCTATGAATATAGTGTCCTCAAACAAATAACACATTTCAGGTACACATAACTGCTTTGCTATTTACAGAGCACTTGCAATGTAAATACAATGAGCTCAAGAGTATTCTTGTGTAAAGTGCTAACAAATATTTGTTCTGCTGGGGAGAGGCCCAGCCCTCCCAGGCTGGGATGGCGCTGGGGCCGGCCAAGAACAGCCTCAGTGAGGGCCCCAGTTTGCTGGCTCTGAGCTCCCCTCACACTTTGGCAGCCAAGGCAGCTGACCTCCTAACTCAGTGAGATTAAAAAAAAAAACACTTAGTCACCAATGGAGATTCAAACAGTTTCATTCCTTGGCTTATCTCAGAGTCTGTGTTTCTAAAACAGAACTTAGTTTAGGAATAAAATGGTACTTTCCTTCATGTGTTTGCCGGGTCAGAGCGGCCCATACCTGAAGCTGTCCTAGGGTAGCGGTGAGTACCGTTTGCTGAGCCCTCCAGACCCTCTTCTGAACTCATGATGCTTAAGGCATCTGGAGGGGGCGGTAAGGGTGCTACAAAAGCCACAGTGAAATCTTGTGATGCAAAGAAATGACAGAGTTACTTTCCTGAATGACCTCAGTCTGGGCAGAGGGAAAAGAAAGGGGGGCCAAGGTGGAGGAAAGGTAAGGAAGAGAAGGGAAGAGCTTTTCCACAAGCTTTTCCACTTTCCACAAAGTATCACAACCCTTCAACGGCCTCCCGTTGTTCTAAAGATAGAGCTCGTGTTTGTCCTCTAAGCTGTGGAACCAGCCCTCCCCTCCCCATTGCTACATCTGGCTCACTTTCCCCTTGCTCTCTCTAATCCAGCCACACTCACCATACCCCTTTCCAGAACCAGGTCTTCGCTGTCTTCTGCCTGCACCGCGCTTTCCTTCCCCTCTCCACTAAATAATGCTTTATCATCCCTCAGCGCTCAGCCCACGAGTCAGTTCCTCAGGAAGCTTCCCTGATTTCCTGTCCAGTTCAAATCCCTGAGCAAAGGCTGTCAGGGTATCTGGCGCCTCTCCTATCTACACTTGTCACGGTTACGGCTTATGCAGCTGTGTTGGTATTTGATTGCTTCTCTCCCTGGACAAAACAGTAAGCTTGCGAGGACGAGAGTCAGAAATTTTTTAGCTCTTGTGCCTTTAACAGGGCCTGGGGCTTAACAGGCATTTAATAAGTATCCAGGGAATGAGTGAATGAATGAATGAATGAATAAATGAAGCTAGGTCTTCACTCGGGTCTGTCCCCTCCAAAGCACATTTTCTTAGAACATTTACTGGAAAGGGGAAAGCCCAGTCATACAAAAAGACAGGGAAAGAGCACTCAAGGTAAAGCCTATCGAGTACAAAGACTCCGTGTTCCCGGAAGAAAAGGGCTATAGCAGGGTAAACTGAGCGAGGGAGGGGGGATCAGAGGCCATAGTGATCTCTCCCTCTCTACCTGAGCCTGATCACCTCCCAACCTACTGAAGTGTATTTACAGATACACTGGTGTGACCCTGACATGGCCCCCATCTCAACTCCACCACATTCCCCAACACCCGCATCCACATACACACAGAGATATGCTCTGTGGCAATGTAATTCCCATAAATTCTAGGTTCCTGCGCTGTTTAGCTGGCCACTGCCTTAAAATAAATCTAAAAGAGAGAAAAACAACCTCATTTAACTTTGCAGAGGTGTTTTTAACTTTTATCCTCAAATATCTAGAACTTGAAAGTTTCTCTGTACATGCAGTGAAGGGGGGGAAATAGACTAAGAGAGAAAGCATCAATAAGAAAAACAGTTTATTTGGCAATGGTGCAAACATATGCTGCTTGAGGCTACTACTCATGAAAATACACTAGAAAGAGATCCCAGAAAAGCCTTCAACTACCAGGCAAAAGGACAAAAATTCTGTTTTTTCAAATTTGTTAATATTCAAGGGAAAATTTTTTTTTAATTTTATTATGATGGAGACATCCCAGCCTATGCCATGTTTATAGGGCATGCTAGCAGCATGCTCATCAATTCTGAGGATAGATTGTCAATACTCCATATCCTTTTTCTTAATTTAAATAGCCAGTGGCAGCAAAAAACTTCAGTTTAAAGCTCATGGATTTTCCCATTTGCAGCTCTAAGAGCCCATAAACATATGTATCTTTGGAAAACTATCATGTGTTTTCAACTTCCTGAAGAATTCTTGTAAAATATAACTGAACCACATTACCCTTTGTCCTGAGCTTTTATTCCACTAATGGACAAATTGGGAGGAGGCTGAGAACAAATGTGCTATTAATTACCCAGATGGCTTTTTAATAGAACCTTGGATTATTCTTCAGCCACTAAACATTGTCCAGAAATTTCTTAATAACACTGGTGTGCAAGGCATTCCTTCCAGAAGAATAAAGATCTCATTGACTGGCAGGCTCAGTTTATGTCAGGTTAGCTTAGGAGATGGTAGACAAAGGGTGGGTATTGTATAGACCAGAGAGAATGACATGCCATATCTGAGCTGCCCAGTCTCCTCAGCAATGACAGATTTTCTAATTCACTGCAGATTCTCACAAAACTGGGTGGTCAGCTTTGGAGAGAACCAACAGTGGGCCTATTGATTCTGGGTGGGAGCAACATAATTCTGAATTAACCTGAGTTGATTCAGTACAACAGAGAGTCTTGGTATCGGATTAAAATTAGGATTAATACATTAAATGTTAGGTCAGAATGTTAAGTCCCAGCGCTGAAAGACCTACATGAGTAAGTCAAAGTGAATGCAGGTAGGTATTTTAGCCAGAAGATAATTTGTGCTTTTAAACTTTAGAAATATATCACTCAAAATTCACTGGCCCAGATGAAGCCTTTTATGAAACTTTGTGCTGTGTTATGATTTTTGCTGCTTAGATCATAAAGAGTCATTTTGAATGTGTGCCTCTAAGTTCATCGTGTGTGTGTGGAGAAAGAGAGAGAGAAGCTTTCATCTGACACAGTAATGGCTGAGAGACAGCCTGGCTCATTATTTGTTCCTGCTTTTGTAAAATCATCTTGCCAGGGGCAAACTCTGCTGCTTCGAGCTTTCCAAGTAGACGGCAATTAACTTTCACTGTGCTCTTTAGCAGACACATGCTCCTATTAAATCATGAAGGATGCAAACTATCATTTTGAATATGTTTTCCCAACTATTGGTGAATGTATTTATATTTAGGAAAATAAGATGAGAACTAAATACCTTACAGTTTCCTGGAGTAATTATTTTAATACAAAAATTTTAAACCCTCTGATTTTCAAACCATATAAAAAAATATCCAAATAGCTATGTCTAAAGAAAAGAATATGAGGGGGACCCTGGCTGGCCCAGTCAGAAGAGCATGTGACTCTTGATCTTGGGGGTCATGAGTTTGAGCCTCCCATTGGGTGCAGAGATTACTTAAATGAACAAAAAAATTAAAACTTAAAAAAATATGAACAACTGTTGCAAAATAGTTGCAAAATAGTTCACAAAGGGGCTGAGGTAGAAATAAAATATTGGAAAGCAATGAAACTGAATATGACATTTTGTTGGGGAATGTATTTTCTTAAATATTCAATATCACTTGGATATTTTATTGCATATTTTGTTGTGC
Source organism: Callorhinus ursinus (assembly GCF_003265705.2). Taxonomy (NCBI): domain Eukaryota; kingdom Metazoa; phylum Chordata; class Mammalia; order Carnivora; family Otariidae; genus Callorhinus; species Callorhinus ursinus. The sequence goes on along the minus strand of NW_027397067.1, from coordinate 21,760,615 downwards.
CTAAAAGAATGAAGTGATAAAAGATTGAAGTGGCCTTTAACAATTATCTAACACATTACAGAGTACTTTTTCATTTTAAAAAATGAGATGCTTGTACTTACACCTGGATAATTTACAAAATACACCTTTGGGCCTTCCCCGTTCTTTCTCTATCCTCCTTGTCATGTGATCACCCTAACGTGCAATCAATAAGGGAATTTTTAATAAATTTGAAAAGACTGCTGTCAGTAGCTCTCTCTGTACTATCACCTGGTCACATTATCATTTAAGAGCATCACTTATTAGCAGCCATAACAGTAGGTACATTTTGCCTTCACCTAGTCAGGATATACTTTCAGGGCTTCAGACAGACCCAATCATAAGTAACTTCTTATTTATAGTTTCAGTTTGGAGTTTAACTTCACAGGGGCTCTTTGCCAAGTCTTACTAACCAAAATACAGTTTTCATTTCCAACTTCCATTTTGATGCAAGTTTGTTTTCCCAAAGCTGCCTCGCGCCTAGATTTCTAGCACCTGCACACTGACCCCTGGTGGTAGCAACTAGATTCTGCAAAGCCTCTTGTGCGTCAATTAAGCCCCTCAGAGCTAAAAGGTTCCCTTCCTGAACCGCTCTAGATTAAAACCTATCGTCCTGTATTCCGTTCTCAAAGTCCTGCTAGGTAATGCAGTTAACTAATTCAAAATAAGCTGTGAATGGGAATTTCCATCCCTCCCCCAGTGCTGCAGTGTTTCACATCAAAGGAGATTCTCATGCCTACCTGGACAAAGGAGAAACTTAGAAGCAAGGGACATTCACAGGCAAATAAATCATATCACAGAGGTCTTCCACTCAACATACTCCCAAGGTTGGCCTGAACCAGTGACACTTCCTAGAGTCATGTAATAAGAAGAATAGGGGCTGTTATAATCAGGCCTCAGTTTAATCCTGACGTCTTGGTTTACTAACCGTGTGGTCTTAGACGAGCTACTTAACCTTCCTGAGTTCCCAGTTTGCCTCTTTGGAAAACAAGGGTAGTGATATTTTCCTCCGAAGGATTGTTGTAAGGAATATGGATGCAGGGTAACTGGAATATAAGTTCTCAAATAAATGTTTGGCATTATTATCTCCAGGGAAAGACGGAGGCACTCATATTTATGAGGATCATATTTTTTTGCCCCAAAAGCTGCGTATTTGGGACATGAAAAGTGTAAATGACATGGGGAGAGAAAAGGACAAAAATATTTGAGGTCAGAATTGTCTCCAAGAAATCCATATAGGCAACACATCTATCGTACAAAACACTATGTCAGTTCTTTGGTTGGAGTAATTCCGTGGGCCGCTGGGTGTAGCCTTCCAAAAGAATGCTAGTTAGCACCAAATCAGATTTCTAAATAAGCCCAGAGAACAGGCAATTCTGACAAATGGACAAGTGTTCAGGAGATGTTTGTTTACACAGACATCCCCCAATACTGTAACTAAGATAATAAGAATGCACACTCCTTTGCTGCAGTCATAAAAGCTAGGATGGAGTTAGGTCGTGTCTAGACGCCTTTGATCAAAAAACAGGGATTAGTGGTTACTGAATTTACTAACACAATTTTCTTTCCTTTTCTCCAATTATTTCTATTTTCAGCCTTCACTTTTAGGATTTAGTTACAGCATCTTGCACTGCTTAGTCAGCAGACATGTGCCATTTGGGGGATGCCATGATCCCCTTTTTCAAAATTAAATTTTGAAGCCAGAAGTGTCACGTTTCATTTCTCATTTAGTGTAATTCTATGAGACTTTACTCAGCATTAAAAGACAAAGTCAGTACCCACTGATCATCATATGTTTTCAGGCTTTAAGCATACTGACTCATGCCCAAGGTCTTGCCATTAATTATTTTCCCATGCACTATCTACTACAAACCTTTATCGAATAAGTAAATCCTCATAACAAAACACAGAGAGATGCATGCTCATACCCATAATGAACATATAGTGTAGCTAGAGAGATCCAATCCATGCAAATTAGCAATGGTAAAGTACGTATGAATTATACCAAAACATCACCAGAACACTGTTTAATCATTAAGTATTCCTTAGGAAAACAATCTGTACCCAATGCCATGCTGACAGGTATTTTTTCCTTACTGCATTGTCCCAATGTTGTGTTCCCTACAGGTCAGGATTTAATAACAGACTATCCATCATAGGTGGCCCTGCATTTGGTATTTCCTGTAGTATCAGAGAACCTCTTTCATTACAAGACAGGCTCAACTATAAGACGGCCTGAAAACATGGACCCAGGGGGCAATTTTAGAGAGAGATTTCTGTGTATGTGCTTGTATGCCAGGGTAATGGAATATAAAGGGAGAACCTAATCCCTTTCTTGAGAAGCTCGTGGTAAGTGAACATTCCAACTGTGTCTTCTCTCCTCAAACCCTTCCTTGCTTGTTGCAGCTAACTGGTCACCCCTTCACAGAGAGGGGGCTCCTAGGCAGAGGCTTACCTGCTGCTGAGAGAAAGGAAATTATTCATTCAATCCCAGCTGCTATAGGATGTAAACTGAGATTCATGGGGAACAGAAACCAGAGAGAAGATGAGGAATGGTCTTCATAGAGATGATCCATAGCTATGGTGAATTTTCCCCACCTAGAGTACAAACTGGAACCTCAGATAAGACCCCACACCCACATCCACTCTCCTTTCTGGGTAGTTTTCCTCTCATAACTTCATATCCTTAACATTCTAAAGAAGATTATGTTTAGGTTTGTTTTTGTTTTTGTTTTTACTCACAGAGTTCCCCCATGTTTGGCAAAACATTTTGTTCTCTAGAAAAACCCGGTTGTTTTTCTCTTAGGCTAGACAATTATATATATTTTCCACTGGGAACTGGGATATCATTTGCTTCTAAAGATGGATTTATTCTCTTTTTAACACTCTGAAGCAGCTCCTTCCTCAGATGAAAATCTGGTTTGGGTGCAGGTCTCTGAGATGCAATACAATTCTTTGGGGGGAAATGATCCTCTCAGTCTCTGGGAAGTACAAGTCTGCCTGATGTATGCATGGAAGATGGACTTGAACATTCTGCCCAAAACAAAGACTCATAGAAACATGTTAGTTTTATGAATTATTGGAAGTTAAGACAATTATGAAACATTTTTATTTATTCTTTTCAGGAAATACTCAGAGGTACAAGCCTGAATTCTTAAAATTACTAATGTGCTCTACTTAATAAGAAATTTAAGCAGAATATAACTTCACTAAAAATATTTTTCCTATTATGAGAAAAGATAAAATCAGAAGATGGCATTCACTATAGTGACCAAATTATCAAATTTTAAAATTAGATTTCAGTTTAAAATGCCATTGTTCCTGATCTCTGGAAATTTTCATGTCTTCATCTAGAAATGTGGTGCCCAAATCTCCAAACTCGCAGTCAAGTATGTGAACAATGGAGATTTACTTGGAATTTCTTTCCCCAAGGTCTGTTAGCATACGGGAAAGATAGGAAGAAACCAGATTTTGGTAAAGACAGAGACCTATTACCTTTCGTAGTCACTTAAAAAAAATATCTTAGCAGTTGACAATGGTGCCTAAAACTTAAATATTTGAGTTTGGTATTACTTAGTATTTAGCCAAATATTTACCTTTTTTAAAAATGGCTTCAAAAAAAATTGTCCCAGTTCTCCCTTAATTTTTGAATCAAAATGTATTTCAAGAAAAATGAAATCCATATGTTCCTAGTTTATCTCCCCCAATTCTTCAACATTTTATTTTGGAAGATCATCTGACAGCTAAAAAGCCTTAATTAATTTCCAGGTTTTGTCCAAAGATACAAATGTAGGGATCCGAAGGGGTACGTGCATCCCGATGTTTATAGCAGCAATGTCCACAATAGCCAAACTATGGGAAGAGCCAAGATGTCCATCGACAGATGAATGGATAAAGAAGATGTGGTGTATATATACAATGGAATATTATGCAGCCATCAAAAGGAATGAGATCTTGCTGTTTGCAACAAGGTGGATGGAACCGGAGGGTATTATGCTGAGCAAAATAAGTCAATCAGAGAAAGACATGTATCATATGACCTCACTGATATGAGGAATTCTTAATCTCAGGAAACAAACTGAGGGTGGGAGTGGTGGGGGTGGGAGGGAGGGGGTGGCTGGGTGATAGACATTGGGGAGGGTATGTGCTATGGTGAGCGCTGTGAATTGTGCAAGACTGTTGAATCACAGATCTGTACCTCTGAAACAAATAATGCAATATATGTTAAGGAAAAAAAAAAAAGAAGATAGCAGGAGGGGAAGAATGAAGGGGAGTAAATCGGAGGGGGAGACGAACCACAAGAGAAGACTATGGACTCTGAGAAACAAACTGAGGGTTCTAGAGGGGAGGGGGGTGGGGGGATGGGTTAGCCTGGTGATGGGTATTAAAGAGGGCACGTTCTGCATGGAGCACTGGGTGTTATACGCAAACAATGAATCATGGAACACTACATCAAAAACTAATGATGTAATGTATGGTGATTAACATAACATAATAAAAAAATTTCCAGATTTTGTCACTTAATTATTAAATTGTGTTTGACTAACAACTGTGAAATCATGAATTTGGAAAACTGAGTATTTATTACAACCCTGAACCCTTTAGATCTTAAAGAAATACTTTAATAAATAAATGAATAAGTGAATGACAAGTAGGGAACAACTCAAAAACAACCAAGTGTTACTTAAATAGGTTCTTACACTCTATTAGTAAGTAATAACTGAAAATTTTACCTATGCTGTACACCTTAAATTTATAGTGTTTTATGTCAGTTATAGCTCAATAAAACTGGGGGGGGGGAGGGAGAAAAAGAAAACTTTATCCCAGTGCCAGAGAGAGGCTTTCTTTCCTCCAAGTATTAATTCAGTCAATATAAATACAATTGTCGTACATTTTCTAGGCTCTTTTATAAATTCTCGTGTGCTCTATATAAACCATTTTTGAAATGTAAATCTCTCCAGACTTTGAAATAATGCACATGTTTACTAAAAGTATGGAAAAGATTAGCAAAATGAAACTTCCCATTTAAAATGGAAATATACCAGTAAAAAGTAGGTAAGACTTACAAGCTGGCCACAGCATGTAGAACTGACAGCAGCTACTAAGACTTATGTGCTGGGCATTGTGCTCTGTGTACCATATACATTATTTCATTTAATCCTCACAAAAACCCAGGAGGTAATATTTGTATCCCCATTTTACAGAATTGCAAACTGAAGTTCGGAAAGGTTGAATAAGTGACCCCAGGTTACACAGCTGGTAAGGTGAGCCCTGGTTTAAACCTCAGGACTATGTGTGTCCAAATGTGGTACGCTTAAGCACTCCTAAATGAAACTGCAGTAGGGAAGGCCTTTGATATTATTAATATAAACAAGCAGTCACTTCTCCCTAATAGGATTTTCCCAGCCCACCCTACTCCATGGACAATTGCTCCCACCTTTGCTTGCGAGCTCTTTTTTGGTTACCAAGGAGGATAAGTAAAAGATTAAAGTCAAGGCTCCCATAAAACATGATGTTATAAAGGTACCTCTAATCTGAATCTACATATTATCCAGGGAGATCATAGAAAAGCTCCTGGGGAACCACAAAAGTCAAATATAGTTGTCAACTATGATCACTTTTTAACTAGTTGCAAGCTGAAGTATTTCTAGGATACAAGGAAGCATCTCATGTCTCTATTACCCTAGGACTAGACTGATCCCACTGTTATAGCGAGAGCTTGCTTACAACACTTTCTTACTTGTACACAGAGACTAGGCAGAATCATAAATGAAAATATAACTGTTCAATAAACACATTACCAAATGGAAAAGACAAAAACCCTCTTCAGTGACAAAAGTCATGATCTGAGAGCAGCAGGTGTATGGTTCCTTATCTCAGGGGGCAGTTAGAGGCTTTGGAAGAGAATATATATCATTTCTTTCTCAGCAAGTACATTGTTACTTCCAGTCCACAACCTGTACGGTTTTATTTCTCCAGGTTACCCTTCCAAGAAAAACAAAGTAAATATCTAATAATCATGAGCTGAAGTAGCTCATGAAACAGAAGTGTCTACTCTTTTTGCAGTTAAGCAACTTATCAAAAGGAGATTCATACCGCTAAGTCCACAGAGATGGAGAGTGCTAACTTTCATCAGGGTAGACTTATAACTATTCTTATGACGTACATAAGAAGGATATAGAAGTTTTCAGACCATTATCAGAGCCACTGCCACATCTGGTTGTTTGTTTTTTAAAGATTTAATTAATTTATTAATTTATTTATTTATTTATTTGACAGAGAGAGAGGCAGCACAAGCAGGGGGAGCTGCAGAGGGAGATGGAGAAGCAGACTCCCCACTGAGCAGGGAGCCTGATACAAGGCTCCAGCCCAGGATCCCAGGATCATGACCTGAACTGAAGGCAGACACTTAACCAACTGAGCCACCCCGGCACCCATCATCCTCTCCTCTTTAGATACAAAGCCTGCATATCTTTAAATACAGCTCAAGTCTCCCTTTTACAGTTGAAGCTTCCTCTGACAATCCTCACGGAAAGGGCTTCTTCCTCTGTAGCACTCATGTGGCACAATCACACATTTCCTGAAATAGTTAATAATCTTTTTATGCTTAAATCATAATTTCACTAAAATTATCCATCTTTACAGTAGAGGAACTAATATAGGACCAAATCCATCGAAATCCTCCCCAAAGTGCACCTGAGTCAGCACCCAGCATGGTGCCTTCCACACAGTAACTGCTCAGTAAGTCAGAATCTGGGTTCTCTACACTCTGGACAGCTCATGGTGCTAGAGTTACTAGGTTTATGTGGCTACCCTTTAAAATGCAACCTGAAGAGTGTAAATAAACAGTGAAATCCTAGGGAGTCCAGTTACTCAAAGTTAACCCAGAGGATTTGGGAGGACTCTGGGGAGCTAGGTTAAAATTACTCTTCTCTCCCCCAGTAGAATGTCTCATGGATTGTTGTACTTGGTTTTTCTTTCACACAAACAACATTACCTTTACAAAAGAGGTTTATATGTACAACCTTTGGTGCCTTTCTTCCCCAAACCAAAGTTTTCAAGACTTGCTGGAATTGGGCTTTTTCTAAGTATAGTGAACTCCAGATCCCAGGTTTGTCTTTAGGTTTGACTTGGGCAAAATTTAAAATTAAAAAATAATATAGCTGATTGTTGCTCAAAAAGTAAAACCTAGAATTACCAAAAAACTCAGCAATTCCAGTCCTAAGTATATACCCAAAATAACTGCAAACACACACAAAAATAACTTCTACACAAATGTTCATAATACCACTGTTTCCAGTAACCAAAAGGTCAAACAACCCAAATGTCCATCAATGGATGAATGAATAAACAAAATGTGTTATATCCCTACAATGGAATATTACTCACCCATAAAAAGGAGTGAAGCCCTGGTATATGCTATAACCTTGAAAGCATTTTCCAAGTAAGAGAAGCCTGACATGAAAGATCATGTACTGTATGATTCCATTTATAGGAAATGTCCAGGACTCGTAGACCCACAGAGACGGAAAGCAGATTGGTGGTTGGCAAAGGCTAGTGGGGGAGGGCTAGCAGGGCTAGCAGGGCTAGCAGGGACTGACTGCTTAATGGGTATGGAGTTTTATTCTAAGGTGATGAAAGTGTTTCAGAACTAGACAGGTGGGAGTTGTACAACCCTGTGAATGTACTAAATGCCACTGAATTGTACCGTTCAAAACGGATAATTTTAGGTTGTGTGGATTTTACTTCAATACAAAAAATAGCAACAAAGCTTGTCTGACACCTAGAGCTCCTAGAGCCCAAGGTCCCACAGAAGCAGAGAGAAGGGCAGCCTAACTCAGGCAGGGAACACTTTTTGGAGAGGATGACCGCTAAGCCAAGACCTGAAAGTCAAGTAGGATTTAAACTAAGCAGGAAGACAGATGTGGGTGGGAAAGAAAAGGGAAGAGAAAAATATCCCAGGAAGATGTGTGTATGATGATTTCATAATATACACTGATATAAATTATTTCTCCTTGCCCATAAAATCAAATTAGTAAATATGTATTAATTATCTATTATTTGTGGGAACCACGCTAGGTGCAGGGAGAAACACAGGCAAAAAAAAAAAAAAAAAAAAAAGACATGGTCTTACAAGAGAAGTAAAATTAGTGTTTCTTGAGCACCTTTTAAATGATGGATATTTTACATATATTATCTCAATTAATTCTTTAAACATACTAGAGATGAGTATAATGAATCCTTTTGAATTAAGTAACTTGCTCAATATTGCACAGCTTACAAATGGAAGAGATGAGATTCAAACATAAGTGTGTCTGATTCCAGAGCCTACATTTTTGCCACGACAGCAGGCTGTCAGTCATAAAGGATATCATTATAGCTGCTGGAAGTTGAATAACTTATTGAGACATCAGTGAAGAGATGTCATAAAGTAGAGCACAATGCTCCCTATTGGTGACAAAGGACATGGAAAAAACTGGGACAAGACCTGGAGAGGAACAGAAGCCCAAATCCCAGATCCCAAATCCCAGGGCCAGAAGCAGAGGTGAGGAGAAAAAGGCTCAGCCATCACCTGCTCCTGAAACCCTTCCCCAATACCTATCATACTAAGATGAGAGAGCCTCCTCTGTGCCCTGCACTTACCCCATCAGAGCACTCCACAAATTCAATGTTTGGTTTTGGATCTTTATTCATATCCCAGTTCCATCATTTACTAGATTTGGGTAAATTACAGAAAGGTGTGTGACTCTCTGTGCCTTGGTTGACACATCTGAAAAACTAGAATAATATGAATAATAATTCTGGATCAAATGAAGTAATACCTACAAAGTGCTTAAGGGTCTACAATATAGCAAGTGCTCAATAAATGTTGTTGTGTTACTATTTCCCTTATCAGGAATTTCAGTTTCTTAAAAGCAAGGACCATGTCTTTTTTTTTTTTTTTTTTTATCTCCAGCCTCTAGCACAAAGCCTAGAACACAGCTGGTAAATAGAAAGGTTTGAATCAGGGTGGTAGGGGACCCAATACTCTATCAATTAGTGGAGTTTTCAGGACTGAGGCTATGTCATCCTCTAAATTCTCACTCTTGTTGTAAACCCCTTGACAACTATAGAACAGAGATTGTCGGTCATCAGATATTTATTGAACACCTACGATCTGGCAGGCCTGGCACTGGGGATACAGGGTTCTCTAAACTGCCAGGAATAAATTTAGTCCAAATGGTTGATTTATCATTCAGTTTAGACAGGGAAAAAATAAGAATGCACACACTTGTACAGCCTCCCGAGAAATACCTGTGCAGTGTCAAAGTCTTGGCTATCATTACAAAGAAAACATTGCTACTCATGTACAAAACAAACTATGATCCATTAACTCAGCACAGAAGTCCTTTTTGGCTGCAAAAAACCTGGCACCCAAACAAGTTTTGTAGTCACACTGCCAAAAAATACCTGGCTGATACATTTTAACATCCTTCCTTGTTTTCTTTCAGACATATTTCAGTAATAGCCTGTCTGCAGGTACAAGATGCTTACAGGAAGTGATTAATCTTTCATGAGACTATTCTACTATTCCTCAATGCAATATGATAAGAGCTTGAAGGGACAGGCACCCTCGTGTCAGTGCATGCTTCAAGGAAAGGAAGTTTTCATGGGAGATAAATCTGATCACATGATAGCAGCTGATGATAAAAATCTCTTTTTTAAAAGAAAGCAACCTAACAAGACAAAACCACTCCCCCGGGAAAAAGGAGGCGGGGGAACCCCACCTCTAAAGCTAAAACTTCTTTTTTCTGGTAGGAGGCCAGATGGGATCCTTGGACATCATGAAACACTACAGCTGGAAGCTGAACGGTTCGTCTATACCCCCAACCCCCCACATGTAGATACTGGAGATGAGAAAGCCTCTTGTTTGCTGTCTGAAGCAGGTGTGGTTGGACTAAATGGGGAGAAGATGTCCAGCTGGAAGAACCCATCAACCAGCTGCCCAGGGCAGTCTGCTTAGATAAATACCACCTGTTACTAAACAGCCAGAGAAAAATTAGTCATATCCCAGGAACCTGCTGATTCCCTCTATTATGCTGAGGCTTTTGTGTCTTTTGACATCCCAAATCCCATGTGTCTCAGTAGGATGGTCATTTTCACTACACTTAATTTGATTCTCTACAATGGCAGAGGCTTTTGAAGCATTAGGTTAAAGTATTTCCTGGGGGCTGGGAGCACATACATGAGAGAAAAACACATAGAAGCAGGGAAATGATTCCAAAAGGTACCTTTTAACTCAACAATCTCAGTGCCCGATGGAGTCTGTCCATTTGGAAGGATGGGACATGGTCCCATATTTTTCACCCTGTTCCCTCTCTCTCATTGCTCCTGGCTGGACCATCCCTCTCTTGAGCACTGACTGACTAAATACACAGACACACACACACATAGACACGCACTCACACCTGTGCTCATGCTGAAGTGTCTTCTCCTGAATTTTCCAAATCCCTCTCTTCAAGACCCAAATGGAATCCTGCTTCTCCTGAAGTGTTCCTTAAAAATTGTAGCCCAAAATGATTGTCTCTTTGCTGCAGACAGTCGCATGGTACATTTTGTCACTATAACCTGTTGCTTTCTCCTGTTGTCCCAAGTAAACCTCACCCGCCCAGCAAGATTCTGTGAGCTTAAAGCCCACCCCTCTGAGGCCTAGCTCCCTCATTCAACACAAAGTTCAGCCTAGAGCAACCCCATAAATGCGTTCTCAACTGAAATAACACTGGCCTCAAAGTTATTTTAGGATGACAGACAAAATGCTAGGTCTAAACTAGAGATTCCATGGGAAAAAGGCCTTTACTGATTTTCACCTTAAAGCTACAGGAAGTCAATGGGCAGGTAACCAGAAGGCTAGGGACTGAATCTCAGTTTTCCTAGTTATTAACTTTATGATATTAATTATTAATATTAATGATATCAGTTTCCTTGCCTGTAAAATGGAACTCATAATGTCTAAGTCAGGGTTTCTATTAGAACACTCCCATGAGGCAGCCTACAATTATCACAGTTTTGTGCATTACCAAAAACATGCATTAGTGGCTTTTAGTAAACTGCACAATGCCTTCAACATCAAACTGATGCGAACAAAATGACTTATTATCTAAGACTGAATTTTGGCTTCACAAACTTGGCTGATTATCAGAATCAGCCAAGGACCTTGTTAAACCAGATCACTGCATCTCCGTTTTGGAGATTCTCATTGTGGAGGCCTGGGTGGGCTCAACTGAATTTAACAATTAGCCAGGTGTAGGAACTACTGCATAAAATCATTTTGTCCACGTTTGCTTCTCCCAGTATCTGACTAATGAAAACTTACTGGGATTATGAGCTTTTACAAATATATTTTAAACGGTAAGAAACCAATTGATAATGACATTTGGTGCCATTCAACTTAAAAATCTCCTAAGTTTTTCTTATAATTAAAATCTATATAGTCACATACACACACATGCAGGAGGTTAATGTGTGTGTGTGTGTGTGTGTGTGTGTGTATTTCCTGGAGGTATGTGCTGTAATTACCCAGTATTCCGGAACCTCTCATATATCAATTTATCTCTGTAATCTGATCATTTGCTGCAGTCAGGGTATGTCCCATTTCTATTCCTCCACAAAGTTCACTTGTGTTTGTAAAATAACTACTCAAACTAAGAAAGAAGACCATACGGTTCAAAAAGGGAAAGAAAAGTAATATACCAAGGAAAAAGACAAAATCCTAAGAGTGCGAAATTTAGTTTTCAAAGAAGCAATTCTGGGTACTTTCCTACCCAAAAATCTGCCGGCATCCAGCAGCCTTGAGCGAAGAATACAGGCACTCCTAAAAAAGCTTTCAGTCAGAGGCATTTAGTTCCTCAGCTAGACAGAGGTCAAGGCAATCAACAGTAGTTTAGACTCAAGGAAGAAAACCAGCTCAATTAATGTGACAGACACAGGAAGAGTCATCCCATTTAGGAACAACAAAAGTTTGAAAAGAATTTGCTTGCTGAGAGTTGGCCCATACATGCAGATAAATAACTGCCTCGTCCATCCCTTTCAAATGTATCCTGTAAATTCAGCAGATGTACGAGCATTGTATTGCACACAAGTTCCCCGCAGAGAGTTCCTGAAAATCGACTCAATATCTTTCTAAAAATCATTCCAGACATGGCTTCTGGTGCAGAGGAAACCGAGCATCCCTTTGCCTGGGCCCCCCCAGTGTAAGGGAAGCCACTAACTCTCACAGGAGCAGATTGTTTCAACTTAATTGAATGAAGTAAACTTGGGGAAATACCTGACATGGCCAACTTGACCTCTGCTAAGCCTTTTGAACTTCAATCACTGTCCTCCAACACAAAGCCTTCTATTGGACTTCCAGCTATTTCCCCCGCTTACACAGGTAGCTTATCTTAAGGCATCCATGGTTTCAGTTATCATTTCTGACCTGATTGTGAGACAAGTATTATTTCCATGCCGGGTTTTATGACTAAGCCTGCAGAGGTATTTGCTGGTTTGATTGAGGACAGAGCATCTCATTTCAGTTTCTTATCCACCAAGATCCAATAACTTATTTTAAGGAAAAAAAAAAGTTCTAATTTATGAGAACGCACAGGGAAAAGACTTCAATAAATTAACACTAGTCAGAAACTGTCCAAGATCATAATCTTTGGTGTTTTGTATAGATTTCAAAGTGAAAAATACAATTTCTAACATGGGGCAATAAACATGAAGATTGTTCCCAATAACAAAGTACAGATGGGAAAAACACAAAAACTGCCTGAATCTTTCGAACAAGCAGAATTACTTACTCCTCATCTAGTTTCTTTACAGAAGTAGCAAAAATGGAGGCTAATGTCGGAAACATTTTGAATTAATTACCCATCCTGGCAAATAAAAGGTGTTTCAAATCTGAGACTAAAGATGTGAATAGTAGTTATGTTAAGTGGTATTTAGTCCTAACTAAGCATCTATTTTTCTTATTCTTAACTCTAGAGTACATCTATCTTTTAGAATTATACCAGAAAAAATTTAAGCATATGAAACATTCAGAATCAACCAGTTCTTTTTTGCAAAGTAAAAAAAAAATACAATTTGCCCTCAGCAAATTGTCAGTGATTTAAAAGACTGCTAACAGCCAGCTCCAGCAAACATGAGGAAAGTATACAAATACAAATATACAAATACAAATCATGGGGAAAAATATACAAATTTTGTGGAAAGTAATTTGGTTGGCTGTATCTATTGAAATTTGAAACGTGCATACCTGGCAAAGTTATTCATTGAAAAATTGTTAAATAGCAAAAAGAAGAAAAAAAACTAAACAGAGGGAAAAATAAAAATTAAAAAATTAAATATGGGAATGGTTCAATAGCAACAATACAGACATTAAAATGTTAAAAAAAATCCTGCTTGAAGTGACCTAGAAAAATGTTTATAGTATAGTAAATAAAACTGATTCCAGATAAGCATATTTAATAATATTCTAATTTAGGATATCCAATGTACAAATGCATATAAAGTATAAACCTAGGAAAAAGGAAGAATATAAATCAAATAGCTAGCTGATAACTTTTAAACCTGAGAGGAGAAAATGTATGGATGGAAGGAGTCTTTAGCTCCTTATTTAATAAAAGCCAAAAATAGACAACAGGTGAATTGTATTTATTTTGATTTTGCAGTGTATTTCAAAATATGTTTAAACTCTAAAACTGTTTAGAAACCAGAAACCTATATTTAAATAAATATTAAAAGAAGTCAATATTCATTCTCATCATCTGCAGAAACAAAACATCTGTGAAATAACCTCTTAATTTCGGAAGAACTACTTTTGTTAAAATGAGTTACATCAACTTGGACTCTTTTCCATTGTCATCTCTTATAACTGATAGCCAGTCAGTCTAAATATAATAAACATGGATATTTTATTTCTTTCTGTATATTTGAAAAGTAAATTTGTTGAGGGAATACACACATTGCTTGTGTTATAAATTCACATGGCAATTGCAAGGGTTGCCTCAAGAAGCTTTATTATGTTTTTGGGTCCAATGAATGGGAATTATCTTCTAAATGAAACTGTGGAGGATTAAGTGATGGAATATTATCATGTTCCCAATAAGTATTTTGATTATGAGTTGTTTCATTTTGCTTCACAAAAAAAAAAACAACAACCTACTTACCAATTCAGAGCCTACTGAAAGAAAGATTATCGCACAGTAAGTTTTTGTTCCTATTTTCCAAAGCCACACACCTTATTTCTAAAGTTGCCCAAATTTCTTATCAAACCAAAAATGTGAACATTAGCCAAGCATACAAGTCTCCACAGCTTCGTAAGTGTCATAGAGGGATGTTAGTATTGGCAAGAAAAGTGCATGAAATCTATTTCTTCTGCCACAAGTGCCTGGAATTTCCTGGCATTCCATTTCATCAGAGTATCAGCTGAACAGTATAGCTCAGCAACGGCCCAGCAGGCAAGAGTCTGAGGAGTTCATGTTTATTACACCATCCACACAATCAAGGGACTCTATAACGCTAACGTCGTTTTTCACATAACAGGAAAATGTGCAAATTAATATGCTTACCAAATTTTCCTTCTCCTTTTTTCCCTTCACTCTTTTGGACACCACTGCTTTCCGTGGCCTTGGAAAATCTGTTTAACTTTTCCGAGCCTTGGTTTCTCATCTGCATGATGGGGATAATGGTATGACCATAAAGGTTTACTGTGAAAACCAAGTGACTATGTTGCTTAGAACAGTGCATAGCTTAAAATAACTGCTCCAAAAATAGTAGTTTGTTGTTGTAATCCATAGATATTAATGGTAGCAACAGCCAAGAGCAGAACTCTGCTAGGGCAGTAAAAATCTCTGACGAGTAAAAAAAATCAAATATAAACCTTCAAAATGAAGATTTAGGGGCCTCACCCCCCAAAGATTCTGATTCATTCCATCTGGGAGTAGGCATGGTAATTGGGAATCTTCATTTTTCACAAGCACCCCCAGTGATTGTGACAAGAAGCTGGAGACAGGAGGAACAGCAGAGGGCCTTGGGAAGCAGCAGAGGGAAGAAGAAGAATAGAATCCATGACCCCTTCCTGAAAGGTCTTCACTCTTTACTAACATTAACTGTTTTCTCCTGACTCTGAGACCAAGAAATCTTTTCCTAAATCTAATTTATATTTATGTCATGCCAGAAAAAAAAGAAAAAGAATCAGAATGGGTCTCCCACTTCATCTCCACTGACTCTGACTACATTTCCTTCCAAATGTAACAGCACATTCCTCTATGCCCTGAATGCCCTTCATGTTCCATTAGGTTTTGTTCCTTTGGATTCCTGTTAATGTTGGTTCCAGTCGACACTAGTGGTATAGGATTGCAAGATTAAGATGATTGCTATAGACCTGCATATTTAATTCCTATGTATTGATCCCCCAGTCTAAAAGTTTTCACAGCTGCTTCAGAACCTGGGATTTTCACATCAGCCCCTACGTCCTCCATGTCAAATGCCCACTTCCCCCACACAGCATCCTGTCTCAGGTCTACCTCTCCTGCTGAACAGCGGACCTAATGAATATCTTGCTCTTGGGCAGAAGGTGGACACACGTTTCATGGGGTCTAAAGCCTATCCTATTTGGGGGGCACTCTTAAAGACAAACAATACAAAAAAAACTCACTTTTCACACACAAAAAAATATCATCATGTGAGTTCAAGGCCAGGGCCCCTCTAAGATCCTTAGAATTGTTATAAATTATTTTGTGTCCTATAGCCCCAATTCATATGTTAAAGCCTTAATCCCCAGTGTGACTATAGTTGAAGATGGGGCCTTTTAAGGGATAATTAAGGTTTAATGAGGTCATAAGAGTAGGGCCCTGATCCAATACAACTAGTGTCCTTCTAAGAATAGACAGAGAAACTAGGGATGTACATGTACAGAAAAAAGGCCATGTGAGGACACAGAGGAAAGGTGGCCATTTACAAGCCAGGGACAGGGGCCTCAGGAGAAACCAGCCCCACAGACACCTGGATCTTGGATTTCCAACCTCCCAAACTGTGAGAAAATAAATTTCCGTTAAGCCACCTGTCTGAGGAATTTTGTTATGGTGACCCTAGTAGACTTTTACAGAAGTGGTCCATGCAATTGAGAGGCCCTGAAGCTCTTCCTGTATCCTTCTCTCCTACCAAGCAAACAATTTCACATCACCATTCCAGCAGTTCATTGCGCTGAAAACACCCATGCTTAAAAATTCAGTTCAAATATTATGTTCTTCTCTAATCTCTACACATTAAATATATATTTTCCCTACCCCATATCCTATCCACAGGTGTCTGCACCTCTTTTGCTGGTTTTATTTAATTCTCTTATATTATCATCAGTCCTTTTTCATATTATACTATCATATTCATGCTATCATTCATATTCATTAATATTTACATTAATTTGTAAGATAAATTCATATTTTAATCATTTAAATTCCCTGTGGGAAAAGAGCATGTCTAATTCTATGCCTAATACAATATTTGCACATAGGAAGCCATCAACAAATGTTTATTTGTTTATTTATTTCAGATTTTATTTATTTATTTGAGAGGGAGAGCACAAGCAGGGGGGAGGGGCAGAGGGAGAGAGAGAAGCAGACTCCCAGCTGAGCAGAGAGCCCAAAGCCAGTCTCGATCCCAGGACCCTGAGGTCATGACCTGAGCTGAAGGCAGACACTTAACCAACTGAGCCACCCAGCTGCCCCAATTTTTTTTTAGAGAGGGAGAAAGAGAGAAAGAGGGGGAGGGGAGGAGCTGAGGGAAAGAGAGAGAGAGAAAATATTAAGCATGCTCCACACCCAGCACAGAGCCCAACACTGGGCTTGATCTCACAACCCTGATGAGATCATGACCTGAGCTGAAATCAAGAGTCAGACCCTTAACCGACTGAGCCACCCAGGTGCCCCAACAAATGTTTATTAAATTGACTGATAGTTGTAAAGAGCCTTGAGGTCTTTAGCAAATGGAACATGACAGTTAATTATCTAACTATCTACCTAGCTGCCTATAGAGAATATATGTAAAATCAAAGAATTTTTAACTATAAAAAGATCTTTGAGGCTATTACCAGTTTCTTATTTTACCAATTTACCAAGCATCACTCAGTGAGTTAATATCAGATCCATGACTAAAACAGAAGTCTTGTGATTCCTAGACTTCATCCCATCTAGCAATCTGGATAGTCATGCAGAATTGATCAAAAGCCATAGATGGACAGAAACATCCAGGTATCTTAGAGTCATCTAAAGAACACTGTACTGATACAGAGCAACCTTCAGATTATGATTTGGCTTCCACTGGAGGTCTTCCTAGAAGTATAGAATACACAGATCTCATCAACATGAGCACTAAACTGTCGTTTAGATTATTGTTTTATTTCTCATTGTAGTTAAATATACTTAAACTTGAAGCAGATTGCGAACTTCTTGGAAATAGTTCAACTACTGTGGATATTTATTTAAACTCAAGAAAAAGAATTTCTCTCACTCCTAATTCAAACACAGCAAAGTCTTCTGCCCAGAATAATTAGCGTACAACCAGCCAAACTCGGAACCAACTGGCTCAGGTCAAAGTGAATACCTGATTTAGCTTTTGTGTTTAAACTCTTCACTTCTTCACCAGAAAGGTGAAAAAGGCTCTAACAGTGATGCTACTTGGAATACAAACTACAACGTTCTGAACCATATACCGACCATCAGTTCCTCCCATGCTGGTCTCTGAATATAAGCAGCGACGACAGCCATTAGATAGACATTGCTAAAACTGAAGTGCTGACGAGAGAGGATTTACATCTTATTACCAATCCCCTGAGCCAAGCCATGGACCTTTAACTAGACATTTTATCATGTTGGTTGCCGCTCTCTGAATTTTCTCTAATTTGTCTCTTTTTCAACATGTGGTATCCCAAACTAAAAGCAGTTGAAATATGTTCAGTCAAGACTAGTGCCAAGTCACTGGAAATAATTTTTTTTTTTTTTTTTTTTTTTTGCTGGTTTAGAACATAATGCTTCCATTAACGCAGACTGATATCACTTTGAAAGGATTTGAGGGATCTTTTCTTTTTTAACAAATCATGCTGTTTTGTTGACCTTAATAGCTCTCAAATTCTGCTAAGTGATGGAGAGGAAACCTATAGCTCAAATGCCAAAGTGGTAGATAATTTTGAGAGACATGAAGTTGGCCTTCAGTAGTCATTAAGTCCTTCCATTTGTTCCCTCCTCCAAGCCCTCCTCAGTTGGTTCACCATCCTCCTTCCCCACAGTTCAGCCAGCCCATCTCAACGGTACATCACCTCATCTTAACTGGTGTTAAAAGTTAAAGTCTTAGGGACTCCTGGGTGGCTCAGTCAGTTAAGTGTCTGCCTTCGGCTCGGGTCATGATCCCAGGGTCCTGGGATCCAGCCCCGCATCAGGCTCCCTGCTCAGCGGAGAGTCTGCCTCTCCCTCTGCCTGCTGCTCCCCCTGCTTGTTCTCTCTCTCTCTCTCTGTCAAATAAATAAGTAAAATCTTTAAAAAAAAAAAAAAAAGTTAAAGTCTTAGTAGATCCAGGCTCACATTCTCCAGCTCCATTCCCCCACACAACTTTCAGCCACTAACTTCTAGGTTTCTACATTTTTAAAGTGATTCTCAAGAATAGAAAAGAATTTAAAACCCCAAGCAATGAAGTCACTCTATCTACTGTGAGATCATATTTTACTTGGGAGTTGGGTTCTAAAGTTAATGTGATATACAAAAATCAAGCCCAGTGAAAATTACCATTGGAAATCTTAAGAAGGTGATTGTGGTAGGCAGAATTCTAAAGGTGGCTTCCTGGGATTCCCATCCTGGTTATTCAATCAAACTCTAATCTAAGTACCACTGTGAAGGGATTTTGCAGATGCAAATTCCCTAGTCAGTTGGACTTAAAATAAAATACAGGGCAGATTAACTGGGTGGGCCTGACCCAATCAAGTGAGCCCTTTAAAAGCAGAGTGTTTTCTCAGGCTGGTAGCAGAAGGAGAAATCAGAGCGATTCAATGCACTGAAAGAAATCAATAGGGGTGCCTGGGTGGCTCAGTCGGTTAAGCGACTGCCTTCGGCTCAGGTCATGATCCCAGGGTCCTGGGATCGAGCCCCGCATCAGGCTCCCTGCTCCGCCCGCGGGAGGTCCGCTTCTCCCTCTCCCCCTCCCCCTGCTTGTGTTCCCTCTCTCACTGTCTCTCTCTCTGTCAAATAAATAAAATCTTAAAAAAAAAAAAAGAAATCAATAAGCCATTTGCTGGCTTGCAGATGAAAGGCGCCACGTGGAAAGACCAGAGATTGGCCACTAGCTGCTGAGAGTGACCCCTGGCCAATAGCCAGCCAGCAAACAAGAGCCTTAGACCTATAGCCCTGAGAAACTATATGGGCCTATAAGCAGATTTGTCCCAAGTCTCCAGGTAAGAGCCCAGCCCTGCCAACACCTTCATTTCAGTCTTTTGAGATTCTAACCAGAAACTCGAAGTATCCCAGACTTTTGACCCAAAGAACTGTGAGGTGATAAAAGGGTAAGTTAACTGCTAAGTTTGTGGTAATCTGCCATACAGAAATAGAAAACTAATACCATTCAATACAGTAGCATGAGGCTATTTCATTGAAATGAATTTTTATTAGTTTAAATTTCTCTGTCACACGAGCCACATGTCAAGTACTCCATAGCCACATGTTTCTACTTGCTACCATATTGGACACTACAAACTATAGAACTTTTCCTTCATCACCAAAAGGTCTATCGGACAGTACTGCTCTGGAAGATCCAAAAGAACCAGTTTTCTTACAGCTTTGGCCCAGATGACTATTTCTTTTGTTGAGCAGCAAATGATATAATAGGGTTGAACTAAAGGACTGTGTGGTAAGTAAAATATACATCTTTAATACTATAATCATACCCAGCCCAGTGAGATGTTCACACCATGGAGAAACAAAAGGGAACTAAGACTGATCAAGGGAAATTGATTTCTGTCTGCTGTTTCCTGCTCACGCCCAGATGCATAATCAATTTGTGAAATGGGGGGGGGGGGGAAGAACCTATGCTATTATCTCCACCCGATCTCTCTGAACTCCTATATATAGTTGGACATGTTTTAGTTAAATGTGCACATGATGTCATTCCACAACCCTTCCTACTCCCTCTTTGCACCAGGCTAGCAATCACATGTCTGGGCCATCTGGGAACAAGAACAAGCTGGGACTGACTTTGGAGTCTGACCAGGTTGGCAGGAAGCATACTTTGGCAATTTAAGACCAAGTCCAGGGAGGTATGACCTGGGCTAATGGTGTGGGGATAATATTCAGACACAGACAAAGGAAGAGCAGGCTTTGAGGCAGCAGTGATTCTGGATATCCAACAAAGTGTAAATGGTAGGCCACAAAATTGCTTTCCTAAAAGGTGATAAGATTTTGGTCACTGTTATATCAGGCATTTTTGTCATTTGCATACAGTTCATTAACAACAACAACAACAAAGCTCACATTTTAAGCCTTTTTAAAAAATTTTGCAACAGATGACTTCACCCCATGGGGTGTGCTTAGGAATTTCCCCAAGGCTATGGGAAGACTACACAGTGAAATGCCAAAATGTCCTAATAGAAACCTGGAAATCAGATTTTGGTTTAAGCCCTGGCAGAAAAGGAAAATATAGGAACTGGACAAAAGGCCAAATCTAGAGTCAAGTCCTTCTATGGAGATGGAAGGAAAAACCACATACCAGGGGCCCAGGGAAGATGGGGAAGTAGGGAAACTAGGTACAACAGATGCAGTCAGAGGGCTCTACACCTATGCATAGCACCCAGCAGGCAACAAACATGTATTAATGCTCGGGAAGTCTACAGCTCCAGGTTCAAATGGGCCCTGCCACTCGGTGCAGTCTAACTGAGATAAGTAGGGGATAGCATACCATTTCCAGACCATTCTTATAAAATTATGAGTAGAGAGGGTTTCCTATGTACCACCACATCCAGCACCCATTGGCCTATGGCCTAAGGCAGAAGGTAGAGATATCACAGACAGCCAAGCTAGGCACAAGCTGACATGGGGATGGTAAGTATGTGGATAGGGCCAGGAAAGGAGGTGTGAGCCAATGGCCCTCCACTCCTGGTTTTGTTGCCAAGCACCCAGATAGGTTCTTCACCCAGCAAAAGTGGGTCCATCCTTCCTTTCCCCTTGGTTAACTCCCATGTCTATCTTGTAGCACTCCCAGCTGTTACTACTTCTCAACCTAGACTGGGCACTTACCCTGTGTCCCATCTTGTTTTCAGCTTACTGCCAAACAATCTCAGCTCAGGACCTTTTAGCTTTTAGACCCAGTCTTTTGCATGCATGTATGCAATATATATATATGAAAGTAAAATCCTGGCAGTTCATATAACTTTTGTAAACCCACACACTTAATGGAAGATTAACTGTCAAAGCCAGGCATGCCAGGTCTCCTGACTCCTAGTCCAGTGATCTGGCCATGTTGTCTTCCAGCAGCTGTTCTAAACCTTTCCAAAGCATTTCCGGAGGTGCTGTTCCCATCATCTTCACATATTGGTGGGGCAGAGAAGAAAATTGAGGGCAGAGAATAAAATACCACAGAGAAGAAAACTGAGTTTCAAAATTGTAAGTCACTTGTGCCTATTTTGTCTCTGTGGTTACTAAAAATTAAGATTGGTTGGAAATAAAGTATCCCTGTCCATGTCACACTCTGGGGCCTCCTTGATGTGAATTAGATGAAACACATATATTTATTAACTATGTTCTGAGGAAAATTCTCATCCTTTGCTGTCTCAGTAGATGTTTTATGAAAGAAGTGTTTAATGGTTAGAACTATTTGGGAAAAGTTGGGCTAAAAAAAGGGGATAAATTAAAACAAAAAAGGGGGGCTGACATGTGTTTTCAAATTCCCAGAGCCTTTAATATCTAAGAGAGCAAAGGTTGGTTATAAGGTATGTGGAATATTTTTCCAATGAAACAACCATTACCATCTTGAAAACATTAGTGTTCCACAAAACAGATTTTGGGAAACACTGTCATAAAGTTTAGAAACATCAATTATATGATGTGTATTTATAATGTATAAGAAAGTCCTCTGCAAATAAGTCTATTGAAATTGGTGCCTACAACCATCTACTCTCCCACTTTTTTCATTTAGTTTAGTAGATATCTTTCTGTCTAAGGTATTTGTGCTTTCCTATATTCCTCTGCCCCACCCCAGTTTCTTCCTACAAAGCCAATAGCAAGTTTCTTTATTATCACAATAGCCTCCTCTGCATTTCTTTTCTACACTGCTTTTTGGTCTCTCCTCTCTTAGCTTACCACCTCTTCCCCCAGTTAGCCCTGTGTATCCCCTTTTCTTATACAACACTTAGTATTCATTAAGTGCTTATCATGTACTCACTACAGGCATGAACTGGACTTTAATTCTAGTAGTTTTTCCTATTATCCCAACTATATCTCTTTTAAAAAAATTTTTTTAAAGATTTTATTTATTTATTTTAGAGAGAGAGAGAGAGCACGTGAGCGGGGTGGGGAGCAGAGGTAGAGGAAGAGAAAGAACATCAAGCAGACTCTATGCTGAGCATGGAGCCCAACCTCATGACCCTGAAATGACCTGAGCTGAAATCAAGAGTTGGATACTCAATTGACTGAGCCACCCAGGCCCCCCCCAACTAAATTTCTTTTTTTAATGCTTAAAATTTATCATATCAAGGGGTGCTTGGGTGGCTCAGTCCATCAAACATCTACCTTCAGCTCAGGTCATGATCTCAGGGTCCTGGGATCGAGCCCCCAGTTGGCCGCCCTGCTCAGCAGGGAGCCTGCTTGTCCCTCTCCCTCTGCCCTTCACCCCCACTCATGCTCACTCTCTTGTGCACTCTCACTCTCTCTCAAATAAATAAATAAAATCTTTTTAAAAATTTATTATATCAATAATAAGGATTAATTTCATAAAGATGTTATACTTGTAAACATTAATAGCAACAAAACCAAGAGCTTCCATTATTTCCAGAGTTGTCATTCGATTCTATCATGCTGGGTGTATTCCAACTGCCACTTGTATGAATATGGAAAAATTTATCTCTCCTACCTTGACCACTGCCTTGCCTACTTCATCATTTCATTCATATATCCATCCCTCCATTCTTTATTCAGCACATACTTATTGAGGATTTCTACATGTTATTGAGGGTCCATTTTGTTAGGCATTGAGAATATCAGGTTTAACAAGATCTGGTTCCTATTCTTGAGGAGTGTATAGTCTAGCCATAGGAGATAAGCATATAAACAGACGGTTATGTACATCTTCATGAGTTCTTTAAAAAGTATGGAAAGAATTCTGTTGGAGGACCCAAGAACCTTATGAAGTTGAGTAACCTTCACAGGGAATGCAACTGAAAGTAGAAGAGATACAGAGTGGTTTTGGAATCTGACAATATGATACAGGTTATCAGTTCAACAAGATAGAGGACACTATTTTAATGACTATCTCTGGATGCTGATTTGGGCAGAAAACCTGCAGTTAACTTTTCACACTCCTGGCCTGAGATCCCAAATCCAAATTCAGTTTCTTTGATCCTGCAATAGTGAATGATATGTTTTAGAGCCAGCAATGAAAAAGTGGTCTCAATTAGTGGGACAATGCTGTTTGGTATTGTTCGGTGAGATACATATGGAATTTGGGCAAATGTAACTTCTAATGTGGAGATATTCTGTTCTTTGTCCCTCCTTTTGTCCTGGGTCTTCAAGTGAACTTTTGTAAATTTAATGAGTCTCTGCAGAGGACATCCTTGAGGTAGCCATCGTGCAGAGAAACTTTTCCACAGTCTGAAAAACAGACCAGTGTACAGATATGTGCATGCATAGGAGTTTGCCAGCAGAGAAAGGAAAGAAGCTGAATCCAAGCAGAGGCACAGCATGAACAAAAGCCCAGAAAAGTGATGGTTTCAGCATGTTTGGGAATTGTTGAGTTCACTCAGGAAGCTCCAATGCTATGGAGGGAGATGAGGCCAGATGATGTATAAGAGCCAGAACATGAAGGATCTTGTAAACAAGCTTGGGAATTTCAATTTTTCCCCTGTGGATAATGGGGAAGCCAGAGGAGGATTAAAGTGAGAGTCTCACATGGTCAAATTTGCATTTTAAGAAGTAAATCTAGTGGTATTCTAGAAGGTAGACTGAGCTCACAACAGCCAGGTAACTGAAAACAGGATAAGAAGCTGTTAAGAATGGTCTTGGGATGATGGGGCTGAGGAAAGATGAAAGTCTTAAGTAAGGTAATTAGAAATGAAGAAGAGAGGCCAGTTCATAAAATTTTTTCTGAGGGAGCATGAGTGGTATATTAGAGCCATGTTGTACCAGCTTGCAATGGTCAATTGTTACATATTCAGAAATACCATGAGGCGCCTGGGTGGCTCAGTGGGTAAACGTCCAGCTCTTGAATTTGGCTCAGGTCATGATCTCAGGGTCCTAGGATGGAGTCCCACATCAGGCTCTGTGCTCAGCAGGTAATCTGCTTGAGGATTCTCCTTCCCTCTGCCTCTGCCCCTACCTCTGCTCACTTGCATGCTCTCTCTCTCTTTCTAAAATAAATAAATCTTTAAAAAAAGAAAAGAAAAGAAATAATATGAGCTGCTTATTAAACCATTGGTAGCTTGGTAGCTGTGATGGGCCACAGAAATTAGCACACACTATAAATCTGGGCTTTTTATTTTTTGAGAACCAATTGACCAGCATACTGCTAGATGGAATGGACAGGATTTGGTGACTAGATATACGGAACAAGTGGGAGATATCAGGTTTTTGGGGACCAGCAACTTTTATCATTTAGGGGATCCTCCTTAAGAATATAGAATTATGAATTCCAAATTAGGCATAAATAATGGACAGTAAGGAGTATTCCTGGAAGCCAGCAATAACTTAAATATACATGGAAGTGACTGCAAACCGCATAAAAATATCCCACTAAACCCAAACTAAATGTGTCCCCAACTCAGCTTCCCCTTAACCAGATACTAAAAGTGCCCACAACCACCCCAACACCACATCACATGATGGGAAGTATGTCAGAGGAGAAGTCAAAGTGGAAAGAAACAGCAGTCTTAACCCACTGTGGTTAAAATGTCTTACTTTTGCACATTTTACAAAAATATGTAACCATGTGAACCCCTTGCAAGGGCAACTCTCAGAACCTGGGAAAGAGCCCATGCAACTGCAAGAATCTGAAGCTTGAGTTTCCTCAGCTTCACGGTAAATTTGGCTCTGAGAGTGAGAGAGGTATCCTGGGCAACAGGAAGACCAGGGGACCCAGGGAATGGCTCATTGATTTACTTATACTCCTATCTAGTTCTACCACCGGATTCAAGATGGCTGGATGGATGGTGACACTATTATCTGAAGAAGAGATGAAGGTTGAATATCCCTGTGAGATCACAGAGCTCTCTCCCTTATTCCTGTTAGAAGCAAACATTGTTCATATTATCACTGTTAACTGTTAACAAGAACTAACCTTAACTGATAACCTTGTCAGGCCCAACATCCCAAAGCCATTTTCAAAAGCACACAGGTTTCCTCCCCCTGTGGACCCTCGTAGAGAGCCACCTGGTCTTCAGGAGTGATGGTCCAGTGAGGAAAGGTGAAATGTTTCTAACTCAAGGCAGAATAATCCATTCCAGACACATGTGTAATGCAGGGGAAACAGGTGCAAACAATTGAACCAGCTGTCAGCAAGCTACAGGGATCGCTTTTGATATCTTAATCGTTAGTTGATCCATGAGCCACGTTGGCAGCATCACTGTCATAGCTGAGTGCACATCTGTAAACCTTTTCAAGTCTCTTCAGATGTCCATGTGAGTCTGTGAAAAGCCTGACATCACCCAAGACTTAAATTGAGCATGATTGCTGCTGTTTCCATTTTCCTGCCACAGAACCAGACTTGACAAATGCCAATAATTGCTAATTTTTCACTACTGTTTGTCATGTGCCACGCAAGGCAAGAGTAGAGAGATCCTGCTGTCCCTGAGAGCATCCTGTCATTGTTGGTTTGAGGGACTGCATATCCTTTCTCTGTCAGATAAGCTATTTGCCTAGTACCCCGTGTAGGGGGGGTTTATGATGTGTTTATCTCAGCCTCTTTATCACATCAACAAAGAATACCCCATAATCCACTGGGAAAAGATTTTAAATGGTTGAATTTTCACATTGATAATTGTCTTCATTCTCCTTTCTATTCAAGAAAAAATGTCATCATTATGATTAAGTCAATAGGTAATTATCCCCTCTGAGGGGAGTAGAAATCAGTGACATTATCTGTAGTGACCGATTATCTGAGGTTGATATAAAAAGATATGCCACTATTACTAATTGAACACCTTAGGAAAGAAGTTGCTTGGTTTTATTGGATTCTTTGATTTCTGTTTAGTACCTAAAATTACATTTTTCATGTTAACATTTTTAGAATTTTAGAATCTTAATTTGGAGAATATAACATATTTTAATGGAAACAGATCTGAGTGAAAATTCAGGCTGATCCTACTCATTTGGTGACCTTGGGCAAGCATCATTTTTTTGCATCTATAAAAATAGGAATAATAATACCTTCACTGTTGTGAAGAACATATTTAAAGGCCTTGGCCAATGCCTGATCCACAGTAGAGGGTCAAGAAATGGTAGCTAAGGAAAGCATGTAGAAAATGCTTATTTCACTTACTCTGGTAAGAGAAGTTAAAGTATTTTTTTCTTATTTCACTTCAAAATAATGGAAACAATTACTCAAAAATGTAAACAGGTTACTAGGAAAACATCACAATCATATCCCAACAATTTGGGATAGGTAAGTGCAAAAATTTTCCTTAAGTGACGACCTCTCCTGCATTCTTTTCCCTGAATTATTTTCATTTGAAAACTAGTGAACTCATTTAATTCCACATCATTATTTTTGGTGTTGTACCAAAAAAGAAGATGTCATATTTCATATCCACTCTCCAAGAAAAACCTTTAGCTCTTCAAGTTTAACAACCTTCATTTTTGTGCAAATGCCAAAAAAAAAAAAGTTCTGGTAAGTAAAGTGTTGTTTAATTTTCAGATTATCTTTCATGACCAAATAAAAAAATCTTAATAAAAGTTAATATGGGAACATAATTTATTGTCAGTATACTTTTTAATGTGGAAATTTATATTTTCATTCTTCTATAAGCCTCATACTTAATATATTTAGACAAAATTTTGTTTATCATTAATGTAATATCCACCATTAATATAATGTTTAACATTAATGTAATTTCACAATGAAATTCCACTCTTAGTTACTGTAATGAATATTATTTCATTGATGGGGAAAAAACCCACATGTATCCCTAAAAGTAGGTGGGAAAAATAATTATTGTTAATATGTATTTTTCTAAAATTTATAAATATATAATAAATAAATATATAATAAATAATCTTACTAATTCATTCTCTTCTTTGAAACACCTACAACAGCCATAATGAATAGTTGGTGCCTCATAGGCATTCCATGCACTGCTGATAAGTAACTATATCAAGATCTTCCAGAAAGAAAGTGGTACCCATGATATGGATAATAATAAGAGTTTATAAATCTCCAACATCTCTCAAGTGAATCATAATATCCATACAGCATTTTAACAATTCTGAAAGCCCTAGGCAAAACTATATAGAAAGAAAAGTTAAATTATCCCAACACTTTCAATATTTGAATGTTCCTCTTCCCAATCCTGGTGCCCCCTGCCTGTATGCCAGGTGCTATCATGGTCATTTTGCATACTGTGGGCACACTGCATACAAATGAGTTGCCTGCCTGCATGGAGCAAGCAGCCCAGTGAGGAAGACAGCTGGTAAGCAAATAATCACAAGAATAAAGGTACACTCTGTAATCACTGTAATACAGCAAGGAAATAAGAAAAGAGAATACTTCCTTGTGGAAGTAAAGGATAAAATGAGCAGAATTAACTGGAGCATAAGCAAGCCACTCTTCCCAAGTTGCTAAAGGACTACCTGAAATACCCTAAAGCATATCAGTGATACCCCACTGGATACTCCATCCAGACCTGACATTCAATATTATTTCTTCTTCTTTTTTTTCCTCACCTTCCCCTAATCAAACCATTCACTGCTACAAATATTTTGCCCTTGGCAGACAAAAAGAACTATTATTAATAGAGCAAATGTAAAAACATTCATCCCAACATATAAATGACCAATAAGAGGGAGAGAAATTATCATTTATTGAACTTCTATGCTGTACCTGGAACTCTGCAGAATGTTAATCACATGTTAGCTCACTTAATCTTCCCCAAAAACTTCTATTAGAAACATATTATAATGTTCTTTTTCATCAGGTAGAGAACCTGAGGCTCAGAGGAGTTAAGTAACCCATTCAAATTAAGACAGATGGTAAACAGCAAAGCTGAAATGTGTCTGACTCTAGGTCAAGCACTTGATACTGTACCAACCGTGCTTCCACTGTAAAGATCCCATGATCTATTTGAATGCTAGCTCTTAAATATTTCTAGTTTTATTATAACCAAATGTCTAAAGCTGAGACCAGTTTTGCTCCTTTTACATGAGCTCTGTAAGACCTCTTGGCTGGGACTGAGTTGTTCCCTAGTTGCATTAACTATCTTATACTCCAGTCCAGGAACAAGAGATTATCCATGCCTTAATCTCTGACTTGGTTCCTAGATCCAGTTCCTTTGTATCCGAGGGCTTTATTTCCTCCAGGTCTTCCCAAGGACAGGGGCCCTCCTTCTTATGTACAGTCCCTCACCTATGTTTTCACACTCTCTGGATCTCCCTGATACAGTCTATCTGCTACCTGCACCCATCTTTGTTGGTTTCGTTCTACATTGGTCTCTCCCATCTGTCTTCTCTCTCCCAATCATTTCTTGTCCAACCTGCGTGACTGCTTTGTAGGGGCAAACAATGACTAAATCCAAGGAAAAAATTCCCAAAGATAAAATGTCAAGCAATTTAGCAGACATGTAGAAGCTTCTGAAGCAAGAAAATTTTCCCACTGCCCCTCAAAGCTTACCCTACAGATGACTGCCACTTCTACCTACATTTAAGGCAAGATCTCCATGTAACTCCCCTACTACAATTAATAAGTAATGTTTTTGGAGCACTTACTACATACCTGGCTTTGCTCTAAGTATGTTGCATGGATTATCTCATATAATCCTTGTCATAACCCTTGAGGTAGATAGTAGTTACTATTATCCCCATGGGGGGAGGAGGGTAAGGAAAGAGGCTTACAGAGAGATATGTAACTTGCTAAATATCACACCATTTAGGAATCCATAAAGCTAGTATTTGAATCCAAGCAATCTAGCTTAAAAGCCCACACGTTTAACTGCTATACTTTTAAAGATTATGATAATCCATGTTTACAAGATGCTAACATTTGGAAAAAGTTGACAGGTTCAACTGTGCCAATTATTAATTCTTTGCATAAATATGTATAAAACCAGGAACTATAGGGGTGCCTGGATGGCTCAGTTAAGTGTCTGCCTTTGGCTCAGGTCATGATCTCAGAGTCCTGGGATCAAGCCCCATGTGGGGCTCCCTGCTCAGCAGGGAGTCTGCTTCTCCCTCTCCTTCTGCTCCCACCCCCTCCCCGTTTGTGCTCTCTCTCTCTCTCTCAAATAAATAAAATATTTAAAAATAATAATAATAAATAAAAATAAAAATAAAAAATAGGAACTATAATATTCTAGGAACTAGACATAGAATTGAACAAGATAGATAAGGAGTCTGACCTCCTACAGCTGATATTCTACTGGAGTGAGATAGAACATAAGCAAATAACAATTCAAGAAATTTCAAATAATAAAAAAATGATATAAGGGAAATATGATTAAAAGAGGAATACTACTTTTGGTAGAATGATCAGGGAAAGTCTTTCAGAAAAAGTGTTATTTGAACTGAAAGGTAGCACTGACCCAGCCAATGGTCTGGTGAAGCAATCTAGTTAAAGGACTGTAAGGATAAGGTCCTGAGACAGAACAGGTGGGGTTAAGGAACAGGCAGACATGAAGTGAAGGGAAGAAGAATAGAAGGTAATACCAAAGAAGTAAGCCTAGCTAGTTCATGCAAAGCTTGGCTGGCCACATTAAAGTCTGGACTTTATTCTAAGATCAATGAAAAACCACCAAAGAGTTTTATGTAAGGGATCTTAAAGGATCTCTCTGGTTTCTTTGTAAAAAGTGGACTGACTGGAAAAATATTTTAAAAGATTCAATTATATCTCAATAAAAAAATTTAATAAAGGATTGGTTGATGATAAGAAAGAATGGAAGTAGGGAGAACAGTAGGGAGTCTCCTGCAGTTGTCCAGGCAAATGATAACAATGGCTTGGACTAGGGTATTGAACACAATATGTAAAGAAATAGGTAGAGAGATATATGAAGGTAGGACTTCAAATACAACTGGATGGATTGTATATGGGGAATAAGGGAAAGGGAGTATCAAGGATGGAATCAAGGATAAAAAAATATAGGGCACTGCATCCTACAATAAACTAAGTTTGTGACATCTATCCCATTTTTTATTGATCCTAATCAACCAAATCAGTCAACAACAAAGAACACATTTTTGAGCATTACAGCGTGATAACCTCTATGAATGATATGAAGATATAAAACTGCAAAGGAAAAAATTAAAGTACATTGCTATTTCAGGTTGGATTCTCTGGAAGCAGATACTGATGAGGAATTTGGGGGGCTAGATATTTATTCAGGATCCACACCATGAAAGAAAAGAGGAGGAAGCAGGATTGGGCAAATGGAGAATTTAAACAGCAATTTAAAGATGACTAATTCTGGACCAACCTGGTAGGGAGCCCTGGAGTGAGTACTGCCCATCAGAAATATCCACCACTTCTCAGTCATAGAACACGAGGTGCCTGGGGAGGGTGTGACTTCTAGCAAAGCAGTCCTCAGTAGTTGAAGCAGACTCTTTAAAAGCTGATGCCCAAATGCAATCTACTGATGACACTCTCCACAGTCGAGTGGCAAGTCCTTCCTTAAAGGGGGACTTAAGTGGAGTATCCACCACAATTCTACTTTATGCCTTGTATACTTAACAAATTTTCCAAGACAGCCCCTTTACAAATATTTGGTGACATTATATACCATGTATCAGATAATAGATTCCCATTATTAGTTCAGAAAAAATGTGTTTGTAGAGGGCACCTGGGTGGCTCAGTCAGTTAAGTGGCTAACTCTTGATTTCGGGTCGGCATGATCTCAGTATCCTGACATGGAGCTCCCTGTCAGGCTCCATGCTGGGTGTGGAGCCTGCTTAAGATTCTCTGTCTCCCTCTCCCTCTTTCTCTTCCCTCCCACTCATGCACTCTCTCTTTCTCTCTCTCTAAAAAAAAAAGAAAAGAAAAGAAAAGAAAGAACATGTTGTTTGTGGTACATATATTTGAAGATGGGAGAGAAGGCCAATTCAGTCTCTATTTATCTTCCTTTATCTTCCTGTTATGGGTTGCCCTATAGCAGATATCTTGTGCAGAATGCTACCATTTGAGTACTGTATCTGAAATAAATTTCTATTGTAGCCTGTTGCTGAAGTGGGTTAGGGCAACATGGCCAGGAGGTCGTTGATTAACGGTTCAGCTCAGAGAGTAAGAAGCTTGAAAGAGCATCACTCCTAAACCTAAAACAAGAAAAAAAGATGGACAAGTTGAAAATTAATTATTTTTCTTGAAGCTGTCACAGAACTGAGGTCACAGAGCAACTAATTCCAAAGTAAGAGAGACTGGCACCTTCAGGGAGAAATTGGAGCTGAGCGTTTGCTTATCTGGAGCAGATGCAAGTAAAAATCATATGAACCACTATATTAGTCATCTTGGATTTCAATAACAAAATGCCATAGACTGAGTGGTTTGAACAACAGAAATTTATTTTTATTTTCTCACAGTTCTGGAAGCTAGAAATCCAACATCAAGTTGCCAGCATGGCTGGGTTCTTGCAAAAAGCTGCTTTCTCACTTTATCCTTACATGGGAGGGAGAGACAGAGAGACAGAGAGAGAGATCTTTCATTCTTCATGGTCCTTTCTGGAGAAGGAATAATAGCCACTGCCAAAACATCCAGACCTAACTCCCTCATCTCCCCTTTGGAATAAAATCTTTAAACATCAGGGGAAAAAGCATAAAAACTGGCCAGAGAGCATTGGTAGAAACACACTGCATCTAAGAGACAGAAACAAGAGGGATGGGGGCCAAGAAGCTCTACCCCTGGGAGCAGGGAAAGGATTCAGTCCAATACCACATCTACAGAAGGTAGGAACACCGGTGAAGGCCATACCCCTAAAACCTAAGTTCTCAGTGCCTGCCTAAAACTGAGGCTTAATCAGAACATCAGAGAATGCTCTACTATCTCTCTTCCCATGCATCCAAGTAAAAATGACAGTGAAATATAGGTGAGAGAGCTTCAAAAAGAGAGACTCTCCGGGGAATAGTGCAAAAGATAAGACAGAAAGCCAAGCAAAGAGATCACTATACCCTTAATATTAAAACTGAATTTTTCAAGGAAATAAAATTTATGGTCTAATCTCTTTCATGAACAAACCTAAATATATATATGGTAAAGTATATATGTATGTATATGCAAACTGAAGCCAATATTGTGTAAATAGACTATTATATCATAACAAAATTGGTTAGATTTCAGGAATTCAAAGATAGCCTAATATTTGAAAAATCAATCAATGTAATTTCTCACATTAAAAGAATAAAAGAAAAAAAAACTCATATACTTCTCATAATAGATGAAGAAGAGAAAATCTGGTAAAATTCCAAACCTCTTAGCAAACTAAAATTAGAATAAAATTACCTTAATCTGATAAAGTATATCTACAAAAAAAATTGTAAAAAACATCATCTTTAATGAGGATCTCAGAGGAAATCTCCCTCTGAGATCTACATCAAAATAAGAAGGCCCTCTGGCACCATTTTTATTTAACAGTATATTTAAATCTTAACCAAAGCAAATAGGACAAGATAAAGAAATAAAAGTTATAATATGGGAAAGAAGAAATAAAACTCTCATTATTTACAGATGACATTATTGTATTAATAAAAAATCCCAAAGAAATTACAGATTAATGGTTAGAATTAAGTGGATTTAGCAAGACTCCTGGATATTAGGGGAACACACACACAAAAATGAACAACACATCAATATATCAGTAGTAAACAACTAGAAAATAAAAATGTTTAATAATACCAATAACATCAGTATCAAAAATATCAAAAACCTAGGAACAAGTCTCATGAAAGATGCACAAATTCCTGCACAGGAAACTGCAAACAATTACTGAAGGAAATTAAGAAAGACCTAAATAAGCCTGGATTTCTGGGAAGACGGTGGAATAGAAGGATCCTAAGCTCCCCCCATCCCACAGACACACCTAGATAACAGCCACATTGGTGCAACCAACCCAGAAAATACCCAAAGACTAGCAGAACAGATTTCCACAGTTAATTGTAGAGAGGAAGCCACATAGCAAAGGGTAGGAGGGGTGGAGATGCGGTTGGAACCAAACTCCTGGAGAGACTAACCACAAACAGGAGGGATACCACAAGCACAGAGAAGGGAGAGGAGTAGACCCTATGCCAGGCACCCCAGGCATGGGGAACCTACACTGGGAAGATGAGTGTCTTAGCATTTGGCTTTAAAAACAAGTGGGTCTTAACTTCAGGAGGTTTTACAATCAGTAGGGCTTAACTCTGGGTACTTTAAAAATCAGCAGGCTTCACTCTAGGAGAACCAGAGGGTGACAGGAAACTGAGTCCGTGCCCTTAACAAGGCAGCATAACAAATAACCCTGCCAGAGATATTGTATAGAAACAGAAGTTTAAAAAGTGCCTGGGATATATGAGAAGATTTATTTATTAATTTTGGAACATGTCCTGCAGGGGCAGGAAACTTTAGGAAACTTCTCTAAAAAAAATAGAGTTATTAGCAGTTATTAGCATATCTCTCCCCTACTCCCGGCCTAGATATTGGGACACTTCCAGGAACTAGTATGAATACCCCCCACCTACCTTGCTAACACTGTGTTCTCTGTACTCACATTCTCCTGCAGATCCAACCACTCAGCTGGAGTGAGTCCCTCCAAAGGGGCCCCTGCCATGTCACATTCTGCAAGCAGTCCCAGTAGGGGCCAGTACTACTCCAAAGAAACCCTTGCCCTGGGGAGATGGAAAGATAACCACACACACCAGTTCCACTGCAGCCCCAGAAGACAAACTGGGGGCAGACATATAATCTGACTGCGGGCCCTACCCACCAACAAAAATCTCTCAGGAGGCAGCACAGGGAGAACACCTGTAGTTTGGTGTCACCACAGCTCCAGCAAACAGGCTGAGGGCAGACATCTGATCTGACTGCTGACCTGCTCACCTATAAGCTCATGGCAGCCCCAGACTGGCCACTTAACAGCACAGGGACCAAACCCTGAATGGTGCACCCACAACATGCAAAGTGGGCCATTGCAGCTGACTGGACTGAAGGAAAATGAGGCTCAACCACAACCCTAGGGTGCACACAACCCACATAGGAGAGACCCCTGAAGTGCCTGGTTCTGATGAACAGGACACATTGCACTGCAGGGCACCACGGCACTTCTTATTCATAAGGCCACTACTTTCAAGATCAGGAGATATAGCTGACTTTTGTAATAAGTAGAAATAAACATATTTTGTTAGACAAAATGAGGAGACAAAGGAATATTTCCCAAATGAAAGAACAGGACAAAACCACAGCATAAAAGTTAAATGAAATGAAGATAAGCAATATGCCTCATAAAGAATTCAAAGTAATGGTCATAAAGATACTTACTGGACTTGAGAAAAGAGTGGAGGATCTCAGTGAGATCTTCAACAAAGAGATAGAAAATATAAAGAAGAACAAATCAATGACAAAGAACTCAATTACTGAAGTTAAAAATACACTAAAGGGAATCAATAGCAGATTAGAGGAGGCAGAAGACCTGGAAGACAGAGTAAGGAAAAACAACCAAGCTGAACAGCAAAAATAAAAAATAAGAAGAAGAAATGAAAATAGGTTAGGGGAACTCAGTGACATCATCAAACATAATAGCATTCACATTATAGGGATCCCAGAAGAAAAGAGAGAAAAGGGGCAGAAAATTTATTAAAAAAAAACCAAAAACACAACAGCTGAAAACTTCCCTAATCCAGGGAAGGAAACAGACATCCAGATCCAGGATGCATAGAGAGCCCCCAATAAAATCAACCCAAAGAAGTCCACACCAAGACACATAATAATTAAAGTGGCAAAAAGCAGTGATAGAATTTTTAAAGGAGTGAGAGAAAAGAAAATAGTTACATAGAAAGGAAACCCCATAAGGCTATCAGCTAATTTTTAGCAGAAACTTTGCAAGCCAGAAGGGCTGTAGCTGACTTTCATAAGTAGAAATATATTATATTCAAAGTGCTGAAAGGAAAAAACCTGCAACCAAGAATACTCTATCCAGCAAGTCTATCATCAGGAATAGAAGAAGAGAGAAAGAGTTTCCCAGATAAATAAAATCTAAAGTAGTTCATCAACACTAAAGCAGTCTTACAAAAAACATTAAGGGGCATTCTTTGAATGGGAAGGAAAGGCTATAATCAACAGTAAGAAAATTATGAAAGGAAAAAATTTCACAGGTAAATACAAACATAATAAAAATAGTGTATCATATGACCTCACTGATATGAGGAATTCTTAATCTCAGGAACAATCTGAGGGTTGCTGGAGTGGTTGGGGGTGGGAGGGATGGGGTGGCTGGGTGATAGACATTGGGGAGGGTATGTGCTATGGTGAGCGCTGTGAATTGTGCAAGACTGTTGAATCACAGATCTGTACTTCTGAAACAAATAACGCAACATATTTTAAGAAAAAAGAAAAAGAAGAAGATAGCAGGAGAGGAAGAATGAAGGGGAGTAAGTCAGAGGGGGAGACGAACCAGGAGAGATGATGGACTCTGAAAAACAAACTGAGGGTTCTAGAGGGGAGGAGGGTAGGGGGATGGGTTAGCCTGGTGATGGGTATTAAAGAGGGCATATTCTGCATGGAGCACTGGGTGTTATGAACAAACAATGAATCATGGAACACTACACCAAAACAAATGATGTAATATATGGTGATTAACATAACAATAAAAAATTTAAAAAAATAGTGGATATCAAACCAGTATGAAGGCTAAAGCATAAAAGAAGTAAAATCAATTATATCTATAAAATCTATAAAAATCAGTCAATGGATTCACAAAATTAAAAGATGTAAAGTGTGATATCATATACACAAAACATGGTGGGGGGAAATACAATGCTTTTAGAATGGGTATGAAACTGGAAATATTCACAAGAAAAAATCTGAAAAGAACACAAACACATGGTTAAATAACATGCTACTAAACAATGAATAGGCCAACCAAAGAATCAGAGAGGAAATTAAAAATACATAGAGACAAATGAAAATAAAAACACAATGGTCCAAAAATTTGGGGATACAGCAAAAGCTATTCTAAGAAGGAAGATTATAACAATACAGGCTCAAGAAGCAAGAAAAATCTCAAAAGAACAACCTAACTTACACCTAAAGGAGCTAGAAAAAGAAGAACAAACAAGCCCAAAGCCAGTAGAAGAAAGGAAATAATAGAGGTTAGAGCAGAAACAAATGAAATAGAGACTAAAAAAAAAGCCAATAGAATTGATCAATGAAATCAGAAGTTGGTTCTTCAAAAAGATTAACAAAATTGATAAACCTTTAGCCAGATTCAGAGAGGACTAAAATAAATAAAATCAGAAATGAAGGAAGAGAGATAACAAATGACACTACCGAAATACAAAGCATTATGAGAATATTATGAAAAGTTATATGCAAACAAATTGGACAAGCTAGAAGAAATGGGTAAGTTCCTAGAAAC
The DNA here is from genome assembly GCF_003265705.2 of Callorhinus ursinus. Lineage (NCBI taxonomy): Eukaryota > Metazoa > Chordata > Mammalia > Carnivora > Otariidae > Callorhinus > Callorhinus ursinus. The sequence goes on along the minus strand of NW_027397067.1, from coordinate 21,723,603 downwards.
ATATAACCTTCCAAAACTGAAACAAGAAAAAACAGAAAATTGAACAGACTGATTACTAGAAATGAAATTTAATTAGTAGTCAAAAAATTCCCAACAAACAAAACTCCAGGACCAGATAGCTTGACAGATGAGTACTATCAAACATTTAAAGGAGAGGTAATACTTATTATTGTCAAACTATTCCAAAAAATAGAAGAGGAAGGAAAACTTCCAAATTCATTCTATGAGGCCAGCATTACCCTGATACCAAAACCAGATAAAGACACTACAAAAAAAGAAGAAAGAAAGAAAGAAAGAAAGAAAGAAAGAAAGAAAGAAAGAAAGAAAGAAAGAAAGAAAGAAAGAAAAAAAGAAAGAAAACTATAGGCCAATATCTCTGATGAACATAAATGCAAAATCCTCAACAAAATATTAGCAAACTGAATCCAACAATACATTGTAAGAAATAATTCAACACAATCAAGTGGTATTTATTCCAGGCATGCAAGAGTGGTTCAATATTCATAAATAAGTCAATGTGATACCTCCCTTTAACAAGAGAAAGGATAAAAGCCATAGGATCATTTCAATAGATGCAGAAAAGCATTTGACAAAGTACAACATCCATTCATGACAAAAACCCTCAACAAAGTAGGTTTAGATGGAACATACATCAACATAATAAAGACCATATGTGAAAATCTCATAGTTAACATCATACTTAATGGTGAAAAACTGAGAGCATTTCTTCTAAGATCAGGAACAAGGATTCCAACTCTCACCACTTTTATTCAACACTGTTCTGGAAGTCCTAGCCACAGGAATCAGACAACAAAAAGGAATGAAAGGCATCCAAATTAGTAAGGAAGAAGTAAAATTGTCCACTATTTGCTGATGACATGATACTATATAGCAAAAACTCTAAAGACTAGACCAAAAAATTACTAAAACTGAAAAATGAATTCAGTAAAGTCATAGGATACAAAACTAATATACAGAAATTTGTTACATTTCTATACACTAATAATGAAGTAGCAGAAAGGGAAATAAAGAAACAATCCCAATTACAATTGCACCAAAAATAATAAAATACCTAGTAATAAACTTAAGCAAAAGGTGAAAGATCTGTACTCTGAGAACTATAAAACATTGATGAAAGAAACTGAAGATGATACAAATAAATGGAAAGATATTCCATCCTCATAGATTGGAAGAATAAATATTGTTAAAAAGGTCCATACTACCCAAAACAATCTACAGATTTAATGCAATCTCTATCAAAATACCAACAACATTTTTCACAAAACTAGAATACTAAAATTTGTATGCAACCACAAAAGACCCCAAATAACAAAAGCAATCTTAAGAAAAACAAAGCTGGAGGTATCACAATCTTAGATTTCAAGATGTACTACAAAGCTGTAGTAATCAAAACAGTATGGTACTGGCACAAAAAATAAACACTTAGATCAATGGAACAGAATAGAGTCCAGAAATAACCTCACACTGTTATGGTTAATTCATCTATGACAAAGAAAGCAATAATATACAATGGGAAAATGACAGTCTCTTCAATAAGTGGTGCTGGGGAAACTGGACAGCTACAGGCAAAAAAGTGAAACTGGACCACTTTCTTACATATACATGCAAAAATAAACTTAAAATGGATTAAAGACCTGCATGTGAGACCTGAAACCATAACAATCCTAGAAGAAAACATAGGCAGTAACTTCTTTGACATCAGCCACAGAAACATTTTTCTAGATGTCTCTTCTGGCAAGGAAAAAAAAAGCAAAATTAAACTCTTAGGACTAAACAAAAATAAAGCTTTTGCCCAGCAAAGGAAAACACCAACAAAACAAAAAGGTTATCTACTGAATGGGAGAAGATGTGGGCAAATGATATATATAATAGAAGTTAATATCCAAAATATATAAATAGCTTACACAACTCAACATGGTAAAGATAAAAATAAATAATCTGGTTAAAAATGGACAGAAGACCTGAAGAGACATTTCTCCAAAAAAGACATACAGATGGCCAAAAGACATATGAAAAGATGCTCAACATCACTAATCATCAGGGAAATGCAAACTGAAAGCACAATGAGATATTAATTTATGCCTGTTGGAATGGCTAAAATTAAAACACACACACACACACACACACACACAAGAAATAACAAGTGTTGGTAAGGCTGTGGAGAAAAAGGAACCTTCATACATGATCAGTGTGAATGCAAATTTGTGCCATCACTGTAGCAAACAGTATAAAAATTTCTCAAAATCTTAAACATAGAATTACCATATGATCCAGGAAATCCTACTACTTGGTATTTACCCAAAGAAAACAATAACACTAATGAAAAAAGATATGGACCCTTATATTTATTGCAACATTTTTTACATTAGCCAAGGTGTGGAAGCAACCCAAGTGCCTATCCATAGATGGGTGGATAAAGAAGATGTGATGATAGATAGATGATAGATAGATAGATAGATAGATAGATAGATAATGGAATATTACTCAGCCATAAAAAAAGAATAAAATATTCCCATTTGCAACAACATGGATCAACCTAGAGAGTATAATGCTAAGTAAAATAAGTTAGAGAAAGACAAATACCATATGATTTCACTCATATGTGGAATTTAAGAAACAAAAATGAACAACAAAAAAAAGAGAACAAACAAAAAAACAGACTTAAATACAGAGAACAAACTGGTGGTTGCCAGAGGGCAGGTGGGTGAGAGGATAAGTGAATGAGATAAAGGGGATTAAGAGTACATTTATCTTGATGAGCCTTGAGAAATGTATAGGATTGTTGAATCATTATACTGTGTACCTGAAACTAATATAACACTGAAAGTTAATTATACGTAAATTAAAAAAGAGAGAAGAAAGAAAATAAGAAAGAAAAAGAAGAAAGAAAGAAAGCAAAAGAGAAAGAAATGGGGAAGGGAGGAGGGAGGGAGGGGGGGAAGAAAAATAAAGACCTAAATAAATTGAAGGATATATCCTGTTCATGGATTGGAAGACTCAATGTTATTTAAAAAAAAAGGTAAGTTCTTCACAAATGTATCTATTGATTCAGTAAAATGCCAATTCAAAATCCAACAAGATATTTTGTGGAAATGATTCTAAAATTTTTATAGAAATGTTAAAAGCCAAGAATAGCCAAGATAATCTTGAAGAAGGAAAACAGAGGACTTACACTATCATATATCAAGGCTTATTATAAAGCTACAAAAATTAAAATAGAGTCATTTTTTTAAGCCTACAGTACTCAGTATTTTCAGGCAGTCTCCCTTCCATGTTCAAAAAATAAATCAATGGAACAGAATAAAGAATACAGAAACAAACTCATACATACGTAATCACTTGATTTGTCTAAGATGGTTCTGTGGTGCAATAGAGAATGGATGGTGAATGATACTAAATCAATCAAATATTCATTTGAAAATAAATGAATATCCCTACTTCACACTATACAAAAAAAAAACCAATTCTAAATGGGGTGTAGAATAATGTAAAAGGCGATAAAAATCAGTCTTCTAAAAGGTGGTACTAGAAAATACCTTCATGTCCTCAAGATAGGAAAACACTTTTTAAACTAGTTACAAAAACAGTAACCATGAGGAAAAAGATTTATAAATTGGACTTAATTGAAATTAGGGATTTCTTTTTATTAAAAGACATCATTAAGAGAGTAAAAAGGCAAGCCAATGAACGGGAGAAGACATTTGCAATACATGTATCCAACAAAAGATGTATATTCCTAATATAGAAAGAGCTCCTACAAATCAATAGAAGAAAAACAGACTATCCAATAGAAAAGTGGGCAAAAGATTTGTGTGATCTACTTCATAAAATAGGATATCCAAATGGCCAATAAACCTCATAAGTCTAAAGGGAAATAACCTGGCCAATAAACATCAGAAGTCAAAAGGGAAACAAAAATCAAAGCCACAGTGAGATACCAGCCCAACAGATACCACCCACCAGATCTAAAATTAAAGACTGACAATGTAGGGGCACCTGGGTGGCTCAGTAGGTTAAGTGTCTGACTTTTTATTTTGGCTCAGGTCATGATCTCAGTGTTGTGAGATCAAGCCCCGCATCAGGCTCTGCATTGGGCATGAAGCCTGCTTAAGATTCTCTCTCCCCCTCTTTTTGCCCCTCCCCACAATCCCCATCACCCTCACTAAAAAAAAAAAAAAAAAGACTGACAATGTAAATATTAAGAAGTATCCAAAACAACTGGAATTCACATATATTACTAGCCCATTTTCTCTCCCTGTTCTATACATTTTCCCTGGGTGATCTCATTCACGTCTGTGGTTTCAGCTACCATTACTATGATGACAATCTCTAATTTTTTCAGTCTGAACTCCAAACAAGAATATCCAATTGCCTGTTGAAAATGTTCATTAAATTAGGCCTTGAGAGGGGTACCTGGGTGGCTCAGTTTGTTAAGCGTCTGCCATCAGCTCAGGTCATGAACCCAAGACCCTGGGATGGAGCCCCATGTCAGGTTCCCTGCTTAGTGGGGAGTCTGCTTCTCCCTCTCCCTATGCCACTCTCCCTACTTGTGCACTCGCTCTCTTGCTCTCTCTCTCTTAAATAAAATCTTTTAAAAAATTATCCCTTGAGAACCCAGATTCAATATGTCAAGAATCAAACTCCTTAACTTTTACCCCAACTCTATTCTTCCTCCAGTATTTCCTATCTCCATGAATTGTTATAACAAGTCAACCATGGCAAACACTTGATTCCATTCCTTTCAGTGTCCACATCCAGAAGACTTTAAAATCCTATTGATTGCATGCCCATATTATCTCAAGATTTTGCCCCTCCTTTTATCCCCATCAGAGCCAGCTTGGTCTAGTCTTCATGTAGTGTGGCTGTAGTCCTCCCTTCCTTTAATCTTGCCATTCGCATAGTCATATTTCACACTGCTTCCAGCGATGTTATAAAACCACAAGCTATAAAACACAGCCATTCTCAACCATATACAATTTTCTTTCTGCCTCTTCTAACATATATGTTTTCCCATGTGCTGCTCATTTTGCCTTGAACACACCTTTCCTCCATCTGAGTGTCTTACTAATTCACACCCATCTTTCAAGTGTTGACTTAGGTTCAATTCCTCCTTCAGGCTTCCCTGGCCTCTGATGTAGATGTGAGCCCTCTGCATGCCCTTACTCTCTCATATATATCTTCACTTCTCTCATAGCATTTATCTCACTGTGTAGTCACCATTGGCCTATTTTCTGTCTTCCCAACTAAAATTTTCTAACTTTACTCAAGTCTCTATCTTTAAAAATCTTCCTTGGCTATCCTACCTAAAACAGCACTCAACAACCCCCTACTCCCCAACCTTATCACTCTCTATTCTTTTACTCTGCTTTACTTTTTCTAATGGTATTAATAACCACCCAACAAAGTATTATCTATTCATTTGTTCATGTTTAGTTTCAGATTTCCCACATACACTCCATGACAGCAATGTGTCTTATTTCACCATCGTATTTCCATAACCTAGAAGAGTCCCTGACACATAAGTCCTAGATAAATATGTGATAGACAAACAACAGTATGTGTTCTTTGTATGTAAAATTTCCAACTTTTACATCATTGAATCCTCAGCACTTAGAACTAGTGTTACTGGCACAAAGTATATATCTAATAAACATTTGATGAATTAACAGAGAGACGGACCTAATAACTGCTGTAACAAAAAGATATGTTAAATATGTATTATCTCATATATGAGGTGTGTGTGGTATGTCTCTAAGTTATATAAATAAGGGATATGTTAAAAATTACTTAATACCAAGAAAAACAACCTTCATTAGGAAATAAATAATGACGGCTTGCACCTTTGTTTAAAAATCAGGTAATTTGGGCTTTATGGTAGGCATAATTCTAAAGATGGCCCCCAAGATCCCCATTCCCTGGCTATTCAATTACATACTATTCAAGGCACTGCTGTGAAAAGACACTGCAGGTGTTACTTCAAGAAGCAAGAAAAATCTCAAATAAACAACCTAACCTTACACCAAAAAAAGCTAAAAAAAGAACAACAAATGAAGCCTAAAGGCAGCAGAAGGAAGGAAATAATAAAGATCAGAGCAGAAATAAATGATATAGAAACTAAAAAACAGCAGAACAGATTGATGAAACCAGGAGCTGGTTCTTTGAAAAAAATAATAAAATTTATAAACTTCTAGTCAGACTTATCAAAAAGAAAAGAGGAAGGACCTAAATAAATAAAATCACAAATGAGAGAGGAGAAATAACAACCAATGTCACAGAGATACAAACCATGAAAACATAAATATGAAAATACAAAAATACAAAATATGAAAAATATATGCCAACAAATTTGACAACCTGGAAGAAATGGACAAATTCCTAGACATGTGTACACTACCAAAACTGTGACAAGGACTTCACAGGCAACATGGTGGCAATAAAATCATATCTTTCAATAATCATTCTCAATGTGAATGGTCTAAATGCTCCCATGAAATAGCACAGGGTTGCAAATTGGATAAAAAGACATGACCCATCCATATGCTGTCTACAAGAGACTCATTTTGAAAATAAAGACACCTCCAGACTGAAAGTGAGGGGATGGAAAACCATTTTTCATGCCAAAGGACCTCAGAAGAAAGCTGGGGTAGCAATTCTCATATCAGATAAATTAGATTTTAAGCTAAAGACTGTAGTAAGAGATACAGAAAGACACTATATCATTGTTAAAGGGTCTATCCAACAAGATCTAACAATTGTAAACATCTGTGCCCCCAACATGGGAGCAGCCAACTACATAAGCCAACTATTAACCAAAATAAAGAAACATATTGATAATAATACTTTAATAGTAGGCAACCTCAACACACCACTCTCAGCAATAGACAGATCATCTAAGCAGAAGATAAACAAAGAAACAAGAGCTTTGAATGACACACTGGACCAGATGGACTTCATAGATATATACAGAACATTCCACCCTAAAACAACAGAATACTCATTCCTCTCAAATGCACGTGGAGCTTTCTCCAGAATACACCACATACTGGGTCACAAATCAGGTCTCAACCAATACCAAAAGATTGAGATTATCCCCTGCACATTCTCAGACCACAATGCTTTGAAACAGGAACTCAATCACAGAAAAAAATTGGAAGGAATTCAAACACTTGGAAGCTAAAGACTGTCTTGCTTAAGAATGTTTGGGCCAACCAGGAAATTAAAGAAAAAATTAAACAATTCATGGAAACCAATGAGAATGAAAACACATTGGTCCAAAACTTATGGGATACTGCAAAGGCAGTCATAAGGGGGAAATACATAGCCATCCAAGCCTCATTCAAAAAAATAGAAAAATCCCAAATACACAAGCTAACTTTACACCTTAAAGAAATGGAGAAAGAACAACAAATAAAGCCTAAGCCAAGCAGGAGAAGAGAAATAATTAAGATGAGAGCAGAGATCAATGAATTAGAAACCAGAAATACAGTAGAGCAGATCAGCAAATCTAGAAGCTGGTTCTTTGAAAGAATTAATAAGATCGATAAACCACTGGCCAAACTTATCCAAAAGAAAAGAGAAAGGACCCAAATCAATAAAATTATGAATGAAAGAGGAGCGATCACGACTAACACCAAGGAAATAGAAAAGATTATTAGAAATTATTATCAACAACCGTATGCCAATAAATTAAGCAACCTGGAAGAAATGGATGCCTTCCTGGAAACCTATAAACTACCAAGACTGAAACAGGAAGAAACTGACAATCTGAATAGACCAATAACCAGTAACAAAATTGAAGCAGTGATCAAAAACCTCCCAAAAAACAAGACTCCGGGGCCTTACAGGTTCCCAGGGGAATTTGACCAAACATTTAAAGAAGAAATAAATACCTATTCTCCTGAAGCTGTTTCAAAAAATAGAAACAGAAGGAAAATTTCCAAACTCATTCTATGAGGCCAGCATTACCTTGATCCCAAAACCAGGCAAAGACCCTGTCAAAAAGGAGAATTACAGACCAATATCCCTGATGAATATGGATGCCAAAATTCTCAACAAGATCCTAGGCAATAGGAACCAACAGTACATTAAAAGGATTATCCATCACGACAAGGTGGGATTTATTCCTGGGATGCAAGGACAGTTCAACATTCGCAAATCAATCAATGTGATAGAACACATTAATAAGAGGAGAGACAAGAACCATATGATCCTCTCAATTGATGCAGGAAAAGCATTTGACAAAATACAGCATCTTCCCTGATTAAAACTCTTCAGAGTGTAGGGATAGAGGGAATATTCCTCAAATTCATAAAAACCATCTACAAAAAGCCCACAGCGAACATCATTCTCAATGGGGAAGAGCTGATGGGGCACCTGGGTGGCTCAGTCGTTAAGCATTTGCCTTTGGCTCAGGTCCTGATCCCAGAGTCCTGGGATCGAGCCCTGCATCAGGCTCCCTGCTCAGTGGGAAGCCTGCTTCTCCCTCTCCCACTCCCCCTGCTCATATTCCATTTCTCACTCTCTCTCTTTCACTGTGTCAAATAAATAAAATCTTTAAAAAAAATGGAGAAGAGCTGAGAGCTTTCCCCTTAAGATAAGGAACACAACAAGGATGCCCACTCTCGCCACTATTGTTTGACATAGTACTAGAAGTCCTAGCATCAGCAATCAGACAACAAAAGAAATAAAAGGTATTCAAATTGGCAAGAAGTCAAACTCTCTCTCTTCACAGATGACATGATACTTTATGTGGAAAACCCAAAAGACTCCACTCCCAAATTACTAGAACTCATACTGCAATTCAGTAATATGGCAGGATACAAAATCAATGCACAGAAATCAGTTGCTTTCCTATGCACTAACAATGTAATTGTAGATAGAGAAACCATTTACAATGCCACCAAAAACCATAAGATACCTTGGAATAAACCTCACCAAAGAGGTAAAGGATCTATACTCTAAAAACTATAAAACACTTATGAAAGAAACTGAAGAAGACACAAAAAGATGGAAAAACCTTCCATGGTCATGGATTGGAAGAATAAACATTGTTAAAATGTCTACACTGCCCAGAGAAATCTATACTTTCAACACCATCCCAATCAAAATACCAATGGCATTTTTAAAAGAGCTGGAACAAACAATCCTAAAATTTGTATAGAATCAGAAAAGACCCTGAATTGCCAAGGAAATTTTGAAAAAGAAAAACAAAGCTAGGGGCATCATGTTGCCTGATTTCAAGCTATATTACAAAGCTGTGATCACCAAGACATCACGGTACTGGCTCAAAAACAGACACACAGATCAATGGAACAGAATAGAGAGCCCAGATATGGACCCTCAACTCTATAGTTAACTAATCTTTGACAAAGCAGGAAAAAATATCCAATGGAAAAAAGACAGTCTTTTCAATAAATGGTGCTGGGAAAATTGGACAGCTATATACTCGACCATTCTCTTATACCATACACAAAGATAAACTCTAAATGGATGAAAGACCTCAATGTGAGTTAGGAATCCAACAAAATCCTAGAAGAGAACATAGGCAGGAACCTCTTCGACATCAGCCACAGCAACTTCTTCCAGGATACATCTCCAAAGGCAAGAGAAACAAAAGCGAAAATGAACTTTTGGGACTTCATCAAGATAAAAAGCTTCTGCACAGCAAAGGAAACAGTCAACAAAACAAAGAGGCAACCCATGGAATGGGAGAAGATTTTTGCAAATGACATTACAGATAAAGGACTGATATCCAAGATCTACAAAGAACTTATCAATCTCAACACCCAAAAAAAATAAGTCAAAAATGGGCAGAAGACATGAACAGACACCTCTCCAAAGAAGACATACAAATGGCTAACAGACACATGAAAAAATGTTCAACATCATTAGCCATCAGGGAAATTCAAATCAAAACCACATTGAGATACCACCTTACACCAGTTAGAATGGCAAAAATTAACAAGGCAGGAAACAACAAATGTTGGAGAGGTTGTGGAGAAAGTGGAACCCTCTGACACTGTTGGTGGGAATGCAAGTTGGTACAGCCACTTTGGAAAAGAGTATGGAAATTCCTCAAAAAGTTAAAAATAGAATTACCCTATGACCCAGCAATTGCACTACTGGGTATTTACTCCAAAGACACAGATGTAGTGAAAAGAAGGGGCACATGCACCCCAACGTTCATGGCAACAATGTCCATGATAGCCAAACTGTGGAAAGAGCCGAGATGCCCTTCAACAGATGAGTGGATAAAGAAGATGTGGTCCATATATACAATGGAATATTACTCAGCCATCAGAAAGGATGAATACCCAACTTTTACATCAACATGGATGGGACTGGAGGAGATTAGGCTAAGTGAATTAAGTCAAGCGGAGAAACACAATTATTGTATGGTTTCACTTATTTGTGGAACATAAGGAATAGCATGGAGGACATTAGGAGAAGGAAGGGAAAATGAAGGGGGGGAATCAGAGGGGGAGAGGAACCATGAGAGACTATGGAGTCCGGGAAACAGACTGAGGGTTTCAGAGGGGAGGGGGCGGGGGGATGGACTGGCCTGTAATGGGTATTAAGGAGGGCACATATTGCAATGAGCACTTGTGTGTTATATACAAACAATGAATCATGGAACACTACATCAAAAAACTAATGAAGTACTGTATGTGACTAACATAACATAATAAAAAAATAAAAATTAAAAAATTTAATTTAATTTAAATTTAAAAATATATCTATATAATATATATATTATATAGATATATAATCACATGAGCCCTTAAGAAGAAGAGAGAAAGGCAGGAAAACAGAAGAGCTGCAACAGAAGAGATCAGTGAGTTTACCCCCAGCTGCTGGTTTTGAAGATGAAAACAGAAAGCCATAAGCCAAAGAATATGGGTGGCCTCCGGAAGCTGTGCACAGCCTCTGGCAGATAGCTAGCAAGGACACAGGCTCCTCAGTCCTACAACCACATAGCATTGAATTCTGCCAAAATTTGCATCAGCCTGAAGGCTGATTCTTTCTGAGAGCCACCAGATAAGAGCCCAGGGCTGCTGCCAGTTTTATTTCAGCCTCATGAAACTAAACAGAGAAGCCAACTGAGCCACCCAGACTTTTGGTCTACAGAACTGTGAGATAATAAACTTGTGTCGGTTTAAGCTACTAAATTTGTGGTAATTTATCATGGCAGGAGAAAAGTTAACAGGTTCATTTCCTATTCTACCACCAGGTTGTACGGACTCTCTGAACAAATTGTTTCACACTTCTGTTTTAGTTTGGTATCAGGTTCTAACTAATAAATGGGCTTGAAGATAATAAAGTAAAAATAACTACTTGACAAGTTAATTTTTTAAGAATTGAGAACAATCTTAAAATTATTCTATTTGAATCTTCTTATTTTGCAGACTAGAAAATGGGGGTTCATATTCCTAATTAGTAAAAAAGCTGCAATTTGGGGCCAGTTCATAACTACCAGCCTAGTGTTCATTGACAACCTCATGTAACCGTAGCATTCACAGATGGCCTGCAGCAATATAAAGAAGGGAGAAGGCCTGCCGCTGGCTGTAAGAAACCAGAAATTCCTTGGCTCCCTGACTTAGTAGTTAGGGGAAACCTGAGGATGTCATTCATTGCCTCAGAGCCTCGGTTCTCTTATCTGTACTGTCGGAAAAATATTACCTGCCCTGCTTTCTTTACAGAGTTCAGATCAATAAGCAATTCTTAAGCACCTATTACATATTAAGTATTGCATTAAGTGCTATGATATAAAGATAAACCTGGGTTCCTGATCTGAAATAATTTATTTATAAACAGATTATTTCAATGTTGTGTGATACATATTAGGCAAAAGTTAAACAAATGGGCCATGGGAACTCTGGAGAGGGTCATCTAATACAGACATCTAACCCAGACATGAAGACAGAGGAAATGAAGAATACTCCCGTATCTTGAAGAACAAGTAGATATGGTGCTAGCAAAAAAGGGCTTTCCATGCAGGGGGACCAACATGAGCCCAAATGTACCAACAAGAAATAGCACCATGTGAACTGCAAGTAGCCCTTTTTCCAAGAACCAAGAGTATGAAGAGAGAAGTTCACAGGCAAAAGCCAGATAATAATAGACATTGTATGACTTGCTAGAGAATATGAACTTTGTCCTGTAGTCAGCAGAAGCCATTGGAAGGTTGGAAGCAAGAGGCAAAAAAATGTGGCAATGCCGAAGATGGATTAGTGAGCATGAAGACTGAAAACAGAGGTAGACACCATCACCATAGTGCAAGTGCAAGGTAATGAAGACCTGAAATCAGAAAATGGTGGCAGAGGCTCAGAAGAGAACCATAAAATGAATCTTTAGAACAGGGGATTCTTAAACCCTGCTCGCTCCATAGAATCCCCTGATCCCATGCAGACCTCCTGAATCAGAATCTCCAGGAGCAAGGCCAGGCACTTTTCTAAAAGTTACAGACAATTCTGATGAGCACCTCAGTTTCTGAGCTATTCTAGAGCAGAGATTAACAAACTATAGCCATGGACCAAATCTGACCCACTGCCTGTTTTTATATAGTTCATGGGCTAAGATGGTTTTTACATTTTTAAATGGTTAAAAAAGTCAAGAAGAATATTACATGACACATGAAAATTATGTGAAATTCAAATATCAGTGTCCATAAATTAAGTTTTATTGAACACTCATTTGTTCATATATTGTCAATGACTACTTTTGTACTATAATGGCAGAAGTGAGTAGTTGCAACAAGGATCATAAAGCTGAAAGGCCCCAAAGCCTAAAATATTTACTATCTAGTCCTTTAGAGGAAAAATTGCTAAGTCCTGATCTAGAGCAGTCTTTCTTACTCTTGGCTGCACATTGTAATCATCCGCATTTCCCAAGTCATATCTCTAGGGGTGCAACCCAGGCATCAGTATATTTTTTTAAGTGCCCTGGTGAGCTTTAACCTGTGCAGACAGTGTTGAAATGTTGAAAACAGCTGACTTAGAGAGTTATATTGATAGAACTTAGTAATTGTTTAGATGTGATTGGTGAAGGAAATATTATATGGATTTAAAAACACATGTTTTAGGATTGTTGTTATTATGAACTCCTTGAAGGCAAAGAATGAAATCTCCTTTCCATATCCCCAGTACCTAGTATTGAATCTGATGCAGTAAAAAGTATTCAGGAAGAATTTACTGTATGAATGCATGAACTAAGTACTCCTCATTGAAGCAGTCTCCATACAAAGTACTTGAGACACAGTTTATGTTCATTTCAGTTCCACAGAAAACTTTTGAAAAATAGGCCTTATCTACTTGCATAAAGTATAGATTTCACTTCGACTGGACCTCCAGAGATTAGTAATGTTACAAAAAATTAAGAGAAAATTATAAATAAGTTATAAAACAATTGCCATTAAAAGTCAATTTTTAGTTACTCAACTTTCTGAAATCATAGTTTCCTTTTAACTCTGGCAGAAATTATTTTATAAATCTATTTTTAGCATTTAAGCTAATTCAGATAGTCAAATAAGATGAGGTTATATCAGAATATTATTTTTTTGGCTAAAGGTCTTTGCAAAACTTACAAAGCAAAGAATAAATATGATGTGATATTTTTAAAAAAATGATAAAGATCAAAACAGACTTAAGTTAGAGGTCCTGCTTGAGTATAAGAAAAAGTAACAACCATTCACAAATTATTATTGTGGTGTCTAAAGTAGATCTAGATATCAATCATAGACAGTTAACTATTTCTATACTATACAAGAATTGATACTAATTAGATTATGTCCCCCTCCCAACTCTGCTATGCTCATCAATATTTTCTATCTTTCTTCAGTGTACATATGCTGTTGTGGAAACAAGAAGAGAAAGAGAAGGTGGAAAAAGTGGGAGGAATTCTACATATATGGGTACATCACTCTATAGAAAATCCTTAGTCATGGCAATGGGTATGGTGTCTTTCCAGACTGCCATAAAGGCATGTCTGACTTTTGAAAAGCAATGTAAAATAAGAAGTGTAATCTATTCTTTTACTATTAACTGTTTTTAACTACACCAACTTTTATACAAAACAGCATAATAACAATGCTTTGATCAAAGATCCAAGATGACTGACTTATTGAGAAAACATTTGAGTTCACAGAGATTGGCCAGGGATGAAACAGTCCATGGAACTTCAACTAGAACACTTAGAGGTCTCAGGCAGGCAGAGCATAGTGACTTTCATGGGAAATGGTGACTGAAACGTGTTAGCATGTTTCACATTTCCATTTTTAAATGTTGCACATGATTCTGAAAAAGGCAAACTGTAAGATAGATGACAGATCATCAGTTGCTGAGGTTGGAAATGGAGAAAGTTTTGACAACTAAGGGCAGCACAGGGAAACTTGTAGGGGGTGACAAAAGTACATCTTGATGGTGGTGGTAGTTATGCAAACTATATATTTGTCAAAATTCATAGAGTTGTGCACCAAAAAGAGCTCATTTTATTGTATGTAAAGTTTTTTAAATATATATAGTTAATTGTTTTTAGAATAAACTGAGTTGATATACAGAACTGATAAGATGATAAGACTTGGTTAGATCAGTAGTAACTTTCTAATATTACATAAAGATAATTCATGTTATTTTCTAATTGTTAAGTAAAAGCTCTAATTGCCAAATGAAATGCACTATTTTCGATTAAATATACAAATGAAAGCTAAACAGGGCCCTTAGAAGAAGTAAAAAATAAGAAAACTTGACATAGAGAATATAAAGGTAAAATAAAAAATAGGTAAAATAAAAATAAAATATAAAGGGAAGCATGTTTTGAGGACAATTTTGATGGTAAAAAGTAATCAAACAAAAAAAATCTTTGTTATAAAAAGCCAGCTAAGAAATGAAGTTCTGATGGAGGCTAAGACTCCAGTTTCAGTTAAGAATATTTAATGCCAAGATTTTACAATCACTCAAAAAGTCTAAGGGTAAATAAACCAACCAGTGTATGTAAATTTTAAAATAAGAAATGTTAAATACTGTATACATGTAAATCTAATTATCTTAGAAAATCTTTCATGCATTCATCAGAGAAAGGGACATATCTTTTATATAGACATCACTACGAAAAAGCATGTCTGTTGAACACATTTATTCTCCCCATTTCTCTTGAGCCAACATTTCAGAATGAACACAGAAAGGATAGACAACCCATTTTCTCTACTTCTTTCCTCGATTCACCAGTCAAGGTGAATGATAGATAATTTATGTAGATAAGTGTTTACTTTTCAGCCAATGACTTGTGTAGCCAATATTGACTATAGCCATCAAGTAGATTCAGAAATCCCCTCAGGTCAGCAAATGGAGAGAGCAGGGTGGCCTTGAAAATACACCCCACCAGTGTCCCTTCTTTTAGTCCTAGAACCAAAAGGGATACATGCATGCACAGAAGTTAATGTGCTTTTTTTTCCCATGTCACTTTGTCAGCACTCATGGGATGTTCTATAAAGTTTAATAATATGCTCAAGTCTGGGAATCACATAATCAAGTTTTTTCTATTCCAGAATTACACTTAGACCTGTCAGACAGGTATGAAAACTCTACTGAAGGATGCATGAGCCAATTATGCTAACATGTTGGGGTTTCTTTTTAATACACTATTTTTGCATTGGCTGCCAGTGATGAAGAATGTAGACTGAATAAAATCAGAAATAAACCAGAGGAAGGTCTGAGGGACTTTATTTAAAATCTGGGTGGGGTTGAGGGTGGGGAGGAATTGACCCTTCTAACTAAACACAAACCCCAAGTAGTTATCAGAAAAAGGCACACAATGGTCTTATTGTTCTTATGAAAGAATGCTCAACCTCAACCACTATAAAAAGAAATGTAAATCAAAATGAGATAGCTTTTTCACTTATCAAACTGCAAACATTTTTAAGTTTCTAGTTCAGCATGACTGGGGAGAAATGGGCATTCTCCAACTGTTTGTCAAGGTGTAGGCATGACTCCCTAACTAGCAATTTACCCTACAGATATACTCACAAAAATTTCCAAAACACATGTATAAAAGGTAGTCTCAGCTTTGTTAATAACAAAAAATATATATAAACAACTGCTTAAATAAACTATGATACATTCATAAAATGGGGTACTCTGTCACTTTAAAATGAACAAGCATATCGGTATGTGTTGATATAGAAGCATTGCAAGATGTAAATTTTTAAAAATCAAAGATGACAATTCCAGCTAAAATGGAGTAACTACTACAGCTCCCTCTCCCACTAATGTAACTAAAAACTTTATACAAATTAAAAAGCGACTACAAGGGAACTGTGAAAAATTAATAATTGGAGCCAAATTGCACAAGGGAACCAAGGCTTAAAGAATGATCTATAATAGGAGTAACTTCTGCCATCTTATTTCCTCCTTTATCATCCAGCTTTGACCCAAGGGTGACCCCAATGCAAAACTGAGCAGCGGATACAGGCAGCAAAACCTCTGAGAAAACCTATCTTTCTGGGGCGAGAAGTGGGAAAAGGGATCACAGTGAGTTGAAGAGTATAGGAGACACCCACTTATTCTTATTTGTTGTTCTCTTGTTTTATGTCATTAAAGTCCCTGGAGGAGAGAAGAAAGAGATTGATGCAGAAATAAATATTTGAAGAAACCTGTTGTAAGCCATAAATTCAGAGATTCATGAAGCTCAGCAAACCCTAAACAACATAAAGTAAAAAAAAGCATGTACAGACACATAGCAACCGAATAACTCTACAAGAAAGATAAATTTTTAAAATCTTGAAAGCAGCCACAGAAAAATGACATATTACATATAGGAGAACAAAATTTTGACTGCAGAATTCTCATTAAAAGACATGGAAGCCAGAAGACAGTAGGACATCTTTAAAGCATTGAAAGAAAAGAACTGTTGAGTTCTACAACCAGTAAAAATATCCTTCATGAATGATGACAAAATAAGGACATTCTCAGCTAAAGAAAAAATAAGATAATCTAAAACAATAACAAATTTAAAAGGATAGAAATCTTACAAAGTATGTTCTTGAACTATAATTAACTAGATATCAAAACAGAAATAGGGATGCCTGGGTGGTGCAGTCGGTTAAGCATCTGCCTTCAGCTCAGGTTATGATCCCAGGGTCCTGGGATTGAGTCCAGCATTGGGCTCCCTGCTCAGTGGGGAGCTTGCTTCTCCCTCTACCTTCTGCTCCCCCTGCTTGTGTTCCCTCTCTCACTGTGTCTCTCTCTGTCAAATAAATAAATAAAATATTTAATAAAAAAAAGAAATATATCTGAAAAATCCCCAATTTGTAAAATGTAGACAACAAATCTAAATAAACCATGGGTCAAAGAGGAAGTTGGGAGAAATTAGAAAATATTTTCACTGAATGAAAATGAAAAGATATTAAAATTTGCAGCATGAAGCTAAAAGAGTTCTTAAAGGGAAATTTATAACGTTAAATCTTATGTTAGGAAAAAAAAAAAAAAGGTCTCAGGGCGCCTGGGTAGCCCAGTCAGTTAAGCATCTGCTTTTGGCTGAGGTCATGACCCCAGGGTCCTGGGATTGAGCCTGCTCCCTGCTGAGTGGGGATCCTGCTTCTTACCTCCTCTGCCTGCCGCTCTGCCTGCTTGTGCTCTCTCACACTCTCTCTCTCTCTGTCAAATAAATAAATAAAATCTTTAAAAAAAAAGAAGACAAAAGGTCTCAATAATGAAAGAAAGTGGAAAAGGAAGAGCAAATACACCCAAACCAAATAGAGACAAGGAAAAGACAAATCTGAGAACAGAAATCAACAAAATTTTAATAAATTTGATGAAACCAAAACATGGTTCTTTGAAAAGATCAATAATATTTGTAAACCTCTAGACAGACTGACCAAGAAAAAAGAGAAGACATAAATCACCAGTAGCAAGCATAAGAGGTCCTACAGACATTAAAAGGATAATAAGGAAATACAACAAACAACTCTATGCTAATGAATTCAAGAACTTAAATGGGCCAGTGCCTTGAAAGACAGATACTAATAAAATTCACTGAAAAAGGAATAAATAACCTGAATATTCCTATATCTATTAAAAAATTGAAAACATTCCCACAAGGAAAACTCCAGGCTCAGATGGTTTCACTGGAGATTTCTACCAAACATTTCTAGGAAAAAAATATAATTATCAATATAATTGATATATAAATATCAATTTTAAGCTATCTCTTCCAGAAAATGAATTGAGAAAACACTTCCCAACTTATTTTATGAGCCAGCATCACACTGATACCAAAATTAGAAATAATGCATTGTAAGAAACTACAGACCAATATCCTTATGACCACAAATGCCTAAATCATCAACAAAATTCTAGCAAATTATATTCAGCAACATATAAAAATGTAATACATTATGAGCAAACTGGGATTTATCCAAGGAATATAAGGCTGGTTCAATATTTAAAAATCAGTCAATGTAATTCACTATTAAGAATTTTTTTTAATCACAGATAATCTCAATTAATGAAAAAAGGAAGGCTTTGATAGGAGTCAACATCCATTCATGATAGAAATTCTCCACAAAGTACAGACAGAAGAGAATTTCCTCAACCTGATAAAGGACATCTACAAAAAATCTGTAGCTAACATAATACCCAAGTTTTAATCCAAGTTATCCAAGCCTTAATCATCTAGTCTATAAGATGAGGATACAAATATTTGCCTCTTGGATTTATTATGAAAGTCAAAGTTATTAGCACAATGCATAGCACATTAAAAATGGTGAAAATAGTCCTCTATTCCAGCTGGAACCATGGAGGGTGCAGAAGAGAAGAAGGTTCCTATTGTGCCAGAAATCCTTAAGAAAAAGCAAAGGAATTTCACAGAGTTGAAGATCAAGTGTCTGAGAAAGAAGTTTGCCCCAAAAATGCTTTGAAAAGTGAGGAGGAAGCTTATCTATGAAAAAGCTAAGCATTACCACAAAGAATATAGGCAGATGTAAGGAACTGAGATTCGAAGGGTGAGGACGGCAAGAAAAGTTGGCAACTTCTCCGTACCTGCAGAACCCAAATTGGCATTTGTCATCAGGATCAGAGGTAGCAGTGGTGTGAGTCCAAAGGTTCGAAAGGTGTTGCAGCTTCTTCACCTTCTCCAGATTCTTCAATGGCAACTTTGTTAAACTCAAAAAGGTTTCTGTTAACATACCAAGGATTGTGGAACCATATATAGCATGGGGGGACCCAACCCTGTAGTCACTGTATGAATTGATCTACAAGCGTGGTTAAGGCAAAAATCAACAAGCGAATTGCCCTGACAGGTAACACATTGATTGCTTGATCTCTTGCTAAATATGGCATTGTCTGCGTGGAGGATCTGATTGACCAGGTCTACACTGTTGGAAAATGTTTCAAAGAAGAAAACAACTTTTTATGGCCCTTCAAATTATCTTCTCCACAAAGAGGAATGAAGAAAAAGGCCACCCATTTTGTAGAAGGTAGAGATGCTGGTAACAGGGAAGACCAGGTCAATAGGCTTATTAGAAGGATGAACTGAAGTATCTACCATGATTATTTTTGTAATCTGGTCAGCTAATAAATGACTACTTTCATATTGAAAACAATGGTGAAAATAATTATTATTATATATGCAATAATAATAAAATTTATATTCATTACACATCAGTACTGCATTATTGGTTGGAATGTTGCATAGTCCAGAACTCAGAATGTCTGCAGTATTACCACACCACACACACATACACATACACACACACACACACCACACACACAGAGCACACATTGTAAAAAGCACAAGATGATTTTTAAAAAGTCAAATAGGAAGTAAAACTGGAAAAGGGAAATAATATCCTATGATTGATCATTTTTTATGATAATGAGCACTAGCAGTCACTTCCTAAAATCTACTCCATTGAAAAACAAAATGGAAAACATTGCAATGGATTTGAGAGGAAATCTGCTGACAAAGTTGTCCCTGTAAGAGAATCCAGTGCAAGACATAGTTTCAGACTCGCAAAATCAAAGTTGCCTAGTGAAGGTGTTACTCATGGTTTTTCTTAAATCACAGTTCTCATTCATGAAAGTTACAACCAGTCTTCTGGAATTTGTGTCATTTTGGATTTCTTTCTTTTAGAAAGTTTATATAGTAAGGTCCAGATTACTTCAAAGCAGAAATTTTTATTCATATAAACTTGGGACCATTTTTCATGCTGGAGAGATTAAACTAAGAGCCAAATCTATGTGAGAACCAAAAAAAGGGTACTTGCCCACCCACCCACTTGCTAAAAATAAATCTTCTGATAAACAGAAGTAAAATTTCTGAGGTTCCTACTTTCTGCATCCAAGACTTAGTAGACTCTTCAGTAATTCTAAAGGTTCAGGTAGTATGAATGCTTCAGATACCTCATGTTTTATTTCAGAGTATGGAATTCATACCACTCTAAGAGTATTACCTTTCTATTGTGTTGTAATTGTTTCTGTGTTATACATTTTGGGGTGTTTGTGTGCCTACTATGCTCTATTTAAGTCCTCCTGAGTTTTTCTTCCTCTACATTTATGGTTTACTGATATACTAGGAATCTAGCTTAGTTTCTACCACGCCTAATAAGCATTTTATAGTTAAAATTAAATAATGAGGGGTTTTTTTGTTGTTTTTTTTTTTAATCTTGAGTGTCTCACATTACAACAAGGGCTAGTTTAACTAAAGAGTTTTAGTCTTTGGGACTGCAGAAACTCATACAGAAATAAATTACTGATGGGTGGTCAGCAATATGATGAAACATCATTGAATAATTCTTTATATATATTCTTTAATGGAGTATACTGATCTTGCATTAAGATATTAGGATCTTGCATCCTAATGGGAAGTTAAACTTAAAAGTTTCGTACTGTTTGATTCTTATGATGTATAGAGTCCTTTATGAGTCCACTGGCAGACGTTACTATTTTAAACCTCAGAAATCATTAGATTAAGTACAACCATCCAGTTGGATACAAAATTTAATTTCCAAATGAAAAATGATTTCTAATGTAATTTACACAAATTCATGATGGTTTTTCTTTGAGGATAGGCAATATTAAATGTTCTTTGTACAGAGGACACAAAACATGCATCCCACGCTATAAAAGTTGATTTTATATCAATATCAAGGGATTTTGATAACATAAGAATACATGTCTTAAAAAAAAAAAAGAATACATGTCTTCACACTAAGGCAGGCCATATGGCCAAATAGCACAGAGCAGTTTTTCTGCTATAAATGGAAACATTCTCTAGTTAAGGATTTCACAGTCCTGAAAATCCCTGGTTGTAAACCATGGTCTCATAAAGAGACCAATGAGCAAACCCAAATGTGTAAGATAGGGAAAAATGTATGCACTGGGGTGAGAGAGAGGCAGCTGACTGTGGAATCCTCTGCTGTGATATAAGGCAGAGAACAGATGGGATATTTCTAGACACTACATATTGCTAAAAATAAGGTAATGGACATCTGTCTTAATGCCCTCTCCTTCTAGTAATAGAAGTCTGATATTCCTCATTCTCAGGTCATGTAGTCTGGGTGAGACTGACACTAACCAGCTCCAAGGATGGGCATGTGACCCAAGACAGATAAACCAGAGCCAATGAAATTCAATCCTTATACTTTGGTTGGAACTACTAGGAAAAAAAACATTTTCTTACACTTGAATTGTTGGCAAAATAGGACATAAACCTAGAACTACCGACAGCTATTTTATCACCATGAGGGAAGAGCTTGCTCAAAAAAATGGGGCCAATACAAAGAAGCAGAGCCAAGAAAGAAATACAACCTTACTGACATCATTTGAGTCCCTGGAACAGACCATGTGAGTGAAGGTCTTGACTTTTCAGATATGGAGTCAGTACTTTTTTTTTCTTTTTTCTTAAGCCAGTTATCAAATAAAAGAAAGTTCTCTCTAAAGGATTAGTCTAAAATACACTCATGGTTTGCACTTTTAAATATTTGAGGAGAGTCAATACTACAATCACATATCTCATGTTTTAATATTAAAAGATTCTTTTGTTTGCAATGGGGAGAGTCTCTAGCAAGCACCATACTTTTGTGTTAATATCTTATTGTTTATTTCTTAATTTGTGTATATTTCTCATTACAGATACTGCAGAGTATTCAAGGCTTTCCCCCATTCATAGGGATCTCTGGCAGAGAATAAATTCCTTCATAAATAAAGAAAAATGTGCATATTAACAGAAATATCAGGATAGCCTATTTTTAACTTTCATAAGTTATTTATCAAAGTAAAGGTTATAAATAATAATAAGGAACAAATTAAATGAAAAAACATGAGACTAGTTATCTTTTTATCCTCATCACCTAGCTCAGTACTGGGAACTTAATATTGGTTAAATGAATAAATGTATGGATGAATAAAGAGATGAATAAATGAATTTTTTAAATTAATGGAAAATCATCACCCAACATCTGACTCTTGTATTTTTCCCATATAACATTATTTTTGTTGATTCAGTTTCTCTACAAGTAAAGTGTAAGGTATAAATGGCAACTTGGTATCACTGTATGTTATTAGTACAAATCAGGGAAATCCACTAACAATTTTACAAATAGTCCACTCTTGTGGTTGAAGAAAATACCATGCTTTCAGGGGATTTTGCAAATGACACACTTCTCATTGCCAGCAGAGAAACAGTCTTCCCCTTCTTTTCCTTTTCTTCTGCTTATAAGGCTTTTAGGAAAGAAAAGTGAGTGATAAAATCATATGGTCCAAGTTCCACTTGGAACATTTTAGTAAATATGAGCTTCTAATTTATTTTGATCTTTCAGAGGCTTGGCAAATATGTAATATCCATATAGTTGCCATAGAAATAGAACTTTCTCAGATGATTCTATCGTCATTATCAATCTCCACAATAAACTGATGGTGTAAACATTACTATCAACTTTTCAAAAATGAATAAACTGAGAACCAAGATGGATGATTGACCTTCACATGGCAAATTACCAGGCCTAGAGCAGAAAACACCTGGCTTCTATATTTTATGAGACCCCGCAATGGTGGCTACCATTCCAAACCACAAAGACAAGAAGCAATGCAAAAGTCCCACTAATAGAACAAGCTTTCAGAGACTTCTCTTCCTTCTAGCCATGTCTGGGCTGATGCCAGTCTGATTCTTTCCTGTGCTACAATATATGTGACCAGATTCTCTCAAACATTGGTATGAAGACACTTTTAAACTCAGTCACTGGGTGCCTGGGTGGCTCAGTCAGTTAAGCATCTGCCTTCAGCTCAGGTCATGATCCCAGGGTCCTGGGATTGAGCCCCACACTGGGCTCCCTACTCAGTAGTGGGGATCCTGCCTCTCTTTCTCCCTCTGCCCCTCTCCCCCTACTCGTGTTCTTGCTTACTCTGCTCTCTCTCTCAAATAAATAAATTTTTTAAAAATAATAAATAAACTCAGTCACTAATACTAGTGCCATTACTAGTGTATTCAGATTATGAATTTGCTGGAAAGGTTCTAGTTTCTCTATAGTACCTGACACATTTGTGACATTTGATCAATGCAAAATACTAATAAAAGTTATCATAACTATTTGAAAGGAAAGAAGATGTAGTCTTCTTAACTTTTTCTGTAGGACCTCCACAACTTGGAAAATATACTAGGCAATTCCCATGATAACCTCGCCAAATAGATTGGCACAATTTTCCTCTTTGAAAGAATAAAGAAACCAAAGTTACTATGTCTGAGTAACAGAATTTAGAACTGAAAGAAACTCCAAAAAATTAGCAATCTGAGCTTCTTCGTTTAAATCCTGTATCATTTTCATTCCTACTATGTGCCAAGCACTGAACTAGGCAAAAAGACAAGAAAATTGGGGCCCAGCAAGGTTACATGACTTGTCTAAGACCATTCAGCTACCTCAAAGCAAAAATGGTACTCCAAAATTTCCACCACTGTTTCTGGACCACACTAGCTTAAGGTACCAAAGTAAAGTCAGGAAAGTTTTGTCTTCTCTAAGATCTACTCTATCCCACCTAACATGCGGGTGCCCTTGCCAGTACCTCCAATCTGATATGCAAAACTGGTTACTCTTAAAATATAGTTTTAAAGCTTTTTTTCTCACATCATATATTAACTGCAATGGGTAAGGCAGTGTATCAAATATTCTCTTTGGAGAAAAAGAATGCAGACTCAAGACCAAGATGAACCTATTTGTCAGCCTTGGAGAACCTCCTCGATACTTGATTTCTTTGTTTTTCTCCCATCTGTACAACAGAAATAATAAAACCTACATTACAAGGGTGTTGTAAGGTTAAAAATAATGCATTTTTAAAAAGCTTCGTACTTAGGATGAGTCCCATAAATGGTAACTATCATTCTTATTATTTATTTAAATATCACACTCTAGTTTTAGCAGGGAGTTGTCCTGTTGTTGGAATGCAAATTTCCCTCCATTATTCCATTGGTCTGAGACAAAGAAATGGTCCAACCAGTCTTTAATCTTTCTAATAAATTGTGCTCCCAAGCTCAATGGAAATTCCTCTAGCTAGCTTAACTGGCTCAACCTTTGCCTGGCCAAAGCTCTACACATTATTATCCAAATATGTAACTCTCCAGTGAAAACACTACTGTACCCATAATCACTTCCATTCCCCATCCTCATATTCTGGCCTTTCCCCTTAACCTCTCCAGTTTTCTTCTCAAGAAGATACAGCAGGAAGTAACCAAGCATTTTGTAGGCATGGCACATAGTGGAAAGACTATGGGCGTCAGAGACAGACGAGCTTACAATGGCAGCCCCTCCACTGCAGAATTTCAACCCAGATAGGTGAACTTGGGCAGGTGTCTTGGTCTCTTGAATCTCAGTTTTCCTCCTTTATAAAATGGAGATGATAATATATAGTTTACAATGTTGTCAGGATTGATGAGACTATACATGCAAAGCATCTAGCACAAAGGAAAATCTCAGGGAAATAGAAACTGTCACTATTTTGAAAAGTGCTTCATCTGTCCCTTCTAAGGTTAAACTGTTGAATCTCATAACTTGATCAGTTCAAACTATTTCATAAAGTAAATCAGGAATAGAATCTTATTTTTTGAGCACAGACAACCTCAATACTCTCCTTCACCCTATGTTTAAATGCACCCTAATCCGATTAATTTTAGAAAAAAATGAGCATTGGGTAGAGGTATATCAACACCTCACTTTTAGAAGGACAGACTAGGTTTCAATATGAAGAATGCAAAGTGATTTTTTTCTTCTATTATTCCTTTCAATTGAGACCATGAGTACTCTTATCTATTACAGATATGACATTAATTTTATTAGCCACTGCTACTCTGCTCTGCCTCTTTAAACTGATTCAAATGGGATGAATATTTTCTGGAAAAACTGTAGTGAATCACCTGGGCCTGTACTTTCTGAAAAGCAGAAAAATAAAACAAATTCATAGTTGTAATTACTATTTTTCAGTTTTGAGACAGTGAAATTCATAGTCTTGCACTGGAACTATAAGCTCCAGATTTATAATACTAAAAAGTAATTATGAACATAATTAGATTTCACAAAAGCAAGCCTAATTAGGATGTAGAAGTCTTGAGTGGGACAGAATTTCAGGGTTGATCCCAGCTTCAGAAGGCATCAGACTTCCCTCTTTCTTTGAAAGAAAGAAAAAGAAAGAAAGAAAGAAAGAAAGAAAGAAAGAAAGAAAGAAAGAAAGAAAGAAAGACCTTTTTTTTGTAATTTTATTTTCCAGAAGGACTTTTGATCAATACACATAAAAGATTCTTTCTCTTGCCTGTCCTAAAGACAAATTCTTCCTTGGGGAAAATTCTTCACTCCTTTAAGTAAATTCTCTCTACCAGTAAATAAACTAACAAAAGCACTACACCCCCCTTTTCCGGGTAATCAATTTCAAAACCTGGACAAATACTAGGAGTGAGGCACATTGATACATAACAATAGTCTCGTGGAAAAAGTAAACAGAGGAAAATGTCAGGTTGCCCTACTTTCTAAGTAGAATTATTCACAGAAAACATTGTTTTCTTGCCTGACTGAAGGCCACTTCAGACCAAAAGGGTTGAAGTAAGCCTGGTCGGATGGTTTTCAATGAATTTCTGTTGAAAGTTTTTTGATAAAACATGGTGCTGGGGTTAAAACTTTAGGATCTGAAAAGGTTATTCTGGAGATCATTCATCCTCGGTAATGTGGTATCTAGAGACCCGATAAGGTTAATCCAAATTATCCGGGAGATTACCCCTGAGACAGCAAATGGTTCCATAAACATCACCATTGCTATCCCAAGCAGAGAAATGATATGCTTCACTTTTGTTAGCATTTTCAAGGAGACTAAACCTGAAAATGTCGGTGAAATGAAGACTTGGGTTTATAGGCAAAGCTGTCACTGGACCTCTGAATTATGAGGCTAGACTTCCAGTAGCTGCCAAGTTATAGGTCAAGCCCTTCTAGGTCAACTTTCACCTCTTTCACAAAACCCATGATGAAATTTCAAAGGCTTTCATGGGAAGTTTTATTAACTTAGGTTAGTTTGAAAGAAAAAGGTAGACAGGGCAAAATGTGAAATCCCATTATCTTTGTCCATTGTTTTCTGCCCTTTTTGCTGCAATGCTTATAGGATCACACATGGATAATCAATTATTTGGGGCACACAGTGGGAAGGCAGGTTGAAAAGGCTAAAAGGATTCTTAAAACTTTTAGGACATTTGGCACACAATATTCAAAAAGTAAAAAACATAACTTCTTTTTCCTTTTACATTTTTAATACTTTTAACCTACAAGCTATTCAAAATGAAGCTGAAACAGTTTAAATTTTTCAGAATTATCACACATGTTATAAAAGTATGGTGGTGGGGATACAAATTTACAAATCATAAGCTAAAACCTGTTATTACCTGGCATATAGTAGGTGCTCAATAAATGTTTGTTGGCAAATTCTGTTTAATTTCTGCATTAAAAACAAAGCCAAAGTGTAGTATGAGTTAAGACTGACATGTGCAAATTGTGTTATTTCCATACCCCAAGTGGTTATTTATACATGCAAATAATTGTTTGGAAAATGAAAAGTTTAAAATATATCCAGATATATAAACATAAGAAGACATTTTTATGTGGAGAAAAAAAAAAGAATCACTATATTGGTGTCATTTAGTGTTTTTGTTTACCTTTCAGTGAAGTTCCCTAATTCTAGCACTGATTTGGGGATTTGGTTCTATGAAGTCCAAAACTGTGGTTGTTATCTATCGTTCATCATAAACAAAGACCAAACCAAGCCAGCTGTGTCTTTCCAGCTCCACTGCCATCACCCATAACATGCCTCTAGCATCTTTGTTTTGTTTGGTTTAAATTCAATTAGCCAATCTGGCTGCATCACTTTCCCTTGTGTGTGACATATCAATAGTTCCTTATTCACAGCCTGTCATGGAGACCACGTGGCCTCACATTAGTGAAAAGCCACAGATTGAAAGTTCGGCCCTACCTCCAAATGAGGATCTATATACAGTCACAGAGACACAGTGCCAGGATTGAGAGAAGATATTCATCATACAACTTTAAATTGATGTCCTATTACCAACTCATACCACCTGCAGTATACTCTAAACTGATCTTTTGTAAATTCTGTAATTTTCTTGTGAATAGAATGCTTATACTGAATTGCATTTTTTCTATTTTGAGACTATGAATATTATAGCCCTAATTATTAGGGGTTTTTTTGTTTTGTTTTGTTTTTTAGCATTTCTTCATTTCTTTCCATCTACCAGAATCCATGGCCTAAGCTTCTCTCAACATCTGAGGGGTCCTTTCCCAGCAAACTTGGGATAACATGGGTACTTAACATGGACCATAAGGCCCTAATTGCTCTGGGCTCCTACCTAACTCTATAGCCTCATTATTTCATTACACTCCTTCTTGTCTCTGAACTCAGGCAACTCTCACCTTCTCTGGGCTCTTCAGACAATCCATGCTCCCTCCTGCCATAAACTTTTGCATACAGATGCCCCTGTCTGCAGTAATCTCCTTCCTTAACTCCCTGACTCCTCTTCAGTGTTATTCTCTGCTCATCTTTCAGATCTCAGCTCAAGGGCCACTGCCTCCAGGAAGCCTTCTTTGGCTTCTCCTAATATACAATACACTCTCCAATACCATGTTCTTACCCCAGTTATAATTATTCTTTTATTTACATTATTCTTAAGTTAATATCTATCTCCCCACCAGATGTAAGTTATAAGAGAAGAAATATCTTTTCATCAGGAGCAGGAGGGGACAGCAATGTGTGTGTGCACACATACTTTCTCTTCACCTGGCACAGTTGGCTGACATTTATTAGAAGCTTAAAAGATATTTGTTTAATAAATGAATTTTTTTTATCATTCCATGCTGCTTCTTAAAAAAATCTGAACAGATGTTAATTATAATCTATGTTTTAAAGAGCAATTATACCCAAAGCCTAATCTGTACTGGCTCAATTTATCTAAAACAAACAAATAACTTTTCAAAAAATAGGTATTATACCAAAATATTGTGATATCCATTCAAAAAAAAATCTCTTTTGCTAGTTACTTTGCGCCTAAAATATAAAACTCTAACCTCAGATGCACTAATCACCTAGAAGAAAAAAACACCAGAGATTTAAGAGACTGTGTGGGGTTTTATGCCACAAACAAAATGGACTGAGCCAAAACATTTAGTTGACTCAATTCTCCATGCCTGTTTAAGCATCTGAGTCACATGGAGGAAAGGAGAGACATCCATCACTGCTTCTCAGCCATCTAGACATCCTACAATGAATCACATCAGTGATGTGCTTTGGTTCTACTCCCATCTCACTTGTTCATACAGATAGAGGCTAAAGAGAAAAAGTCTCTCCCACACTGCAATCAATCATACTGTATCAGTAAAATGGATAAGTAAAAAAAGTTATATAAATAATATAATTGTAATATGTATGTCATAATAATATGTATGTAATACATATGCTACAAAAATTTAACTTTCTAAATATAAAGGAAAAGAACATTGAAATAACTGGAAATAAGAACAATTTGATTGTGGTCACAGGAAAACCTCCCATGCTAATGGAAAGGCCATTAAAGGTCAGTAGTTGAAGAGCTAACATGTGTACAGAGCTTACTAAGGCCTAGGCTCCAGTCTAAGTACTTTTACATATTTGAACTTACTGGATTCTCACAACAGTCTTATGAAATAACTATTTATTTCAAATATTTCAGACCCACTTCATAGATGAAGAAACTGATGCACAGAGTGGTTAAGTAACTTGCCCAAAGTCACACAAACTAGTGAGCAGAAGAACTAGGATTGAAACCCAGGCTGTCTGGCTCCAGATTCTACCCTCTTAAAAACATTATACTGGCTCTCAATAGTTGTCAGTCTTGGACTCCACAATCCTAAATTCACATATCACTCTAAAACATCCAAAATTGTAATTTTTTCCACAGACACTAACCAATAACTTTTTGAAGCTGCATATATTCGTTTTTCTCAGCATTAGAATATTTAAGATCTGGAAGAAAGACATCTGAGGAAGAGAAGAAAGTTAAAATAGAGAAAGCCAGAATCAACCCCTCCAGTTTGGTATCATAATCATAATCATTACTAACTTTTTTAAACATTGTGCTAAGTGCTTTATCAAATTGTCTTACTTAAATGACACATAACACACATAGATCAATGGAACAGAAAAGCAAGGCTGGAAATAAATCCACACATATATGGTTAATTAATTTATAACAAAGAAGCCAAAAATACACAATAAAGAAAGGACAGTCTTCAATAAATGATGTTGGGAACACTGGACAGCTACATGTAAAAGAATGAAACCAAACTACTATCTTACACCATAAGTAAAAACTAACTCAAAATGGATCAAAGATTTAATGTTAAACATGAAAACATAAAACTACTAGAAGAAAATATAGGCAGTAAGCTCCTTGATATCGATTTCGGCAATGATTTTTTAGATTTGAAATCAAA
This sequence comes from Callorhinus ursinus, assembly GCF_003265705.2. Classification (NCBI taxonomy): domain Eukaryota; kingdom Metazoa; phylum Chordata; class Mammalia; order Carnivora; family Otariidae; genus Callorhinus; species Callorhinus ursinus. Next base: position 21,693,587 of record NW_027397067.1, on the reverse strand, counting down.
AGCAAAGGCAATAAAAGCAAAAATAAATTAAAAGTCTCAGCACACTAAAGGAAACCAACAACAAAATGAAAAGGCAACCACCAAATGGGAGAAAATAAGTGCAAATCATATATCTGATATGGGGTTAATATCCAAAATATATAAAGAACTCACACAAATCAATAGCAAAAAACCAATCTGATTTAAAAATGAACAGACAATCTGAATAGTTATTTTTCTAGAGAAGACATACAGATAGCTAACAGGCACATAAAAAGGTGCTTAACATCACTCATCATCAGAGAAATGTAAATCAAAACCACAATGAGATATCACTTCACACAAATTAGAATGGCTATCATCAAAAAGATAAGAAATAACAACTGTTGGCAAGGATGTGAAGAAAAGGGAACCCTGTTTACTGTTGATGGGAATGTAAATTAGAGCAGCCACTATAGAAAACAGTATGGAGTTTCCTCAAAAATTTAAAAACAGAAATACCATATGATCCAGCATTTCCACTTCTGGGTATTTAACTTAACAAAATGAAAACACTAATTTGAAAAGATTTATGTACCGCCATGTTCATTGCAGCATTATTTACCATAGCCAAGATATGGAAACAACTCAAGTGTTCATTGTTAGGTGAATGGATAAAGAAGGTGTGATAGATAGCACACTGGAATATTATTCAGCCACAAAAAAGAATGTTAAATCTGCCATTTGCAACAACTTCGATAGAACTTGAGGACATTATGCTCAGTGAAATAAGTCAGACAATAAAAAGACAAATCTCACTTGATCTCACTTATTTGTGGTATCTAAAAAAAAAAACAAAATAAAAACAAAAAAATGAGCTCATGGATACAGAGAATAGATTAGTAGTTGCAAGAACTGGGGGTGGTAGGGTAAGTGAAATGGTTGAAGAGGGTTAAAAAGTACAGCCTTCCTTATTAAATAAATCAGTCATGAGAATACAATGTACAACATGGTATAGGTAACAATACCATACTGTACATTTGAAAGTTGCATAGACTATAAATCTTAAGAGTTCTCATCACAAGAAAAAAATTGTAACCATGTGTGGTGATGGATGTTAACTAGAATTATAATGGTGATCATTTCACTATATATACAAATATCGAACCATTATGTTATATACCTGAAATTAATATGTTATATGTCAATTATATATAAATTTAATTAATTAATTTAATTAGTAGCCCTATGAGGTCACACTACTTAGTTCCATTTTATAGTTGGAGAAAACTGGAGATGAAGGTATTTGAGCAACATTCACAAGGTCACACAACAAAGTCCAGAGCCCACAACAAAAGAACTGTTATGTGGTCTTCTGAAGTTCTAGATTCTACAAAGCCCCCAGAACTCAGGTAAGATATTTATGCACAAGCAGGATAAAATGGGTAAAAACAAAGCAGGGTTGAGTTGTAGGGATGAAGGACGTACATTAACTAATTTCCAAGAGAATGACTAATGTAGGAAGAGGAAAAAGAGAAAATTGAATCACTAGTTCATGTAGAAAAGAAAATACTGCAAATTAAGTTTAGGGAAGGTTTGTCAGGGCTTTTAAAGAAGTTAGAGATATGACAGTAAAAATTCAAATAACAAATACTTGTATAAAAAAAGAATTTGGCAATACAAATAATAATAATAATAGCAACAATTATGATAGTGTTTACTAAATATCAGACATTATTCTAAGGTCTTACATTTACTAACTCATTCAATCCTCAAAATCACTCTGATAGATAAATAATATTCCTATTCACATTTTACAGATGAGGAAACTAAGAAACATAGAGTTTAATTAACCTATCATACAAGAGGCAACTCAGGCAGTTTAAGACAGAACCCATGCTATATTTACTTCTAAGATATTCACAGTGGGAGGCCGCATTTATCTGTTGTATTAGATGCATGTGTGACTTCATATGCCAAATCTGGGTTACATGCAATCATTTTCATTGTGCTTTTTTAAATAGTATTTTAAGTCTGTATATTTCTTTTTGAAAGATGGGATTATGCTCATTTTCTGGGAAAGTATGCTTTAATATGAAACTTAAAAGAAACTAGTAAAGAATAAATAGCAAACCATGGGCATGTATCCTAACTTTACTGATTGTTAAAATCCCTGTTATCTATTTTAATCTATAATTTCTTCAATCTCCATTCTTCCTTCCTTCCTTCCTTTTTTCCTTCTTTAGGCATTAGGCAGACTTCATTAGGACAGTAATGGTGGCCTTTAGGACAATGATATCAAAGCTGTGGAGAAAAGGCAGCCTGAGCAGCTCAGTAATGGCACCTCTTAAAGATGGTGTTGGAACCACGTCGTGAAGGAAGCCTGGTTACAGCTGGTAATGACAGCCCCGTGAAGATGGTGTTAGAGCAGGGCAGCAGGCATAGTCTGACAAGATCAACAGTTGGCTATATAAAAAGGATCGAGCAAATGAATAAATATATTGGTGATAATGAGAACCAGGTTTCTCAATTACTGAGAAGAACCCCACAGTATTAGAGTTATTAATATGAACTTAAAGTCTCAGAATGTATAAATATAGATGCAAAGGGATGTGTGTACTTGTGTGTATTTCTTAGCTCTGGCCTGGGAAAAACAACACCCCAATTGCAATGAACACATTGCACACCCTGATCTTGGTTTCTAAATTCCACTTTATACTGAAAGGAACTAGGACTTCTTGGGGGGAATGGCTCAATCCAGGGCTGGGCAAGGAAAGTACAAGGTGAGCCTAAAACATTTTTTGGCCTCAAGAAGTAAAGAAATGCCAAAAGAACACAGAAGCCAGTTTAAAGGAACAACTTAAGGTCAAGTCTGGGTCAATTTGAACACCAAAATAATAATGACAGTAACAGATTATAAGCTATTGAATAAAATAGGAATCAATGAGTCTACACTGATATAAGTAAGTGAGTGAATAAATAAATGGAGAGAAAAGAAAGCTCTGCTTATAATATAACAATAGCTAATAAACGTGGAAGAAATGACAGAATTAGAATCAACATCACTTAGAAACCATCATACTGATAATTCAAGCATGATAAATCAATGGATGTTAAAACTTGTCGGTGAAACTGAGGTGAGGAATATGTATTTATATAGTTTCAAAGTATTTCCACTAAAAACACTTTAAAAATAAAGAAAAAAAAGCAACTTCACAGCAGAGACTCCTTTGGCAATCAAGTGGTCAGAATTTACACCACCAATGAGGGGACAAATCAACATCATGTGCTGTTCAACTGGAATGGAGTATCACTTCTGTAACATTTTTGCCAAAAACTGCATAATCTGATCATAAGGAAACATTTCGAAAACTGAAATGGGGGACATTCTACAAAGTGACTGATCTGTGACCTGAAATTTGAAAAGGATATGAAACTGAAAGGAAGACTGAGGGACTGTTCCAGATTGAAAGAACTTAGGGAGACATGACAATTGGCTGCAGGGTGTGATCCCAAAGCCTTACACTACAGAGGATATCAGTGGGGCAATGGTAAAACTTCAATGGAGGCTCTAAGTGAAGAATGTGCAGGAGATTTTTGTGCTGTTCTTACAATTTTTTTCTAAGTTTGATATTAGTGCCAAGTAAATTTTTCTTATCTCAAATGGATAATAAAGTAATGTTGAATATGACACAGCTTAAGACTAAATTGTAATTTGTACATTAACCAGAAAGTTCATAGAAATCTGATTAAGTACTTAAATAGGCAGAAATATGTGCTAAGAAATCACTCAGTCCTTCTTTTATACAGTTGGAAACTGAGTCCCAGAAAATAAAGAAAAATTGCTATGATTTCATCAGATTCACAGAATATTAATCATAGGTAATGTTTTCTTTTAAAAATCTGAGGTTATTCTCTCATGCTTTAAAATTATTAAAGCAAAAGCCCATATTCATAGTGCAAATAATGCCTCAAGTAATTTCCATAAAGGATAGACAGAATGATACACATTTTTCAGCTACTGACCTACCCCAAACTCTGTGAATTTAGATTCAAAATTTTTTACTCACATAAAAGGCATTTATTCTTTCATTAGAAATGACTACTCCTTTACCACTTGTTCCTCAAACTCCTAGGGACCAAAAGAGTGTATAGATCAACTTCTCTTTTTTTAAAAAGATTTATTTATTTATTTTTTTGACAGAGAGACACAGTGAGAGATAGAGAGAACACAAGCAGGGGTAGTGGGAGAGGGAGAAGCAGGCTTCCCGCTGAGCAGGCAGCCCGACACAGGGCTTGATCTCAGGACCCTGGGATCATGACCTGAGCCGAAGGCAGATGCTTAACAACTGAGCCACGCAGGCGCCCCTAGATCAACTTCTAAATAGATTTGAGAAACAAATGAATTCCACAGATAATGTAGTAAACATTTCTCCTTAACCTTCATTCCAGTCCAAAGAATTACTGTTGATCAAGCATCTAATCTCTTCTCCCCCTGCCAGTAGTTGACTCAAGGATGCATCGGCCTTTCATGCGGCTTGGGAGTACAGAAGAATCTTCTCTCCTGGATGATGCTGACCTGCTAACAGTCATATTTTGACCATAAGAAGGAGCTTAAGGATGGAGCAAAAACTATGAATGACAAAGTAGAGATACAGAAGAATCTCAGTGTCCAATAACAATGCTTATCCACTGAATTAACTAACCCTGAAAATTGCTTTATTTCAGGATTTTCTATTATAGAAAATAAATATTTTTCTATTCAATTTAATTTGAGATAGGTTTTCTGTTGCAGCCAAAAGTATTTAAATACATATACGTCAATGATAAAAGCATAAGATCAAAGAAAATCTCCTACAAAGGGGATAAACCTTAAAATATGCATTAAAATAAAAGAAAATATCAGCCATAGACCTCAAATTACTTAAGAGTTTCCATATCTCAACCAGTTTCTGGAAGGGTACAATACTGCATAGGTGGATTTTGTAAGCAAGAGTACAGAAGTCCATAGAAGATAAAGGAGGGGCATGAAGTGAGCTAAACCAGCCAACCAAATTCAAAAGCCTTTTTGTTGTGGGGAAATTTCCAAGTTTCTTATTTATATAGAACATAAACAACATATTCTGCTTCAAGGTTTGCTCACAAGTTATGGTAACTCAATGCTTAGCATCCCAAAACATGGGTTAGCCAAGCCCAGGAGATCACAGAGGTGAGTACAGCAAATAGCCCCATCAAGGCCACTGTGGAGAGCAGTTAACATAAATTGCTTGTTAAAAATGAGTGTTCCTAAGACCAAACCCAGGGACCACATTCAAAGCACCCACCCCAGTAGCCCTGTTTGACCTTTAGGATGGCATACACAAAATGCTGAGTTGGAGAATTGTCAGATGGAATGGAGAGATGAGATGATAGCTGAGAGATAATGTTAAATGGGTTCCTACCCAACCAAAGCTATCAGGTTTCTCTGAAATGGCATGTGACTTCACTGGGGTATCAGTTTACTTAGGTACTTGCCATTGGTCTGGAAGGAGATTCCATGTAGGGGGATTGCCATCTGCTGGTGGCTCTCTTCTTAGGGACAGATACCCTTGACTGTGCCTTACTTAACAACACACACGATCATTCAGCAAGTAGTAGTTTCTTTTTCATTGTTAAAATTAGACTGTCTTGTTAATTAGACAGCTATAAAATTCTCCTGAGGAAGTTGAGCAAGGTAACTCAAAAAACAAGAGAGAAAAAACAATAGATAGCAAATGCATTTTTGTCTTTGCTACACTAACAGTTTTCGTCCAAGTGGTACACTAAAATCCTGCAGATAAAATTGTCTTCATGTTTAAGCAAGTATTAACAAATTTTTATAAAATGGATGGTGACGCCTATGCTTGGAAAAGTAGAAACATAGTACATTGATTTATCTGACCATATATTTAAAGACCAAGTCTTAAAATCTCCTAAGAGTCCTAATCTCCCGGGGAATATATTTTCCATGTGGCATATAAAAAGAAAAGAGAAACACTAGCTTCCAAGCACAAAGCTACAGATTCAGCCTTCAAAACAGAGGTTAAAATTCCCATTTTTTTAGTGAAATTCCTTGGAATCATACTGCTTTATATTGTAAATACAGTTGTACAGGCAAAACTCAGTCCTTCAGGATACAGAATATGGGTTTTAGACCATGAAATTTCCTTCAATATCTGTCCAATATATCCCCAAGTCATATAAGCATAAGAAATATGGATTTAGGTTGTATTATTTCACCCACATTTTATTCTTCAGAGCAACACTCTTCTCTTTAACAACATTGCAGGACCTCTGTATTAGGAAACAGCCCCTCAGAACAGACCAGTTTATGCCATTTTCTTTAATGTTCAGTAACAGTACAAAAATCAAAATAAAAGCATAAGCAGCCTTAAAGCAGAAAGAAATCCTGTCAGAGGCCGCAACTGGGATAAATCTTGAGGATGTTGTGGATAAGGGAAATAAGCCAGTTACAAAAAGACAAATATTGCATGATTCCCCTTATATGAGATAGCTAAAGTAGTCAAATTCATAGGGACAGAAAGTAGAAAGATGGTTGCAAAGGGCTTGGAGGAAAGGGGAATTAGTGTTCAATGGATATAGTTTCAGTTTTGCAAGATGAACAAGTTCTGGAGATTGGCTTCACAACAACGGGAATATAATTAACCTGACTGAATTGTACACTTAAAATGGTTAAGACAGTAAATTTTATGTTATGTGTTTTACTTCATCACAATTGAAAAAAGATAAGCAAACATGGTAGAGGCTGTAAACATGATCTATAAGCGAAGGTTAAAGGGTTTGCCATCACAGTATTTAGTCTAGCAAGACAGAGTACATGCAGTTGCTTAATCACATGGATTTGAAAATGTCTCCTAAAGAGCAAACCCTTGACCTGTTTTCTCTACTGCTGCAGAGGACATAATGATGACACACACTAAAACCAAAGAACAGCTGCAGAACGTAGTAGAAAGAACAACCAAACTTTGAGGAAGAAATTCTACTCTACTTCTAACTCTGACCTTCGACAAATGAAGTGTCAGAGAAAGAACATCATAACTTTGAGGTAACCTGGACTTTGGGAAAAGAAGTGACTGCTTTTGACTTTCAGTTTTGTTTTGTTTCTGTTCACTGAATATATGAATTTGGGCCAATTATTTAAAGCCCCTGGGGCGCCTGGGTGGCTCAGTTGGTTAAGCGTCTGCCATCGGCTCAGGTCATGATCCCAGGGTCATAGAATCAAGCCCTGCATTGGGCTCCTTGCTCTGCGGGAAGCCTGCTTCTCTCTCTCCCTCTGCCACTCTCCCTCTGCCATTCCCCCTGCTTGTGCTCTCCTGCTCTGTCTCTGTCAAATAAATAAATAAAATCTTTAAAAAAATAAAATAAAGTAAATAAATAAAGTCCCAGAGCCTCAGTTTTCTGACCTGTAATTTTGGGGGTACGGGTACCTATCTGACAGAGTTGTTATGAGGCTGTGAAGTCGAACTAACAATGACAAGAATGCACCTGGCATACCTGGAGCATTGTAGGTATTCAGTCCGTGCTCTTTCCCCAAGTGTCCTGCCATCTGTTTTCTTTTCTATAAAATGGAGGGCGATGGTAAGTGCCTAACAAAATAACATCATAAAATACCTGATATGTGCTTCTATGCCTTCTCTGACCTTCAATTTTGCCATCTACAAAACATTGCATTAATACTACGTAAAAGGGTTGTGAGAATAAAGAGAGATAATAAATATAAAATTGTTCTGTACTGAACATGGCACTTAGTACTGAACAAATCTGTTATCATTATTATTCTTTTTCAGGAATATATTCAACAATCATCTCTTGAAAAATATTATCTATAATCATGCCTGGTCCTGGATCAGCTGGTCTTTTCATCATTCTTTAAGTCTTCTCTAAAGGAACCAATATTTGTGTCAAACTGTTAACAAAAAAACCACTGAACTTTTGTCTCAGCAGTGATATCAAGATTTCAAGCCCTGACTAGGAAGGCGATTTTCGTAATAGTGAAGGATCATGAACATGTAAACAAGAGATACTAGTTAAAAACCTCAAGACATTTCATTCAACATCAACATTAGTTGATTATTGTTTTCATCACCTTCACATTAGCTACTTCTAATTAATTCAATGTTGAAATAGAGAAACAAAAAGACAGTATGTGCATCCTTCATGGCCTGGAGACCCTAAGAGAACACTGCTTCTCTCTCCATTTATAGGAACCACTGAAATCCAAGGGTAACAATAATTCAGTAGGTGTTTTTGTTGCCTCCAAACCATTATTGAGACCACCACAATCAGGACTTGACTAATTGTAAAGTTTGCTAAGTTTGTTTCTCTGTTCCATTCCTTCATTTTCAGTCCCTTACCCCATTCCATTCGTTCGTTTTCAGTCCCTTACCCCATACCTTGTACCCTTTGAGCCCTTTTGCCAGGACTCAGGCTCATGACCTACCTCCACGAGAGCCTATTTTATATCCCACCTCCAAAAGATTTCTCTGTCCTCTGTCCCATCTCTTCAGCTCCCTGTTCTGTACACTGATAATCTGACAAATTCACAATAATACTATAGCATGTGTTTATACAGTTTCCTACTTCAAAGTTTCTCATTTAAAATCGTTACAAATCCCTGGGGTGCCTGGGTGGCTCAGTTGGTTAAGCATCTAACTCTTGGTTTCGGCTCAGGTCATGATCTCGGTGTCCTGGGATTGAGCCCCGCTTTGGTCTCTGTGCTAGCATGGAGTCTGCTTGTCCCTCTCCCTCTGCTCCTCCCATCACTCGCACTCTCTCTCTCACTGTCTCTGTCTCTCTCTCAAGTAAATAAATGAATAAAAATCTTTTTTAAAAATAAATTCTTACAAATCCTTGTTGAGAACTATGTCTTAACCCCAAAAAGCTGTAGCAAGTCATTTATTCACCAAACATTTACTGAGCACTTGCTATTTTCCATGTAGTAAACTTGGTACTAACATTATGTACCTAAGCGAAATACATATGTGATTCAAGAAGCCCACAGTCTAGTAGAGGAAATAAATATGTGTGCAAATAATTGCAGTAAAACTAAATGAGTGGTAGTAGAGGTATATTCAAAAGTTGTAACAGTAGGTAATTGAGGGATAAAGTTAAATAACCTGTTCCAGATCACAAAGCTGTGACTGGTAGAATTAGGATTTGAACCCAGGTATTCTGGCTCCAGAGCCTGTGGGCTTAACCACTATGTGGTAGGGGGAATAGTCTCTAATGAGGCCTATTATTTTGAAATAAAAATCCCTAAATAATTTAGAAAATGTATCTGATCAATTTCATTAAAAAAGAAACTTAAAATAATATGTTAACCCAGTAAGGGAAAAAACATGACACACATTAAGATATCAACTAATCTTCTTTACTGTATCCCCACTGCCTGTCATATTAGGCATCCAATAAATATTTAGTTTTTAAACAATGAAATAATATTTATAAAACCAAATGTACATTTACCTACAACCCAGCAATTCCACACCAAGATATTTACCTAAGAGATACAAAGATATATATCCATATAAATACTGATACAAAAATGTTTACCGCAACTTTATTTGTAATAACTAAGAACTGGAAAAACCCAACTATCCATCAATATTTGGCTTATAATGGCTTTAAAAAACTGTGGCGTATTTATTTAGTAATGGAATACTAGTAAGAAATAAAAGAGACTACCAAGACAGGCAACAATACTGATGAATCTCAAAATAGCGTGCTATAGTTAACTTACATTTAGACTATACTTAAGCAGGGCATACAAGAAGGAGAGCATGATTTTGTGTAAGAAGTATAATCCAAAGAATTAGATGAAGGGGGGGAATCAGAAGGGGAGATGAACCATGAGAGACTATAGACTCTGAGAAACAAACTGAGGGTTCTAGAGGGGAGGGGGGTGGGAGGAGGGGTTGGCCTGGCGATGGGTATTAAAGAGGGCACGTTCTGCATAGAGCACTGGGTGTTATATGCAAACACAGTGTTCCAAACATGGAACACTACATCAAAAACTAATGATGTAATGTATGGTGATTAACATAGCATAATAAAATAAAATTTAAAAAAATTATACAAAATAAAATCTAAATTAATTCTTCCCAAAAAGAAAAAAAAGGAAGTATAATCCAAGGAATTAGAAACCTGGGATTTGGTGTGATATCACTCCTCTTCCCAGATCTTTACTCTGTTGGCTAACTACTTGTTTGCCCATGGTCAACTTAATTAACCTATCCGGCCTACAGGTTTTTATGTCATTAATTCATTCATTCAGTAAATAATTATTGAGCCCATATTATATATCTTAAAAACTTAATACCTGAATGCTTTAAGGTGAAGAGGTAAAGTGGATGATGCTGAGATTCCTGTCCATTCTAAAGTCTAACGGTTCTGGATGAAGAACTAAAGAATTAGCTAATTGTTCTATTCCATATATCTAATCAACTGAAAAAGAAAAGGAAACTTACTTTTTTCTTAGTAGAGGGGTTATATTAGAATTATATATAACTGTATTGTTTCTTTTCCCTTTGAAAATAAAGACTAGCTTATCCATTCAAAATTTCCTATATAAATGTCATTTTTAAGAAAGATCATTTTCCAAGATATGGCCTCTTTTCTAAAAGATTATCTTTGAGCGGCCACTCCCAATCAGAAGCAAGCCTCTTCCTTATTAGACCATAGCTCCTCCTTGTGGTTGACAGGTGTAAGACCCTTAAATTCCAACCACAGAAAGTTAAAAAAAAATTGATTTGATCATATTAGGATAAACTCTGAGGTGAAAAACACCAGTATGATTTTGTCTTTACTCCATTTCCATAGATGCTCACTCATTCATCTTATTAACTAACCCAGCTCAATGAATGTTACTTGAGAGATAATCCAGGGTAGGATTTTCAGTCTCAGGATCTTTCTTGAATCTGTGATGGTTTAAAGTAGCATATATGTTTTACAACTCAAATTTAGGTCTCAACAATAAATTCAGTGATTTTGCTTTGATCCATGCTAAATCCATGCTCTAGCATGGTAAATTATAGATTCTGCTTCATTGGGTAACAGGTCCTATCCTACTAACATAATTCTTATCGATGGCTTAAATAATACATAGAAGGATTTTTATCAAAATTGCGAATAACACTAAGATGGAAGGGGAGTTAAAATACCAGGTAACCAAATTAATCCAAAAAACAGTTTGACAAGCTGAAAAAAATCAGACAAAACTAACAAGCTAAATTTTTAAGTGAAAACTCTACCTCAAAAATTTAAACATGAAATATAATTGGGACAAAACATAAGATCTTGCATTAAAACTTTTTCAGAAAATGAATTGCAACAGGATGGGAAAATCATAATTAGCAGCATCATAAGTAAAAATTAATCACCAATGGGAGCTGGCTATTCAAAAGGTAATATGAATTTGGACTACATTAAAATAAATGGAAACAACTTAAATGTTGTTCAGAAGAGAAAGGATAAATATTGGTATAGTTACTACAATAGAATATGATGTAGCAGTGAAAATCAATGGACAAAAACTTCATATAACAACATAGTTGAATTTCACAAACACAACAATAAGTTGCAAAAGAATATATATATATATTTATACAGGTTCAAAATTTTTTAAAAGACTTTATTTATTTATTTGACAGAGAGAGAGACAGCGAGAGAGGGAACACAAGCAGGGGGAGTGGGAGAGGGAGAAGAAGGCTTCCCACTGAGCAGGGAGCCCGATGCAGGGCTTGATCCCAGGACTCTGGGATCACGACCTGAGCCGAAGGCAGCCGCTTAACCAACTGAGTCACCCAGAGGCCCCAAGGTTCAAAATTTTTAAATGCAAAATGATACTCTGTATTACTTAGGAATATATGAGTATATAATTAAAAAAGAGAAAAACACAGGTTACTTTGGGTAAGTGAGTGCATTTGAGGGAGGTACACAGGGAGTTTCAACTATAACTTGATAATATGCCATATTGTTAATATGGTGGTGAATCTATGGATATCCATTGCATTATTCTTTATATCTCTTTGTATGTCTTAAGTATTATGATATTTCTTATGTCTTAGATTGCATTTAAAGAAAGAAGGTAATTAAAGTCCTCTCTATTACACTAATGAGACCATATATTGACTTCTATGCTCTTTTCAGGACACTAAGTGTCCCTGAAAAGATATAGAAAAAAAGGAACTATAGTGAGAGGGAAAGGCACTCAAACCCATGTCATAGTGGGTTTTTAGTTAGTTTTTAAAAACTTGTTTTTGATTTTTTATTTATCACTACAAACTTTGTAGTGTATCTTGACATCTGGAACTGTGATATCTCCAGCTTTATTTTTCTTTCTCAAGATTTCTTTGGCTCTTTGAGGTCTTTCGTGGTTCCATATAAATTTTAGCATTATTTGTTCTAGTTTTGCGGAAAATGCTGTTGATATTTTGATAGAGATTGTGCTGAATCTGTAGATTGCTTTGGGTGATGTGGACATTTTAACAATATTAATTCTTCCAACCCATGAGCATGGAATATATTTCCATTTAATTGTGCCCTCTTCAATTTCTTTCATCAGTGTTTTATACTTGTCAGTGTACAGGTCTTTCACCTTTTTGGTTAAGTATATTCTCAGGTATTTTATTACGTTTGGTACAATGGTAAATGGAGTTGTTTTCTTAATTTCTCTTTCTGCTACTTCATTATTAGTGTATAGAAATGCTAAGAAGTCAAACTCTTTTTGCAGACGACATGATACTTTATGTGGAAAACCCAAATGACTCCACCCCCAAATAACTAGAACTCATACAGCAATTCAGTAATGTGGCAGGATACAAAATCAATGCACAGAAATCAGTTGCTTTCTTATACACTAACAACGCAACTGTAGAAAGAGAAATTAGAGAAACAATTCCATTTACAATAGCACCAAAAACCATAAGATACCTCGGAATAAACCTAACCAAAGAGGTAAAGGATCTATACTCTAGGAATTACAGAACACTCATGAAAGAAATTGAAAAAGACACAGAAAGATGGAAAAATATTCCATGCTCATGGATCAGAAGAATAAACATTGTTAAAATGTCTAGGCTACCCAAAGCAATCTATACCTTCAATGCCATCCCGATCAAAATTCCAATGACATTTTTCAAAGTGCTGGAACAAACAATCCTAAAGTTTGTATGGAATCAGAAAAGACCCCGAATTGCCAAGGGAATGTTGAAAAAGAAAAACAAAGCTGGGGGCATCATGTTGCACGATTTCAAGCTATAGTACAAAGCTGTGATCACCAAGACATCATGGTACTGGCACAAAAACAGACATATAGAGCAGAATGGAGCAGAATAGAGAACCCAGATATGGACCCTCAACTCTATGGTCAAATAATCTTCGACAAAGCAGGAAAAAATATGCAATGGAAAAAAGACAGTCTCTTCAATAAATGGTGCTGGGAAAATTGGACATCCACATGCAGAAGAATGAAACTCAACCATTCTCTAACACCATACACAAAGATAAACTCAAAATGGATTGAAGACCTCAATGTGAGACAGGAATCCATCAAAATCCTAGAGAAGAACATAGGCAGTAACCTCTTTGACATCGCCCACAGCAACTTCTTTCAAGATACATCTCCAAAAGCTAGTGAAACAAAAGCAAAAATGAACTTCTGGGACTTCATCAAGATAAAAACTTCCGCACAGCAAAGGAAACAGTCAACAAAACAAAGAGGCAACCCACAGAATGCAAGAAGATATTTGCAAAGGACACTACAGGTAAAGGGCTGGTATCTAAGATCTATAAAGAACTTCTCAAACTCAACACCCAAAAAACAAATAATCAAGTCAAAAAATGAGCAGAAGATATGAAAAGACACTTCTCTGAAGAAGACATACAAATGGCTAACAGACACATGAAAAAATGTTCATCATCATTAGCCATCAGGGAAATTCAAATCGAAACCACATTGAGATACCACCTTACACCAGTTAGAATGGCAAAAATGGACAGGGAAAGAAACAACAAATGTTGGAGAGGTTGTGGAGAAAGGGGAACCCTCTTACACTGTTGGTGGGAATGTGAGTTGGTACAGCCACTTTGGAAAACAGTGTGGAGATTCCTCAAAAATTTAAAAATAGAGCTACCCTATAACCCAGCAATTGCACTCCTGGGTATTTACCCCAAAGACACAGATGTAGTGAAAAGAGGGGCCATATGCACCCCAATGTTCATAGCAGCAATGTCCGCAATAGCCAAACTGTGGAAGGAGCCGAGATGCCCTTCAACAGATGAATGGATAGAGAAGATGTGGTCCATATATACAATGGAATATTACTCAGCCATCAGAAAGGATGAATACCCAACTTTTACATCAACATGGATGGGACTGGAGGAGATGATGCTAAGTGAAATAAGTCAAGCAGACAAAGTCAATTATCATATGGTTTCACTTATTTGTGGAACATAAGGAATAGCATGGAGGACATTAGGAGAAGGAAGGGAAAAATGAGGTGGGGGGAATCAGAGGGAGAGACAACCATGAGAGAATGTGGACTCTGAGAAACAAACAGGGTTTTAGAGGGGAGGGGGGTGGGGAGATGGGTTAGCCTGGTGATGGGTATTAAGGAGGGCATGTATTGCATGGTCACTGGGTGTTATATGAAAACAATGGATCGTGGATCACTACATCAAAAACTAATGATGTATTGTATGGTGACTAACATAACAATAAAATAAAAAATTAATTAATTAATTTTAAAAAAAGAAATGCTAGCAATTTCTGGCTACTAATTTTGTACCCTGCAACTTTACTGATTCATTTATTACTTCTAGTAGTTTTTTGGTGGAGTCTTCAGGATTTTCTATGTCATCTACAATAGTAACAAAACTGTTGTATTTTTTAAACATAAAATGGCCTAGTCGCAGATATTCTGATATAATGGTTTAAGGTAGACTCTAGACATATTTTTTTAAAGATTTTATTTATTCATTTGAGACAGAAAGATACAGAGAGAAAGCATGAGCAGGGGGAGAGGCAGAGGAAAAGGGAGAAACAGACTCCCTGCTGAGCCGGGAGCCAGATGCGATGGGGGGCTCGATGCAGGGCTCGATGAGGGGCTTGATGCAGGGCTCGATCCCAGGACCCAGAGATCATGACCTGAGCCAATAGCAGATGCTTGAGCCAGCCAGGCACCCCAGCCCTAGACATATTTTTAAAACTCTCCCTGTTTCTATTGCACAGCCAGAGTTAAGAACACTGGGCTAGAGGTTGGTTATTATATCTTCTACAAGACACTTCACATTTCTCACAATTTTTTTGCTATCTAACACATCTCAAACCACAGCATAACATCTACATATATTTTACCTTTTATTTCTGATACTTAAAATGTTCTTGCAAAATAGCTTGTCCTGTATTATATTAAATTCAAAAATTAATGGGGATCTGACAGAAATCTCAAAACTAATAAATAAACAATAAGTTCCATGCAGGCCAAGACATGTCTGTCTCGGTCATTGCTGTGACACTATTATTTGCCCACTTGCCTGAATTTCATGAAAACTATAGAAATAATTGCTATAAATTATAATTCTGAGAAATACAACTAATTCAAATTGGTAAAATTCTAAACATTCTCTCCACCACCTCTACATTGGAGGTAAGCTCAATATTTGGGAGTGGGAAGGAATCCTGTATTGATTAGTTAAACCTCTCCCCTGAATCTACAAAAGCTTCAGAGAAATTATACACGGGATGAAGGAAGACATGACTAACCAATGAGAAACTTTTTGTTAAGCTTTTTATTTTAATTCCAGTATAATTAACATATAGTGTTATATTAGTTTCAGGTATACAATATAGTGATTTAACAATTCTATACATTACTATACATTATTTAACATTCTATACATTACTTATCCATAAGTGCACTCCTTAATCCCTATCACCTATTAACCCATCATTCCTCCACCCACCTCCCCTCTGGTAATCATTAGTTTGTTCTCCATAGTTAAGAGTCTATTTCTTGAGGACACCTAGGTGGCTCAGTTGGTTAAGTGTCTGCCTTCAGCTTAGGTCATGATCCCAGGGTCCTGGTATGGAGTCCCATATCAGGCTCCCTGCTCAGTGGGGAGTCTGCTTCTCCCTGTCCCTTTGCCTGCCACTCCCCCTGCTTGTACTCTCTCTCTCTGTGTCAAATAAACAAAATCTTAAAAGAAAAAGAGTCTAATCTTGGTTTGTCTCTCTCTCTTATTTTTCCTTTGTTCGTTTGTTTCTAAAATTCCACACATGAGTAAAATCATATGGTATTTGTTGTTCTCCGACTGACTTATTTCGCTTAGCACTATACTCTCTAGCTCCAACCCTGTTGTTGCAAATGGCAAGATTTCATTCTTTTCATGGCCTAATAATATTCCACTATATATATATATATATATATATACACTACATCTTCTTTATCCATTCATTTAACCAATGAAAAACTTTTTACATGTTATTGCAAAAAGATTAGTATGGTGCTGAGATTAGAATGATCTTATTCACTCATTCATTCATTTGTTCATTTCATAAATATGTATTGAGCAAGTTCTAAGTGTCCAGCCCTGAGCCAAGCACTGGGGATATAGCAGTTTTTTAAAAGACAGATATTGGTTTCCCCTCATGGGGCTTACATTCTGGTAGAGAAAGTGGACAGTAAACAAGTAAATAATAACAAAGCATGGGAGGTGTTATTAAGTTTGTGTAGTAGTTCCACTACTTACCTGTTCTGTGATCCTGAGCAAGTTGTTAACCTCTCTAAATCTCATTTCTAAAACAGAGATAAAAGTGTACCTTGTTCATAGGTTGTTTTGAGAATTAAATGAATTAACTGTCTAGCACACAGTAACATTTAATAGAGGTTAGCTAGTAATATTAATGTGAATATCCCAATGAATGCATAGCATTCCAGGTTTTTATATTTTTTATGTTAAAAACTGCTACAACTAAATTTCCTTTCAGTTCATTCTCTCCTCAACATAATTCCTTTTTTAATATACTGTAAGTAAAGATTCCCCCCACCCCATTATCTTTGGTCTATGTTGTGGGAATTCAGCTCCTTTCATCCTTTTTTACAAATCTTTCCTTCTACCCTAACAGCTATTCATGTCTATCTTTGCTAAGTACTTTCCATTTCTCTTTTACTTGTACCCAAAAGGGAGAAAAAATTCAATGTCCAGGTCTAATGAATGCCCAAACCCAGTTGTTTGTGGAAATTTGAAGACCAAGAGGGTTTGAAAACTGTAGGTCAGTATGTCCTCATCTAGTCTGGAACAATAATGCAAATGTGATACTCTATAAGAATGAGCTCATAGAAGAGTGGGGCAATGTATTCATTTATAGAAAGGAAATTGCACTCAGGATACCTGCTTTCTAGATCAGTGAATAGATGGCTGTCAAGCTAAAGTAAACCTCTTAAAAGTTAATTTTTATGTGTAAGTCAAGCTGTGCAGAATGACCCTGAGATGGAATTAGGTTTATGGGATGGGAACCAAGAAGTGCATTTACAGCTGCTCAGACACAGAAGAAAAACTGCTTCTAGAATCATAACAGGTGAAAAGAATTTCAATCATCCCTGCCAGGAGTCAGTAGGATGCAGCAGGAAAACACCTGAACTCTAAGCATGGCACCAATATTTACTAGCTGTAAGGCTTTGGGCAAGGTGCTAACCTAAGTTTGTTCAGCACCAGTAAAATGGAAAAGATGATAATAATATCTACCTTATGAACGACTTTGAAAATTAAAGGAGATAATGATTAATGTATAGCATCCTGGGTCTAAACATTTATGACAACCAAACATGGGTTTTTATCATTGACAGAGAAAGAAGTATAACTGATTTGGCAGATCAGCACAGATTGCTATAGGAGTAAAAATGCAGAGCCTTACCGAAAGGTGATTTAAAAATAAGAGAGAGAGAGAGAGGGCTTATAACATGGGGATGAGATGAATGAAAAGAAGTCATTGCAAATAAGACAGGATACAGTTACTGATAAAGGGAAAATGAAAAAGCGGGCACCTGGGTGGCTCAGTCGGTTAAGCGTCAGTCTCTCGATTTCAGCTCAGGTCATGATCTCCTGGGATGGAGCCCCACCTCTGGCTCTGCACTCAGTGGGGAGTCTGCTTGAGGAGTCCCTCCCTTTGCCTTTGTCCCTCCCCCGCTCACTCACTTGCAGGCTTTCTCTCTCTCTCTCTAAAATAAATAAATAAATCTTTAAAAAGGGAGGGGGAATTAAAGATATTTTAATCAAGTAGATGGCCCAGTGTAAATATTTTAAATATAAATATTAGCTCAACAAATGTTGTTCCCTTTCCTCTAGCAAGGTATCTGGAGCAGCAAGAATTTGAATTTTCAAACCCAAAGAAGTTAGATCCTTAAAAAGTTACTTGGTATGCATATGGTTTTTCAAAAACATGAAGACAAAATGAGTGAAGCACAGATTTGGAATTGGAGGATCTGGGTTCAAGTTCAAACTCTACTGTTTACTAGTTGTATAACCTAAGATAAACTACACCCTTAATGAGAATTAGATAAACAATAATAAAATAATTCCATCTTACTCCATTCCATAAGGTAGTTGTAGGATATGAAATAAAATTACAGAATATATGTTAGAAGTGTTCTGTAAACTGTAATGTGCTATATCAACAGATATTGGATACCTAATTTGTTCATATAAGTATATAAATATATAAATTTATATATATTGGTTTATATAAATTTATGTTTAATAAGAGACTTTTGCTATGATTATTGATGATAAGTTTCAATTACAGTAAGAATAAGTGACTTCTTAAGCTCACACAAAGAAATGATTCCAAGTCCTTGAAGCTGATGAGTAAATTACTCTATTAATCAGGACTTAGTCTGAACTAGCAGTTGTTTTCATAAATCTTAAAGAATTGTGGCTTTTCAGTGGAAGAAATCACAAAGGAAAAATATCAAGAGATTTCATTATATAAGCACTTAAAACTTCTGTACATGAAATATAAAATTAAAAGGAAGAAATATTTACAACAAATATGACAAAGGGCTAATGTCCTTAATAAACAAAGGCCTCATAAAAATAAATAAGCAAAACAAGAAGACCTCAAAGAAAAATAGGACAAGGACCTTCTTCTACAAATAAGTAAATAAATTCATTTTTTAAATTAACCTATTTAATCATCAAAGAAATGAAAATTAAAGCCATCATGTGGCATCATGTTTGAGCAGAATTTAACAAAGATTCAAATTATAAATAATGGTGTGTTGGTGAGGTGAAATGGGAACTTTCACAGGTACTTTGGAAACACAAATTAGTAGAATCTTTTTGGGGAAACAGTGAATAACACATATCAAGAAGCTTAAAAATAGTCAAGCCCCTTGTCCAAAAAGTTCCACTTCTTAATGCAGAACTAGGTCCTAAAGACCCCCAGAAGTTCCTGGGAATTAAAGTATGTAGTAACAGACAATAATAGCCAGCACTCACTTCATGCTAATTGTTTTAAGTGCCTTGCTTATATTTTCCTGTTTATACAGAAACCCTATTATCTTCTTTATCTCAAATAAGAAACTGAGCCAGAGAAAGATTAAGTAATTTGCAAAGGTTACACATTTGGTAAGCAGAGGAGCTAGGATTTAGTTCACACGTGGGCAATAAATTCCACTCCTTTTTTAAAATGATGACCCACAACACAAGCATTTGTGACAATATATGACAAAAAAATATCATATGTGCCATTTATTTTGTTGTTAAAAGTTACTGTGGCTTTCCACAGGAGAATTTCCCTTTCTTTTGACAATGAAAGCAGTTAACTTCTTCTAATCGGTAATAACTGAAAATTGTTGGGGAAGTAATAGGTAGAGATGGAAAAAAATAATGCATGTAAAAATCTTAGAATGAACTTGAGATTTATTCTCAGGACTCTTAATGACCCAACAGATAATATAGCTAGGGATAATTTAATCTTCATGGTCATTATATATTCTATTCTCCTAAGTACCATTTCCTTCCCCCACCCCCACCAATCCTTCTTATACATTAAATTAAATGGTTAGGTATTCAACCTACAGCCCCAAACCTTGGAAGTCCTTGTCCCAGTCTCCATATGGCATCCCTACTACTGGCTTTCTCCTTATATATTCATAAGCTGCAACAGGAAGACCAATCATATGATATCACTGTGAACTAGGGAATGTATGAATTGAGAAACCATGCATCTAAAATCCAAAGTTTACTTGGAATTTACTTCTTTATTCATTGAGAACTTCTCATTAACGTTTATCTTCTTTGAAAATGGAAAACTCTTCCATAAAATGAACAGTATACTATTTGAAATCCTTAAAAAAATACTGAACTTACAATTCTTCCAAAAAGTGCCATGGAACTAAGGGGAAATGCCAATAACTGAGTTGAAATAAAAACCTGACTTTGTTCAGCCAATTGTCCCTATGCCATATATTATAAAGTATCTTACATAATGTTCAGCACTCACATTTTATGACATTGTTAATAATGAAAATCTTGTGCAAAAAGCATTATAAAAGGTTAAAGTTATTTTATTGATAAATAAGGTGTTCACTGGATTTATAAAGAAATATTAAAACAATCACAAAATTTGATATTTTAACAGATATCTAACTGTAATAAAAATGGAAAATTCCATTTAAATTCTAGGTTAACTATGAATTAAGCAATTTTTTATTTGACTTGCTTAAAACCTTTCCTTTCTTGGTATATATTTCATACATATTAACAATATGAAAATGACCTCCTTTTTTCAAATAAATACATTAATAAGCAGTGCTGACATTTCTCTGGACTTTGCTTAAACTGCCAGAGACTTTTGGCATTTAGCCAAAAGTCTAATTGCAGTGTATGTGGATGCCAAGGAATGAATTTTTTGCTTTAAAAGAAGTATCTGTGACTACTGATGTGACATGCAAAAATATGCTACAGCCTAGACAGAAGCCTTGAGGAAAATTTCCAATGTCTCACAATATAGGTAACAGATTTTTTTCAACATCACAAGTTTTCCATCCTTCCTTCTACCCTTCTCATTAAATGAGGTACATATGTAAAATGCCTATACACAATAGCCTCTCAGACATTAGTTCTCTTCTTTCTACTTATGTCTGGAGGCAGGGAGAAGGGCAGGATGGAAGTTAAATGAGCACTGGATAATCTCGAGTCTCAGTATTTGGTAACTACCCTCACATCGAGACTTGACTGGTATTTGTTTGTGTCATACTGTTTTTCCTTCCTGCCTATAAGTTTTCCAAGAACTAAATTTTATAACTATTTATGAAAATAGACAACACAAATCATATATACATACACACACACATATACGTACATAGAGATAGATTTTAATCATGGAATAAATATTCCATCAAAGAGACTTTTATCTTCCACAGAGGCAGTTCTCAAATGACTTTCATGGTATCATGTTAAAAACCAGAACACGGTCCATTTTTACAGTAGATTTACTCAATCACAGTTACTAATCAGATTAGCACCGCTTTTATGTCTAACAAATTTTAAAAGTTGGGGGATCACTAGAGAAGCTACATATTATGAGCCTACATTGTGTTTACTTGTTAACCTTAAAAAAAAATGGTCTTCAAAAAATAGCTTCAAGGAATTCTTTTTCTTTTTAAACCATACTTAGAATAGGATACAAATGCATCACCAAAAATTTATTCATTTTTAATGTTATAACATAAACATTTTATTTTAAAAGTAGTTAAACCTTTATTAATATTAACATATTAAGCAGCTAAGCTCCATTTCTACATATACGGTATTTGAGGCTAGGACAGGAATGTTACCTGAAGAATTTCTCAAATTAGCTGTAACAGAAAAAGGTCTTCTAAATATGGACAGTGGAAAGCCTACAAAATCAACCAGACTGAGCTATTACAATTCTTAAAGGAAGTAACATAAATCAATATAAAAGACTTTACGTGGAGAAAATAAAGTAAGTTTCCATGCCTCTAAATTTCTCATAATTTATAAGAACCATTTAGGTCACTTTATCTGACTTAAATTAGGCTAAACTGATGTCTTTTATCCAAAAATAGACAAAATTTATGTTATCTACTTACGTCACTGGATGAAATTTAACAATGTCAATGTTTAATTTGTTAATAGAACAAAAGCAAATAGATCTTTGACAAAGGTCTGACTTATCACAAAACTAATTAGTTCAAATTTCATCTCTTGATTTCTACAGTCCACACTTTGGAGGATATACCAAGATCCAATCAAAACTTAGGAAACCAGAGTAGAAATTCAACATCTGAGTTTATTATACAAATGCCTTGACCCAATACACAGTTAATGGTTTTTCCTTAGAAAGCAAAGACCCAAAATAAGCTGTTATACAACCTCACTTTTATCAACATACATTTATCTACTACTCTGAGGTCTCTGACTCTAATTTTTCCTAATGAATTATTTATTCTAATTTAAAATCAATTACAAAATAATTTATAAATATACATTGTACATAAATATAAATTCATAAATATATGTGTATATATGACATCATCAAAAGAATAAACTGGACCTTTCTGAAGGAAGTATAATTCTTTGCAGCAAATTCCTTTTTCCAGCATAATCTTTGCAGGAGTAGAGGAAAGAGGAAGGAAGTTGGATAGTTAATAGAGCGTGTCCATAGATCCCACAAATGAATGATCAATTTTCAAAGGATTCTTAAGTTTCCAGGTGTCTGGTAGATTTCCCCATGGCTTATCTATTAAAATTCTAGATGACAGCAATGACATTCACAGACATGGCTGTACAATGTGTTTGGGAGACACAGAAGTGACTGAATCCCCATCAAAAGAAGCTCTTCAGGGTGGTCCCATGAAAGAACCATAGGAACCTGATGTTTCCAAAAGCTGAAGAGAGAACTACTAAACCAATCTTCAAGGAAATGTCCTTTTTACTAGAATATGAAGATAATTTTTCCAAGATATATCTTGTCAGGATTCTGTGAAAGAATCGTATGAGTTTAAAATGTTCTATTATATCCAGGAAAACTTTGAGGGAAGGCATAAAAGGAGGAAATAAGCCTTCCAGGCAATTTAGAAAAGAATTTAGAGAAGAATTCAGGCTAACAAATTTTCAAGATATCTGAGCAGGCTACTTAATGAAGTCAGGATGAGAAAATCAACCAAGTCCAATTGAGAACTCTAGCAGGAAGAACTAAGCCTGAGATATGATCAGTATGGGAGCAGAACAAGATGGGATGGGAGGGAGGAAGAGCTACAGACTACAATTTATCATTCACCAAATAACTCAAACAGAGCAAAGAGAACTTCTAGAAAAACTTTTTCAAAGATCAGGCTACCATGTTTCAAAGAGTCCACACAAAGGAAAAACCAGAGAATTATGATGAATGTGGAACTTAATTCAGCTCAAAATAAAATACTCTTGCCACTGAAACTATACTAGACCTTTTAACCTTACTTTGAGGATTGAGAAAGCACAGAAATTTTTGCAGGACCTCTGTGATATTATTATTAACATTTCTATTAATACTAGTGAGTATCTGTTGCCCTAATAAGCTTTTGTACGTCAGAGTTGCATCTTTCAAGAAGTGCTTTCATTTAAATTAAGCCCACCAAAATCTAAGACCCTATACCACAATTCAAGAAGATTATAAAATAGTGATCATCATATAATCATAGCTATTTTTTGCCCTTCCTAATGTTCTAGGGTATAAATGTTTGCCCAGGGCTCCTATACAGAATTTGAAAAACAGAATATGTAATGTTATTTAAACTTAGTGTTAATTTCTTTTAGGTCTTAAATATATAGTTGGCAAAAGTTTATGATCCCCTTAAGAGAAGATTTTCAAATCAACATAGTCCTCATTTGAGTTTTTTACATATACCTATTTTGGAGGTCTATCTGAACTGAAGCAGTACATTCTTCTTAAGGTGGCTGTTATGGGGGCGCTTAGGTGGCTCAATCAGTTAAAGGGTCTGGCTTTTTGTTTTGGCTCAGGTCATGATCTCAGGGTTCTAGGATCGAGCCCCACATCCAGCTCCTGCTCAGCGAGGAATCTGCTTGAGGATTCTCGCTTTCTCTTTCCCTCTGTGCCTCCTGCTACTCATTCTCTCTCTCTCTCCTAAATAATAAATCTTTTTAAAAAGGTGCTTGTTATGGGCCGAATTGTGTGCGTCCCAAATTCATATGTTGAAGTCCTAACCCCCATTACTGTAGACTGTATTTGGAGATAGGGCCTTTAAAAAGGTAGTTAAGGTAAAGTGAGGTCATATGAGTGGGCCCTAATCCAATGTGACTGGTCTTTATCAGAGGGAGAGAGTAGGACACAGACAGCACACACAGAGACTGAGGGAGGACCCTTCGAGGACACAGCTGGAAGACAGGTCTCAGAAGAAACAAACATGCTGACAACTTCATGGTGGACTTTTAGACTCCAGAAATGTGAAGAAACAAATTTCTGCTGTTTAAACCACCCAGCCTGTGGTATTTTGTTATGGCATCCCTAATAAACTACTATAATGGTAATTTAAAAACTTAAAATGTGATTATTAGGCTAGGAAATAGGGGGAAGCTAAGTAAGAAGCGTCAGTCCTGAATGAAGAACAGAGCTGTAAAACCTAATGAAGAGAAAAGCAAACATAAGCCTCAGTTTCTCTAAGTTTTAGATTGAAAAAAATAATCTTGTGTCATGTGCTAAAAACACGTACAAGTGTTGTGTACTTACTATGTGCCAGATACCATACTAACATTTAAAACAGATACACTAGAGAGTAAAATTAATCAAGTGTTCAGATATTCCTTTTCTAGAAGACACAATGGCTGAAAATGGTCAGATTTTTCCTAACTGAAAATGGTCTATTTTGTATTTCCTTAATCATTATCTCAGAATCATAGTGTATACAGCTCCTTTTTTTCCAGTATTCTCTACATAGTTTTCTATTTAAGCTAATCCACTTCTAAAGATACTGTGATCTGACTTTGTTCATTAAAAATTTCTCAAAAGACTACAAATTATTTTGATAATATACTCCAGTGATTCACAATTCCATGGCAAGAAATTCTTGCTATGGAAACTAGATTTCAAGTTCTTTGAGAATGGAGACTTTATTTCTACTTCAGATAAAACCGTGAAATGGACGAAGTTTATCTTCAGCATTCCGAATGCTCTTCCTTCAGCATCACCCCCAACTCCTTTATATAAATTCCTGTTCACTTCATCAAGGACTCAAGAGTTCTTGCTCCCCTTTCTTCCCTAAATCCCATCCCCACTCCATCCCCATCCAAAACTTCTCTCAGGGAACAATCTCATAAACCTGCCTAATTGAGATATGAAAATATTGAAAAAATACTAAATAAAAATACTTTTCCCCAAGCACAAAAATCTTTTTCCAACAGCAATTTTCTCTTACCAGAAATTCTAGTCTCCTGCATACCTTTTTCAGCAACCCTGAGCATTTTGAGTTCCAGAGTCCATACGTTGTAAGTCATTTCTGTGAGAGGAAAGTAAAAAACAAAAGTAGGAATTAGTGATTGGGATGGAAAAAGCAGAGCAGCAATAGAAGTTTTCTCATTTACCCCTCCTCCGGGGATAAAGGAAGCTAAGAAAAAGTAACCTTGGGCCTTGGAATTGCACTTCTACTTCTGTAAGGAGAGAGAAAGTTGAGTTACACAGAAAAGCTGGTGGTGTGTTTTTATTCACATTGCAGTGATCAGAGCCAAGGGTATAGAACCTTGGGTTGAGGACATAATTTAGGAAATATCTATTTAGTTATGTCAAATATGTAAAATAAGGTTACACAAAGCTTGGTAAATGTTAAGGTCTCTGAGTTATGCTGTATTTCTGGGACCACTGTGGAAACTGGAGACTGGAGTCAACAATTCTGGGTCATTGAATTTCAAAAGGCATTCAAACAGGGCATCAGACACACAAAAAAATAGCCCTTTAGTACTTGTGCTATCTTCCATAAGGCAACTGGACATATTTTTACATCTCACTGAAACTAATTGATAGAGATCCTGAAAATTTTCTAAGAAGCAAGTGATGGAGGGGGTGCCTGGGTGGCTCAGTCAGTTGAGCGTCTGGCTCTTGATTTTGGCTCAGGTCATGATCTCAGGATCCTGCAATTGAGCCCTGCATTGGGCTCCACTCTCAGCAGGGAGTCTGTTTGGGGATTCTCTCTCTCCCTCTCCCTCTCCCTCTGCCTTACCCTCCTACTAGTACATGTGCGTACATGCTTGCATTCTCTTTCTCTCTCTAAAATAAATAATAAAACTTTTTTAAAAAAGAAGCAAGCTGTTGATTGATGGAAATTAATTGTAAAGTGTCCATTATTACTAATATCAAATGGTTAAATGTTACTGACTGTTCTCTATTTCATGTACAAAATTTTCTTGACTTTAAGATTATTTATAAGAACTTTTATAGGATCCTAAAATCTTCAATCTTTCTAACTATTTATCTGATAATGTCTTATATCTTTTAACTGTGAATTTTCCTATCAAAGAATTTTCAGGAACTTGGCTATCAGCGTGTGTGTGTGTGTGTGTGTGTGTGTGTGTGTGTGTGTGTGTATGTGTGTCGGGGCAGGGTGAAGACTCTGCTCTTTTACATTTTCAGAGTAGGTGAAGTCTTAAATTGGGGTGGGGAACGGCGACAGAAGGAAACAAGCTACAGCTTGTTTGTTGTCAACAACTAAAGCTAACTTTACTGCTCAGAACCAACTTTCACAGAGTACTGAAAATGTCCATTTCACTCTCCTGGCAATTATTAAGTTAAAGTGATTATCTAACCTATATCCCTGCTGCCAGAATTTGAACCTATTCCCCTTTTCTTTTCTTAATACAAATTATTATATTATTTATCATTATATTTATCATTATCAAATTATTACAAAAATATAATCATGTAAGTCATATTTCTAAATTTTGTGGCAAATGTAAGTAAGTATAATAGTTTGGGTAAATTAGATTTAAATATTAAGAAAGAATTCTTTATTTTCTACTTGTATTGGTCATGGCCACAAATATTCTATTCTTCCCAAACTATCTAAAATAATGTTGACAAGATCTTCTTCTATGACAATTAGGATAAATGGGCAAGACCTATAATTAAACCACTATAACTGTACTGATGAAATTCAGAGGATGAAAACCAGATTGGTTTTAATAAAAAAATGTTGCTTAGGAAAAAATATTTTAAAATATTATGCCATACAATGAATTAAACCAATTTTTAATTATAAATAAACTGATTTTAATTCTATGTATTTTAATATACATATATAGGTATGGATAGATATGTGGAAGGTGTTTATTTTCCTTTACAGTGAAGTAATGGTTTAGGTCTATTAAATTAATGCATCTAGAATCCCCTTTAATAAACACATGCTAATGATATTCTTTCAAGTATATGCTATCTGAAGTTTGTACTTCCATAGGGGCCTTGCTAGAAGAGACATGACAAGAAAAAGGGTTTTATATGAACCAGCCTTCTTTTTGAAAACTGGCAGGTCACTTAAAAGACTCTAGGGTTTCCTTTCCACTTTCCTCCAAATCACATCATAGAACCTGACACCTGTTCTGTCTGGAAAAAAACAAAAAATCAAAAAACAAAAAACTGTGGCCCTAGAGGAATAATTAACTAATGATTGGAGAATGTTAACATTTTCTTTAAAGAAAGGAGAGGGAAGGGAGGGGGGTGGGGGGATGGGTTAGCCTGGTGATGGGTATTGAGGAGGGCACGTTCTGCATGGAGCACTGGGTGTTATGAACAAACAATGAATCATGGAACACTGCATCAAAAACTAATGATGTAATATATGGTGATTAACATAACAATAAAAAAATTTAAAAAAAAAAGAAAGGAGAGGGAAAAAAGCTTTGCTAAGGACAAAAGTACTTTATATTTGCAAAGAGCTTTACAGTATACAAAGTATCCTCACATCCAATATTTTATTTGATTTTTAAAACAACACTATGAGTTAGGTAAAGCAGCTGTTATTTCTATTTTACATGAAGAAATTAAGGCTCGGAGATGTTAAATGACTTTCTTAAAGTGCTCACATTGTTAAGTAACACTGATAATTTGAGCCGTTCTTTAAATTCCAGGAGCAACACTTTTTTCATCACCACTCAGAGACTGAATACTAGAATGCTAGTGGACAGCTTCCTGGAAATACAGTCCCATCTCTCAGAGAAAGAATGGCAACTCTTTATATGTTATTAACATACTACAGACTTCTAAGAGGTATGATTCTTTTTCTCAATCTTCCTAAGATATCACTAAATCTTTTTTTTCAAGGAAGCAACAGAGAAACATTCATGTTATCTCGACTAAGACATCTACAGCCATCTTATCAATAAGTCAGACTCAGAGAGGAAGCTGGAGGTGTAATAAACAAAGCAGGAAATCAATTCCTATGCAATACTAAAGAAATGGCTCAAGGGGTGCTAGAATAGATCCAGGCTGCTGTTCACTGGGCAGCCAGCTCTCTTTCTTTGCAGCTTCCTGGTGTATGTCTTTGCCTGTAAGCAGTGTTATGAAATAGTGTGATTTTAATCAGCTTTGACTGTACCTTGCTCTAAAGGTTTACTCAGTGCAGTCCTTAGAGGCACATTACCGTTCGGCCCCATTCCAGGGAAGAAGTCTGTTCTTCATCAGCTTTAGAAAGACAGGAGTGCTTTTGTCTCATCATTCCAGAGCTACCAGAAGCACCTAAGACACAGATGGCCAGCCATAGACCTGGCCTTGCCAAACTACAACCACACTGTAAACAGGTCAGTGTAACTCAATTCTCTAGTAATGACTTAGGAGAGGTATGTCAAAATGGCACAGCCTCTAAGACCACTCAATCCCTAGTTACATTTACCAATAGCAAGTCAGTGCAAACAAAAGTCCCAGACCATCAAATGTATTCTGTACAATACAGCACAAATATTGTCTAATGCTACCAATATGTATGGCCAATTGCCCCCAAATTTCATAGATTTCTTCACAATCTCTGAGAACCTTCAGATACATTCATTCAATCATTCATTTAACAAAGTTCTAGACACTGGTTATATGGTGGTAAACAATCACAGTTTAAAATTTGGTGATATTACAATAAATAAAAGTGATAATCACTATACTCATGAACATTTTAGTCTAGGTAAGAGATAGTCAATAAATTATTAAATTAGCAAATAAACAGAATGTGATTATAAGGTAAGAAAGATGCTACAAAAGAAAAATACACAAGGCACTGTAATAGGAAATAACAGTGCTTGGATGGGGAATGATTTTTAGATAGGGTGACCAGGGAAAGATTCTCTGAGAACTTAAGCTCAATTTTGAAAGATGAAAATGAGCTAGTCATGTAAAAAAATCACACTAAAAAGCACTTCAAGTGTTGCAGGATTATTGAGCACAATGGTGAAGAAAGAATTCGAGATGTTTTATGGTATAACTTAGCAAGTTTATTTAAGTAGCCCAGGGACAAGACCCATGGGCAGCAAGAGCTACACTTTTGCTGTATAATGGTTATATGCTTAGTGCTCAAGGGGGAAGGGGCATGCAGGGAGTATTAGATTATAAATGTTTTTTATGAATTTCTACTCATAAAACTACTTTGACAAGATTTCTCTGGTGCTTATCATTCAGTTCAATATTAACTATCAGTGACATGTACAGGCAGTCATGACACCCTTTAAGAATATAGCAACCAGCATGTATTTGATCCTTATCAAAACTATGCAGGCTATAGGTCAACATTCTTCTGCTTCTATCCTTCATCATTTCCCCCCTGACCAATTGTTGATCCTTAAATCTTTAAGGTTGTTAAAGGGCAAAGGGCCCAGCCTCTTGAACTTCTTCAAGCTGACAGGGGTTGTAAAGATATCCCTATCTATGGACCAAAATTGGTCACTATCTTTCCCTAGAAGTAACAGTTATGGAAGGCCATTGTTGTAGAGTGCAGAGTGGACATTCAGGTGAATTTGTCTTGAGTCATAAGGACTATCTGTCAGCTGGGCGAAGGAGTCAAGAACTGCTTGCATGTATCTCAACAATAGGAGAGAAAAAAGTGAAAGAGACAACATATTAGGATTAATACTATAATAAAAATAAGAAGTATGATAAAGAGACCCTTTAGGGTAGACCATAGCCCACCTCCCAACCAGGAATTTAACCAATCATTAAGTGCTATGTAGGGTCTTTA
Organism: Callorhinus ursinus; assembly: GCF_003265705.2. Classification (NCBI taxonomy): domain Eukaryota; kingdom Metazoa; phylum Chordata; class Mammalia; order Carnivora; family Otariidae; genus Callorhinus; species Callorhinus ursinus. The sequence continues at coordinate 21,663,366 of NW_027397067.1, read as the reverse complement.
AAAGCACCAATTTGGTTATTTATATCAGTAAGTAATCCTGTTATATTTTTGTCATAATCTGGAATGTAGATGCAACATTCCATTTTAATAATAGCACATGTTCCTCTTTGTGCTGCTGTAAGATATCTAATACCAATCCATTTTATAGAATTGCTTTACACATTTGAGTTAACTTAGTATTTAATAATGTAATGCTATTTGAGTCATTTAAGGCCTTAATTGTGTATTCATCAAGGGCATCCATATGCCATATGACATTTTCTAAACCTACTGATAGAAAAAAAATCAATGTCAGATAGATGGTCATACCAACAGAACATGGATCTTGTCCATCATTGTTTCATATATGGAAGATCAGCTGGACTTATGGTAGTCTTAGTGCCACAGCCATGCATCCAGGCATAACCTATAGTACATGTCCCAATCCAGCCTGGTGGAATACATGGCCACAAATTTGGCCCACATAACCACTGTGTTCCATTAGGTGCTAGCCATCTGATGTCTGGTTGCCTTGTCCAGTCAGTAGTAAAGCAATCAGTTGCCTATAAAATAATGGTATGGTCACAGGCTTCTGCAGGGAGCATCCCATTTGGCGAGTATCTTTGGGCCGTAAATCAAGGATATGGTTTTTCTGTTTCCAACATAAAAAAAGCCCTTTGGCTTAGTTGTCCTAGTGTAGGAGTAAGCCACATATATACATTCTATATTTAATATGATCCTTTCTGGGTATATTGATAGGAAGGACTACATAGGGAATTTGTTGTCATGAGCCTATCTGTGGGTTGGCATATTCAGTTAAAATTCTGATAGTTTGAGGATTAAAAAAAAAAAAAAGGTCTCTTACGGCCTGGAAAGTCTCATGTAACATTTACCATAGGCCAGCAAGAAACATTCTTTTTAGTAATAAAAATATCCCTATCTGTGCTGGAATTGGGGTGACGTCATGTTGGGTTTGGTTAAAGGTGGCCACTATATGCTTGGCTAAAGCCTCTATTTGTAATTTTGCATCGATAGTAGCTTCCCAGGACAAATGTGGCTAAGGAATAAAACCATTAAGAAGCTTTCTTTGCCTGATGTCTAACCTTAACAATATCCTAATCACAAGAAATTACTGGCAAGTGGGAGATGATGTGTCCTGGTAGATAAGGGCATCCCCAAGTGCATTTTCCCAATCCAATTAAAAGGAAGGTGGGGCCCATCCATTATCTCCACAGGTTCATAGTTAACCCCATGGAGTGGGGTATACTCTGACTTTTAAGGAATTTTGTAATCCCAGCCACATATAATTGATCAAGGTGAGAGCTGGGTTACACAATTGTTGGGGAGTCCAACCCATTGTCCAGCTGTTTAAATAATCATATGTCCACGGGGTCCCCCACCGAGTGAAAAGCAGGAACATCGTCTATATATAAGGTATTATGGCAATCTCTCTGAAGTTTACCTCCAGTTGTCTAGCTTAGACAAACAACAAATATTTAAAGACAATCAAATCTAGAATCTAATATTCATAAGGATGCATTATTGAAACATAATTTTTCTCTCTCAATTCACCCTTATTTCTAGAGGTAGCCAAATCAAGACTAATTCATTTGTAAAACAAGTCCAATTTTAACAAACTTGGCCTAATTATTTATACAAGCTCAGCAAGAATAGTGATTGATCACTAAAATCACTTAAAATCTGCTTTGCTAGAATTTTTTTTATAAAGAATCTCTAGATTGAACTTTTAATAGCCTCTCGAGGCCAGAGCCAAGCCAAATATTTGTTGTCAGACTTGCCTGCAATACCTGTGGATTTGGGGATATTTCTCTTCATGAGGTCCCCACATTATCCTAAGGTTTCCTGCACCTGCCATGAAGTGACATTCTTTATTCACCTGATAAGGTTGATGGGAAATCTGTAAGCAAGGTATCAAGCTAACATTCTCAAGGGGCTTTATTGGCTCCATAAAGTCAACCATATTTCCGTAAAGCTGTCTGGTCATACCTGAGTCTATGCATGTCTCTCTCAAATATGACATTCCAGTCAAAGCCTTGGTAATATAACCAATGTTTCCAATGGTGTGCTGTTACAAGGAGAACAGATTCTCATTGAATTGCCATGAGAGAAAGAATACTCATTGATGGTTTCTGAATTCTGAAGGGTTCAGGTAGGGAGAAAAGTTAGAAGTTTCAATTTTTTCGCAAAGGAATATTTGATCATACTTCTGTAAGTCATGGATATCTTAAGAGAAAGTTTCCTTAAATCTAGAAGGGCAAACATTAAAGAACTAGCAATGTTTCCAAGAGTCATAAAAAAAATTAAAATCATCTTCCTCAATTTATTCAGTCCTATGTTATTAATTTTTGTTCTGTTTGAATGCTTTCCCATTAGTTCTGGAAATTCTTACCCAGTTCAGAATTATGATTTTACAGATATCAAAAACCTGTATTTGTCAAGGGTCCATTTTATGAATCTCCTTGAAATGAAACACATTTTGCAAGAGAATCAGAACAATGACTATTAATGACAAAAAAAAAAACCAACTCAGAAATGGACATGATTTAAGATCTGATATGAGAATTTACTATAATGAAATTGACAAAGAAATCTGGTTATTTCTGTGACACACATTTCAATAATTCAAGTAATGACCTTATACCGGAACATATTAAAACTTCAGGAATTTCATATATTTTCTAGAAGAGTTAGAGCATTTACCCGTACAATACAACCTGAGGCTTATCATTATTGGTTTGACAGTGCTTTCTAAGTAACTTAACATATCAAATAAAACCAACCTAATTAGTCAAAAAGGTTTCATTTGCCATTTCAATCTTGGGAGGTTTGTTAAAAACCTTAGAAAGTTTTAAAGCACATACCTAAATAGGATTACAGATCATTATAAATTTAATATTTATATTTAACCAAGGTGGCAATAAGGGATTCTACAGAAGCTATTTGGTTGTTAGCAAAACTTAGCTCCTTTAACACTAAGAAGTTTATAACATTCTTAAGTAATCAAAGACCTGATAAAGACAAACCATAGGAACTTTTGTTTTTCTGGGCAGATAAAGAAAAAAAACTTTATGTTTGGTTTTTTTTTTAAGATTTTATTTATTTATTTGGCAGAGAGAGTCACAGCAAGAGAGGGAACCCAAGCAGGGGGAGTAGGAGAGGGAGAAGCAGGCTTCCCGCAGAGCGGGGAGCCCGATGATGCAGGGCTCAATCCCAGGACCCAGGGATCATGACCTGAGCCGAAGCCAGATGCTTAACGACTGAGCCACCCAGGCGCCCCTGTTTATGTTTTCTTATCAAGAGCAGACCAACAATCCAAGAAAACTCTATCTTTTTAACAAAGAGAAAAGCAGAATTTCAGTCTTATATCAGTGTACTTTTAAAGTCCATTCTTTCAACCTCAGTCCTGACCACACATAAAATTCTTTTCCAAAGATTTCCCTTCACAAGCCTTCTTTTTCATTCAGATTTTGTCCTAAACCTTTTCTCTCCAGTCTCATTTTAGAACAAAATTACCTTCTTTTTCTCTCAACAAAATATATTTCCATTCCTTATATCTTTCTCATATATCTCCTATTTTCCTACAACAGATTTGCTTACCTTATTTTCATCAGTCTTAATTACATTGAGCAGAATTTTAACTCTTAGAAACCTTAGCTTCAGTGAAAATTAGGTAGTAACCAATTGTGAGCTGTTACACCAGAGCTCTTTAGATCTGAAATTCATGAATACATTTCATAATTTCAATAAAACATGTTTTTCCATAGTACAATCTTTCAATAAAACATATTTGCCAACAGACCCAAGTATCCTTAGTTTCTCCACGATAAGAAACCAAGGCAAATTAAACCTACATTCAGTAACCAATGCTTTAGTATTTTATCTTATTTGGAAAAGACTTAGATATCCAATGAATTCAATCCAATTTTTCATTTAATTTAGCAAAACTTCAAAGGTTCAGGTTACTAAAAATTTTGAAAGCTACTTAAAAGTTTTACTGATAAACCTTTTTATTTATTCAACCTGTTAACAATAATTCATGAAAACTCTTATGAGACAGACAACATTAACCATCATTAAAATCATCTTTTTGCTGACAAATTGCAACAGAGATAATGGGAGCTGACTGATCTTTTGTAAAGATTAATTTGACTGATCTTTAGTAAACGTTGGAAGAATGAAAGTTTCATAGTAAATGCTGGTAAGTGTAAAGACGTGTATTAAACTAACAAACTGAAATTAGTTCAAATACTGAATATGTTGCACCTGGGTCCACTAAAAGTCAATCAATTTGTTCCACACTGTCAATTTTTACCAGGGGCACCTGTGGGGAAATGAAGTGGGAAGTTTAAGTCCAAGGTAACCCTTGGACATTTTCATGTTGATTCAGGAGGTGCTCATTGAACCTCATAAGGAGGTGGTCCAACAGCTTGGGGTGCCCTTTGCTCTGTGATAGTAATGGTAGTAGGAATAGAAGTCAGTGGTGCCAGAGGCATGGAGGATTCTACAGGAGCCAGATATGAAAGCTGGACCTACGTACGGTAATGCAGAAATAGGAGGAGAGGGAGGAGGAGGCAAAAGAGGTGAGGTGCTGCCAGCAAGGCTGGAGACAGATAAAAGCCCAGAGGGCAATGAAAGAAGACTCCCCAACCTAAAGCTTGTCAGCTCAGACAGGTGAACAGATACGTTTTCTTCCCACCAACAAAAAGTGAAAATAGGCAGTCCATGTCAGGCCAGAAAAGACAGGGAACCTCCCCAAAACAAAAGGAATTTTGGCAGATGCTTTGGAATATTCCTTCAAGTCCCCATTCCAAGGTAAACTAAGCAGACAATTGGCACCAATTATCATAGCCATTAACCCAGGAAATGAATGAGGGAGAAAACCCCACATATGACAAGAGTCAAGCAATATTCATCCTGTCCTCTCAAGGTATATTCCAGATCTGACACACAAAAGAAGAAGGAAACAAAGAGGAGACACATGACTGAGGAAGAACAGAGGGAGGCAGGTACAGGATCTTTGCAGCAACCTGTTTACAAGAGAGTTGGACACCTAGTGGCAGGGGGGGGTTCTATCTTTTATAGCCCAACAGCTTAGGATGCTTTTTCTTTAAATCCAAATTGACTTTAATATGCTAGGAGACAACCTAAGAAGGAATGCTTTGAGATCAAGAAAGGTGATCCCATAGTTAATTCTTATAAAACAAGGAGAGTACATTAACTAACTAGGAGTCCATTACCAAAATTCCCCTCTGCTTCTAAATGGCGTCCCATTAGGAATATTGCTGAAGGTTCCTGAGGTTCAGGGAGGCATCCCTCTTTCCTGACCACTCTGATACCTCTGTACTACCTACCTTTGGTTCCCCATTGCCTTCTAGACTATAATAAGTGCCTGCGAATGGACTGAAATGACCCAGAGATTGGGGCTGCCTCTATTTTGGGGTAATTGATATATTTGGTGACCAATAATAATATCCTTTGTAAGCCTCTAGATCTAGTATTAATGGGGTAGAGGTCCTGGCTTTTGTTAAGAACAGGCAGCTATTTTATATCTTATTAAGTATCACATATCTAAGTTAGAAAACCTTTCAATCTGAAAGGAGGACCGAGAACACCAAAGAGCCCATGGGTAAAGACAAATGAGAGACATGAAAAAAAAAATGAAAGTATGGAACCCCTATCTAATCCAGGAAACTTTCTTGTGAGCTTTATCCATGATCCAGTCTCAAGGGAGTGGTCTCCAGTTGGATGAGTACCCCAATTGGGTAATAGCTCCAGCTGGTCCCTTTTGGGAAGCATGCAGTCAGACATATCTTAGATTTTATGCTCAGCAAGAGATCACACTGGGTTTTTCAGGAGGAAGGCTTAAATGGGAGTTTTAAGATCGGCGACTGCCCTAATGACATGTATGTCCATCCAGTACCCGAGAAGAATACAAATATTAAAAGAACAAGTAAAAAGAGGGAAAGCCTGATTTCTGAGCCCAACACCATTACAGCCAAGGTACTGGTGTCCAGCTGGATGGCATTAGTTTGTCCCTCTCCATACAGTAGCCACAAGAAAGAAATTATTTCCTGAGCACTCGGGCAAGATGTACTTTGAAAGGTTGTACTATTCAGAACATCTCCCCCCAAAAAAGAGAAAGAACAGGTAAGAAACAAAGACTGGCAGTAAAGAAGACTTACCAAGTTGCACTGACACGCTTGGATTTACTCCATTGTCCCTGTCTGGGCCACTAAAAATATTGTGGGATGGTTGAGCAAAATGGTCAAGAAAGAAATCTTGAGACATTTTATGGTGCAATTTAGTAAGTTTATTTAAGTAGCACAGGAACAGGACCCATGGGTAGAAAGAGCTGCACTTTTACTGTATGAAGCTAGTGTTTATTTGCTTAGTGCTCAAGGAAGAGGGGATGTGCAGGGAGTAATAAATAATAAATGTTTTCTTTGAATTTCTACTCAAAACAACTTTTGCAAGATTTCTCTGGTGCTTATCATTCAGCCTGATATTAACTATCAGTGAGATATACAGGCAGTCATGAGACCCTTTAAGAATATAGCAACCAGCATGTATTTGATCCTTATTGAAACTATGCAGGCTACAGGTCAGCCTTCTGGGCTGAAGGTGAACATTTTTCTGCTTCTATCCCTCGTCACAAGCAGATGACCCGAACAAAAGTGCTAAAGCATAAAAGAGTATGACACCTAAACACCTGAGAGGAGACCATTGTGGATAGAGTATAATAAGGAAAAAGAACACTGGAATTAGAAAGGTAAGTAACATAGGGTAGAACATGTAAGACCTGTATTCCATGACACAAAGTTTTGATTTTATTTATAAATACAATGGGAAACCAGTCAAGTGTCTTAAGCTGAGAACTAACATAAACCTATTCACATTTCTAAAAGTCATTTGCTCTCATTACTATGGGGAAATCAACTGGAAAGAGATAAGACCAAAAAAAAACACCTGTTGGATTGTTGTTCTTTATGCAAGAAATGATGTTGTCATTTATGCAAGAAATGATAGTGGTCTAGGAAAATGGCAGCAGAGATGGAAAAATGTAAACAGATTCAAGATATATTTTCACGATTACACATACTAGATTCAGCTACCATATAAAAAGTCTTTTTTTAATTTTTTATTGTTATGTTAATCACCATACATTACATCATTAGTTTTTGATGTAGTGTTCCATGATTCATTGTTTGTGCATATAACCCAGTGCTCCACGCAGAACATGCCCTCTTTAATACCCATCACCAGGCTAACACATCCCCCCACCCCCTCCCCTCTAGAACCCTCAGTTTGTTTTTCAGAGTCCATCGACTCTCATGGTTCATCTCCACCTCCAATTTACTCCCCTTCATTCTTCCCCTCCTGCTATCTTCTTCTTCTTTTTTTTTTTCTTAACATATATTGCATTATTTGTTTCAGAGGTACAGATCTGTGATTCAACAGTCTTGCACAATTCACAGCGCTCACCATAGCACATACCCTCCCCAATGTCTATCACCCAGCCACCCCATCCCTCCCACACCCCCCACTCCAGCAAACCTCAGTTTGTTTCCTGAGATTAAGAATTCCTCATATCAGTGAGGTCATATGATACATGTCTTTCTCTGATTGACTTATTTCACTCAGCATAACACCCCCCAGTTCCATCCACCTCGTTGCAAATGGCAAGATCTCATTCCTTTTGATGGCTGCATAATATTCCATTGTGTATATATACCACTTCTTCTTTATCCATTCATCTGTCGATGCACATCTTCACTCTTTCCATAGTTTGGCTATTGTGGACATTGCTGCTATAAACATCGGGGTGCACGTACCCCTTTGGATCCCTACATTTGTATCTTTGTGGCAAATACTCAGTAGTGCAATTGCTAGATCGTATGGTAGCTCTATTTTCAACTGTTTGAGGAACCTCCATACTGTTTTCCAGAGTGGTTGCACCAGCTTGCATTCCCACCAACAGTGTAGGAGGGTTCCCCTTTCTCTGCATCCCCACCAACATCTGTCATTTCCTGACTTGTTAATTTTAGCCATTCTGACTGCTGTGAGGTGGTATCTCATTGAGGTTTTGATTTGGATTTCCCTGATGCCGAGCGATGTTGAGCACTTTTTCATGTATCTGTTGGCAATTTGAATGTCTTCTTTGGAAAAATGTCTGTTCATGTCATCTGCCCATTTCTTGATTGGATTATTTGTTCTTTGGGTGTCGAGTTGGGATAAGTTCTTTATAGATTTTGGATACTAGCCCTTTATCTGATATGTCATTTGCAAATATTTTCTCCCATTTGTCGGTTGTCTTTTGGTTTTGTGGACTGTTTCTTTTGCTGTGCAAAAGCTTTTTATCTTGATGAAGTCCCAATAGTTCATTTTTGCCCTTGCTTCCCTTGCCTTTGGAGATGTTTCTAGGAAGAAGTTGCTGTGGTTGAGGTCGAAGAGGTTGCTGCCTCTGAATCCTAAAGGAGGTGTTCTCCTTTAGGATTTTGATGGACTCCTGTCTCACGTTTAGGTCTTTCAACCATTTGGAGTCTATTTTTGTGTGTGGTGTAAGGAAATGGTTCAGTTTCATTTTTCTGCATGTGGCTGTCCAATTTTCCCAACACCATTTGTTGAAGAGACTGTTTTTTTTCCATTGGACATTCTTTCCTGCTTTGTCAAAGATCAGTTGACCATAGAATTGAGGGTCCATTTCTGGGCTCTCTATTCTGTTCCATTGATCTGTGTGTCTGTTTTTGTGCCAGTACCATACTGTCTTGGTGATGACAGCTTTCTAATAGAGCCGGAAGTCTGGAATTGTGATGCCACCAGCTTTGCTTTCTTTTTCAACATTCCTCCGGCTATTTGAGGTCTCTTCTGGTTCCATACAAATTTTAGGATTATTTGTTCCATTTCTTTGAAAAAAGTGGATGGTTTTTTCATGGGGATTACATTGAATGTGTAGATTGCTCTAGGTAGCATTGACGTCTTCACAATGTTTGTTCTTCTAATCCATGAGCATGGAACGTTTTTCCATTTCTTTGTGTCTTCCTCAATTTCTTTCATGAGTATTTTATAGTTTACTCTGTACAGATCCTTTGCCTCTTTGGTTAAATTTATTCCTAGGTATCTTATGGTTTTGAGGACAATTGTAAATGGGATCGACGCCTTAATTTGTCTCTCTTCTGTCTTGTTGTTGGTGTATAGGAATGCCACCGATTTCTGTGCATTGATTTTATATCCTGCCAGTTTACTGAATTCCTGTATGAGTTCTAGCAGTTTTGGGGTGGAGTCTTTTGGGTTTTCCACATAAAGTATCATATCATCTGCAAAGAGTGAGAGTTTGACTTCCTCTTTGCCGATTTGGATGCCTTTGATTTCTTTTTGTTGTCTGATTGCTGTGGCTAGGACTTCTAATACTATGTTGAATAGCAGTGGTGAGAGTGGACATCCCTGCCGCGTTCCTGACCTTAGGGGAAAAGCTCTCAGCTTTTCCCCATTGAGAATGATATTCGCTGTAGGTTTTTCATCGATGGCTTTTATGATATTGAGGTATGTACCTTCTATCCCTCTTCTCTGAAGAGTTTTGATCAAAAAAGGATGCTGTACTTTGTCAAATGCTTTTTCTGCATCTATTGAGAGGATCATATGATTCTTGTTCTTTCTTTTGTTAATGTATTGTATCACGTTAATTGATTTGCAGATGTTGAACCAATCTTGTAGCCCAGGGATAAATCCCACTTGGTCATGGTGAATAATCCTTTTAATGTACTGTTGGATCCTACTGACTAGTATTTTGGTGAGAAATTTGCATCCATGTTCATCAAGGATATTGGTCTGAAATTCTCCTTTTTGATGGGGTCTTTGTCTGGCTTTGGGATCAAGGTAATGGTGGCCTCATAAAATGAGTTTGGAAGTTTTCCTTCCATTTCTATTTTTTGGAACAGTTTCAGGAGAATAGGTATTAATTCTTCTTTAAATGTTTGGTAGAATTCCCCTGGGAAGCCATCTGGCCCTGGGCTTTTGTTTCTTGGGAGATTTTTGATGACTGCTTCAATTTCCTTAGTGGTTATAGTCTGTTCAGGTTTTCTATTTCTTCCTGGTTCAATTTTGGTAGTTGATACATCTCTAGGAATGCATCCATTTCTTCCAGGTTATCTAATTTGCTGGCATAGAGTTGCTCATAATATGTTCTTATAATTGTTTGTATTTCTTTGGTGTTGGTTGTGATCTCTCCTCTTTCATACATGATTTTGTTGATTAGTGTCATTTCTCTTTTCTTTTTGATAAGTCTGGCCAGGGGATTATCAATCTTGTTAATTCTTTCAAAGAACCAGCTCCTAGTTTCATTGATCTGTTCTACTGTTCTTTTGGTTTCTATTTCATTGATTTCTGCTCTGATCTTTATTATTTCTCTTCTGCTGAAACAAGAAAGGTCTCAAATACACAACCTAACCTTATACCTTTTCTCTAGCTCCTTTAGGTGTAGGGTTAGGTTGTGTATTTGAGATTTTCTTGTTTCTTGTTTCCTCTTAGGACTGCCTTTGCTGTATCCCAAAGATTTTGAACAGTTGTGTTTTCATTTTCATTGGTTTCCATGAATTTTTTTAATTCTTCTTTAATTTCCTGGTTGACCCATTCATTCTTTAGTAGGATGCTCTTTAGCCTCCATGTATTTGAGTTCTTTCCGACTTTCCTCTTGTGATTGAGTTCTAGTTTCAAAGCATTGTGGTCTGAAAATATGCAGGGAATGATCCCAATCTTTTGGTACCGGTTGAGACCTGATTTGTGACCTAGGATGTGATCAATTCTGGAGAATGTTCCATGGGCACTAGAGAAGAATGTGTATTCCGTTGCTTTGGGATGGAATGTTCTGAATATGTCTGTGAAGTCCATTTGGTCCAGTGTGTCATTTAAAGTCTTTATTTCCTTGTTGATCTTTTGCTTAGATGATCTCTCCATTTCAGTCAGGGGGTGTTAAAGTCCCCCACTATTATTGTATTGTTGTCAATGTGTTTCTTTGCTTTTGTTATTAATTGCCTTATATAATTGGCTGCTCCCATGTTAGGGGCATAGATATTTACAATTGTTAGATCTTCTTGTTGGATAGACCCTTTAAGTAGGACATAGTGTCCTTCCTCATCTCTTATTACAGTCTTTGTTTTAAAATCTAATTTGTCTGATATAAGGATTGCCACCCCAGCTTTCTTTTGGTGTCCATTAGCATGGTAAATGGTTTTCCACCCCTTCACTTTCAATGTGGGGGTGTCTTTGGATCTAAAATGAGTCTCTTGCAGAAAGCATATCGATGGGTCTTGTTTTTTAATCCAATCTGATAGCCTGTGTCTTTTGATTGGGGCATTTAGCCCATTTACATTCAGGGTAACTATTGAAAGATATGAATTTAGTGCCATTGTATTGCCTGTAAGGTAACTGTTACTGTATATTGTCTGTGTTCCTTTCTGGTCCATGCTGCCATTAGGCTCTCTCTTGGCTTAGAGGACCCCTTTCAATATTTCTTGGAGGGCTGGTTTCGTGTTTGCAAGTTCCTTTAGTTTTTGTTTGTCCCGGAAGCTTTTTATCTCTCCTTCAATTTTCAATGAGAGCCTAGCTGGATATAGTATTCTTGGCTGCATATTTTTCTTGTTTAGTGTTCTGAAGATATCATGCCAGTCCTTTCTGGCCTGCCAGGTCTCTGTGGATAGGTCTGTTGCCAATCTAATGTTCCTACCTTTATAGGTTACATATCTTTTGAGAGAACACAATACTAACAGGTTAACAACGGCCCCAGAAAATATACTCTAAACAAATCAGAAAAGACCTGAAACCAGGGGAAAAAAAGGGAAAGAAAGAAAAGAAAAAGAAAAAGATAAAGATAAAAACAAACAAAAACAGAACAAAACAAAAAAAACAGAATACGATCAAATATGATCAGGCTAGTGCATAGATCAGTGCCACACACTAGATTTTGGGTGTATTTTGGTCTGTTAGAAGATAGTGCCTCCTAAAATTATAAAGAAAGAAAGACTTATATATGTACAAAATAAGGGTTGATACAATGAAGGGATGGAAGATGACTGTAAAGATGAAAATTACAAAAGATTTTATAAAAGGAATTGATAAGAAGTTTGAAAAAAGAAAGAAGAAAATTAAAAAAAAAAAAGGGAGAGAATGTGATCAGGCAGGAGACTAGAACAAAGCCATACACTAGAGATTTAGGGTATATTTTGATCCGTTAGAAGAAACTGTATCTCAAAATTTTAAAGAGAGAACAACTTATATATATATGCCAAAAATAAGGCTAACTACTATGAAGGGATAGACTATGACTCTAAAAATGAAAAATAAAATTTTTTTTAAAAAGGGATTGATAAAATGTTGGTTGAAAAAGGGAAAAAGAAAAATTCAAAAAAAAAACGGTTAAAAAATTAACTTTGAAAAACTAATGAATCATGGTAAAAAAGCCATGAATTCTATGTGCAGTATTCCCCTAGCGCTGGAGTTCTCCCATTCTCCTTGATCGGTAAACTTGGTCTTGGCTGGCTGTTCGTGCTGATCTTCTGGGGGAGAGGCCTGTTGCTGTGGTTACCAAATGTCTTTACTGGAGGCGGAATTGCCCCACCCTTGCTGGTCCAGGCTAAGCAATCTGCTCCGGTTTGCTCTCGGGAGCTTTTGTTCCCTGAAAGCTCTCGGTACAGCTTTGGAGGATGAGAGTGAAAATGGTGGCCTCCCAGTCTCCTCCCAGAGGAGCCGAGAACTCGGGGCCCGCTCCTCAGTGCGCCCCCAGAGAAAAGCAGTCAATCACTCCCTTGTCCCTGGTCTCCGGCCGCACTCCGTGCTCACCCGGCCTGTGACCAAGCGTTTCTATCTCTGGCACCCGACCCCGTGTGGAGTCTCCAAACCCAGCAGATCCCTGTGGTGCGCTCCCACGCTGCTCCTCCTGGGGGAGGAAGGGGAGTCTCCCCAGCTCTGCCGCTTGTTGGGTCCCTGCTGGAGGAGCAGTGGCCCGACTGGGCCGCGGATCACAGTTTATGGCAACCCCGAGCTGAGAGCCCGCGCCTCGGCTCCATCTCTGCAGCCGGCTTCCCCGCTCTGATACCCAGGACCTCTGCCACACTCAGGCACCCCCGGTCTTTCTGTGACCCCGAGGGTCCTGAGACCACACTGTCCCACGAGGGTTCCACCTCCCGCTTAGCCACTGGAGTGACGTCCCTCAGCGGAGCCGACTTCTAAAAGTTCCAATTTTGTGCTCCGCGGCTCTATCACTTGCCAGAAGCAGCCAACAGAGATCCCCTCCCCCACCATCTATCCTCCCGAATATCGCCTCGGATTCACTTCTCCGCACGTCCTACCTTCCAGTAAGTGGTCGCTTCTCTGTTCAGAGTTGTTGCTACTCTCTTCTTCGATCTCCTGTTGAGTTCATAGGTGTTCAAAATGGTTTGATCCCCATTCAACTGAATTCCTGAGACCAGACGAAATCCAGGTCTCCTACTCCTCCACCATCATGCTCTGCCTCTCCTACCATATAAAAAGTCTTATAAAAACTACCATTTTTAGGGCACCTGGGTGGCTGACTCAGTTGGTTAGGCGACTGACTTCAGCTCGGGTCGTGGTCCCAGGGTCCTGGGGTTGAGCCCTGCTTCGGGCTCCCTGCTCCGCAGGGGGCCTGCTTCTCTATCTCCCTCTCCCTCTCCCTCTGCCGCTCCCACTGCTTGTGCTCCCCTGCTCTCTCATTCTGTCGGATAAATAAATAAATCTAAAACAAAACTACCATTTTTAGAGAAAAGAGTATGTCTTATAATTCTTTGTCCCTATTTGTTATCCATGGATAACATATCTACCACCTGCCTTTACTATACCTTATATTTTCAAGTTGTTTCCCAGTTTTTATTTAATCACAACAGCAATATACCAGGTGTATGCTAAGAACTTTACATATGCAATATCATCTAATTTCATTTAACAATCATCCCATTTTTGTGCAGCAAAGGCAGTCCTAAGAGGGAAATAAATTGCAATATAGACCTACCTCAAGAAGCAAGAAAAGTCTCAAATACACAACCTAACCTCATACCTAAAGGAGCTAGAAAAGAACAGCAAATAAAGCTTTTAGTTATAAAGAACTTATCAAACTCAACACCCAAGAAACAAAGAATCCAGTTAAGAAATGGGCAGAAGACTTGAAAAGACACTCTTCCAAAGAAGACATCCCGATGGGCAACAGACACATGAAAAGGTGCTCAACATCACTCATCATCAGGGAAATAAAAATCAAAACCATGATGAGATACCTCCTTACACCTGTCAGAATGACTAAAATTAACAACACAGGAAACAACAGGTGTTGGTGAAGATGTGAAGATACAGAGAAAGGGGAACCCTCTTGCACTCTTGGTGGGAATGCAAACTGGTGCAGCCACTCTGGAAAAAAGTATGGAGATTCCCCAAAAAGGTAAAAATAGAACTACATTACAATCCAGCAATTGCACTACTAGGTATTTACCCAAATGATACAAAAATACAGATTTGAAGGGGGTACAGGCACCTCAATATTTATAGCAGCATTATCAACAATAGCCAAATTATGGAAAGAGCCCAAATGTCCATCAACTGATGAATGGATAAAGGAGATGTGTGTATATATACAACGGAATACTACTCAGCCATCAAAAAAAATGAAATCTTGCCATTTGCAGTGATGTGGATGGGGCTAGAATGTATTATGCTAAGTGAAATAAGTCAGTCAGAGAAAACAAATATCATATTATTTCACTCATATGTGTAATTATAAAAACAAAACAGATGAACAAATGGGAAGGAAAAAGAGAGAGAGGGAAGCAAACCATAAGAAACAAACTGAGGGTGGATGGAGGGACGGAGGGAGGTGGGGGATGGGCTAGATGGGTGATAGGTATTTATTTTTTAAGATCACATCTTTTAAAAAAAAAAAGACTTTATTTATTTATTTGACAGAGACAGAGAGAGAGAGCACAGATAGGCAGAGCAGCAGGCAGAGGCAGAGGGAGAAGCAGGGCCCCCACTGAGCAGGGAGTCTGACGCGGGGCTCGATGCCAGGACCCTGGGATCATGGCCTGAGCCGAAGGCAGCCGCTATGAGCCACCCAGGTGCCCCTGAGTGATAGGTATTAAGGAAGGCACTTGTTATGATGGTCACTGGGTGTTGTATGTAAGTGATGAACCACTGAATTCTACTACTGAAACACTGAATTCTACCATGTTAACTAACTAGAATTTAAATAAAATTTGAAAAAATAAAGATTGTGGTTCAAGAAAAATGTTTTTGGAATTATTGCCACTTGCTATATCTTTAATTTCTATTTGCCCATGTACAATAAGAAGTTTTAGGCATAGCATCCCTCAGTATTAATGGTATTAATCAAATGTATATATGAATTCCTTATCACACCATACAAAAGCTGATCTTTACATATTAATTACTCTGTGCTAGGAAGTATCCTAAGCAATTTATATATATTAACTCATATTAATCCTGTGAATAAGTACTATCACTCCCCCATTTTATAAATGGTAAACTGAAGCAAAGAAGTCAAGGAGTTTCCCAAGATCACACAACCGGCAAATAGTGAAGTCGAAATTTAAAACCAGGCAACCTGTCTCAAAAATCAGAGTTCCCATGTTTATGTTTAGTACTATAGTATGTGTAGTCCTTAATTTCCAAGACCCTGGAGTTAGAAATAATATACTGCTGAGAGAATCAAAGAAGACCTAAACAGATGAAGAGATATGCCTTGTTCATAGGTCCAAAGACTCAATATTGTTAAGATGTCAACTCTCCTCAAATTGATATATATATTCAACATAATCCCAATAAAAATCTCAGCAAGACTTTCTTGTTGAAATTGACAAACTAATTCTAAATTGCATATAAAAATGTTAAAGACCTTAAAAAAAAATCCTAGACCTAGAATAGCCAGTTCTGGGGGAAAAAAGTGATAATAAAGTTGAAGAACTTATACTACCTATTTCAAGAATTATTATGAATCTGTAGTAATCAAAACAGCACTGTACTGCCATAAATATAAAACAAATAGATTGAAGGAAAAGAATACAGTCCCAGAAATAAACCCACACATAGATAACTGATTTTTGACAAAGGTGCAAAGACAATGTAGTGGAGAAAAGCAGCTATTTCAACAAAGTGTGATGGAATAACTGCATATCCATATAGAAAAAATGAATGTGGATCCATATCTAACAATAAAAAAATAACTCAAAATGGATAATAGATCTAAATGGGAAACCTAAAACTATAAAACTTCTAGAAGAAACACAGAAGGAAATCTCTGGACCTTGGATTAGACCAGAAGTCAGCAAACTTTTTCCTTAAAGGGCCAGATAGTAAATATTTTAAGCTTTGGACCAAGAGGGAAAAAATGAGAATATTGAATAGCTCCTTATATAGCAAGAAAGAAAACATATTTCCACAAATTTTTTGAAGAAATTCATTTTTTTATTTTTTATTATGTTATGAAGAAATTCAAAATATAACCATGATAACAGTGCAATTTTTTTGTAGTACTGGTCCACAATATGGATATGAATATGAATAACAGAATTTGGGGGGGGATAATACTTCACTTAGTTGGATGTCAAAGTTAGTGTTCTCTAAGATCAAAACCAATTGCAGAGTAACATCAACAAAACTGGCAGAGTAAGTACCTCCAAAAGTTTAGCCCTCCATAAAAGCAACCAAAAAATGGCCCAAAATCCTGTCAAAATTAACTTTTTCAGAACTCTGGAAATTAACAAAAGGCTTATAGCAATCCAGGAAGCATCTAATCAAGAAAAACAGCTAAATCTCAGTAAGAAATTGAACTTTGTTTTAACTTGCACTAGTCCCATATCCCAGCCCAGTTAGTCTTGAAAAAAATCACAGCTCACATTCCCAGTTACAGAGGGAGTAGAACAAAATTCCTTCTCAAAAAAGTAATATTTGACCTGTCTGGTGGTTCCCTGGAAGACTCCACTCAAAATCCTTGCATTTATTTGATCTCACTTGAATTTGTCCACAAAGAAATATCACCTTATACCTGGTAGAATAGCTAAAATAAAAAAGAAATAACAAGTTTTGGCAAGAATGTGGAGAAAAAGGAACCCGTGTACACTGTTGGTGGGAATGTAAATTGGTACAGCCACTGTGGAAAACAGTATGGAGTTTCCTCAAAAAAAATAAAATAGAAATAATTAATGCAAAAATTCCACTATTGGATATTTACCCAAAGAAAATGAAAATGCTAATCCAAAAAAGTATATACATCCTTATGTTTATTGAAACATTATTTACAATTACCAAGATAGAGAGGCAACCTAAGTGTTCATCAATAAATGAATGGATAAGGAAAATGTGGTTGTGTGTGTGTGTGTGTGTGTATATGCATACACACATATGTATATGCATACATATGTGTGTGCATACATGGACTACTACACAGCCTTAGAAAAGACTAAGATCATGCCATTTGAGACAACATGAATGGACCTAGAGGCATTATGCAAAGGAAATAAGTCAGACTGAGAAAGACAAATACCATATAATTTCACTCATATGTAGAATCTAAAAAATCTAAAAAACAAAGCAAATAAATAAACAGAAAACTGAATCAGACCTATAAATAAAGAGAACAAACTGATGGTTGCCAGAGGGAAGGGGAGGATGAGCAAAATGGAAGGGGTGTGGGAGATACAGGCTTCTAGTTATAGAATGAATAAGTCATGGTAATAAAAGGTACATCATAAGGAATATAGTCATTGATACTGTAACAACAATGAATGGTAACAGATGGTAGCTATATTTGTGGTGAGCAACCATAACATGTAGAGATGTTGAATCACTATACTGCACACCTAAAACTAATGTAACATTGTGTGTCAAGTACATTCAAATTAAAAAAAATTAAAAGTATATATACCAAAAAAATCACAAGGGAATTGAAATATGTTAGAAAATATCTATTTTACACAAAAGACAGCATTAATGAAGGAACTGAGGGGGAAAAGGAAATATAAAAAACAAGTAGCAAAATGGAAAGTATAAATTTTAACCTTAACAATAATTATATTATATGTAAATGGATGAAGTTCTCCATTTAAAAGTTGGAAATTGGCAGACTTGATTTTAAAAAATTGATCTAGGTGCACCTGGGTGGTTTAGTCAGTTAAGTGTCTGACTCTTGATTTCAGCTCAGGTCATGATCTCAGGGTTGTAAGATCAAGCCCCAAGTCAGGCTCCACACTGGGCATGGAGCCTGCTTAATATTCTCTCTTTCCCTCTCCTTCTGCCTCTTCCCCCTCCCTCTCCCTCTCCAAAAACAATTAAATAAATAAATAAATAAATCATGATCTAACTATATACTGACTACATGACACTTTAATTTCAAAGACAAAAATACGCTGAAAGTAAAATGATGGAAGAATATGTACAATGCAAATTGTCAGCAAAAGAGAACTAGAGAGTCTACACTAATATTAGACAAATTAGACTTTAGGACAAGTATTGTTACTAGAGTCAAAGAAATACATAATGATAAAAGCATGAATCCATCAAGAAGATATAGCAATTATAAATATATATGCACCCAATAACCATCCCAACTTATATGAAATAAAACTGTCAGAATTGAAAGAAGAAATAGACAATTCAACAATGGCTGGAGACCTCAATATCCCACTTTCAAAAATGGATAGAACAACTATACAAAAAATCAGCAAAGAAATCACAGGTTGAACAATATAAACCAACTAGATCTAACAAGCATCTATAGAACAGCAGAATACACATTCTCCAATTCACATGGAACATACTCCATTATAAATAACATGTTAGGCCATATAACAAGTCTCAATAAATTTTAAAATATTGAAATCAAACAAAGCATAGTCTCTAACAATAGTTTGAGAGGAAAAATCCAGAGAAGAAAATTTGAGAAACTTACAATATGTGGAAACTAAACAGTGCACTTTTAACCAATGGATCAAGGAAGAAATCAAGGGAATTTTAAATATAGTTTGAAATGAAAGAAAATGAATATACAGCATGCCAGAATCTATGGAATGCAGCAATAGCAGTGTTCAGGAATAACTTTATAGCTGTACATGCCTATTTTTTTAATTTCAAGTCAATAATCTAATAATAAAAAGCACAACTAAAATAATGAAATAGAGAATAGAAAAATAGAGAAAATCAATGAAACCAAAAGTTTGTTCTATGAAAAGATCAATAATTTTGACAGATCTTTAACAAAGGAAAAAAAGAGAGAAGACTCAAATTACTAAAACTATGAATAAAAGGGGAAACATTCCTACTGAACACATACATATATAAAGAAGTATTGGGGAATATAATGAATGTCAACAAATTAGATAAATAAAATGGAAAAATTCCTAGAAAGACACAAACTACCAAAACTAACTCGAGAAGAAATTAAGTTGCCAGAGCCACCTCCACGACCTCTTTGTGATCCAGCAGACTGCATTTCTTGTTTAGAAAGGGCTTTTTTCACTTCACAATTATGCCCATTAATAGTGTGGTATTTCTGAACAATTTTATCAACTGTATCATGATCATCAAAAGTTACAAAAGTAAATCCTCTCTCTTTTCCACTCTGCCTGTCTTCCATAACTTCTATGGTTTCAATCTTGCCATACTTTTCAAAGTAGTCTGGCAACTTCATGGGTCATGGAGGAAACTTTGGAGGTGGTGGTAACTTTGGCCATGGTGGAAACTTCGGTGGAAGAGGAGGCCATGGTGGCGGAGGTGGTGGCAGCAGAGGTAGTTATGGAGGAGGTGATGGTGGATATAATGGATTTGGAGGTGATGGTGGCAACTGGTGGTGGTCCTGGTTATAGTAGTAGAGGAGGCTATGGTGGTGGTGGACCAGGATATGGAAACCAAGGAGGCAGATATGGAGGTGGTGGTGGAGGATATGATGGTTACAATGAAGGAGGAAATTTTGGAGGTGGTAACTATTGTGGTGGTGGGAACTATAATGATTTTGGAAATTATAGTGGACAACAGCAATCAAATTATGGACCCATGAAGGGGGGCAGTTTTGGTGGAAGAAGCTCAGGCAGTCCCCATGGTGGTGGTTATGGATCCGGTGGTGGAAGTGGTGGATATGGTAGCAGAAGGTTCTAAAAAAAATTCAGAAGAAAAGGGCTACAGTTCTTAGCAAGAGAGACAGCGAGGAGTGGTCAGGAAAGCTGCAGGTTGCTTTGAGACAGTCGTCCCACAGGCATTAGGGGAACTGTAAAAATCTGCCACAGAAGGAACGATGATCCATAGTCAGAAAAGTTACTGCAGCTTAAACAGGAAACCCTTCTTGTTCAGGACTGTCATAGTCACAGTTTGCAAAAAGTGCAGCTACTGATTAATGCAATGTAGTGTCAATTACATGTACATTCCTGCGGTCTTTTCTCTGTTGTAGCTTTGTCATTTTCTTTTTCTTTTCATTACATCAGGTATATTGCCCTGTAAATTGTGGTAGTGGTACCAGGAATAAAAAATTAAGGAATTTTTAACTTTTCAATATTTGTGTAGTTCAGTTTTTCTACATTTTAGTACAGAAACTTTAACAAAATGCAGTTTTGAAGGTGTTTCCTTGTGAGTTAACAAGTAAAGAAGATCATTGTTAATTACTATTTTGTATGAATTTTGCTAAAGTTAACTGTAAAGAAACACCAGCTGACTTGCAGTTTAAGAGGAATCTATTCTCCACATTTCCAACCCATGAAATGAAGGGGCTCTGACATGTGGAGACAATAGATATTTGTATGTTTGCAATGTGTGTTTTAGATAAATAGAATTGGGTATTTAAATTAGCATATTTGTGAAATTAATAGCATTAAGATTTACCTTCAAATGAAAAATCTCAAAATTCAAAAAAAAGAAGAAATTAAAAACCTGAATACACATATAACAAGAGATTTAGTTAGTAATCACAAAACTTCCCACAAAATCTTCCGCTAATATCTATGAATTATCAGAAAGAGAAATTAAGAAATCAAAAAGAGTAAAATACCCAGGAATTAATTTAATCAATGATATAAAAGACTTATACACTAAGAACTATAAGACAGTAGTGAAAAAATTGAAGAAGACATGAGTAAATGGAAAGATATTCTATGCTTATGGAATAGAAAAAGTAATATTGTTAAAGTGTCCATACTACCCAAAGCAGGCCAGTTTCAAGGCAATCTCTATCAAAATTCCAATGGCATTTTTCACAGAATTAGAACAAATAATTATAAAATTTGTATGGAACCACAAATAACCAAAGCAATCTTGAGAAAGAAGAACAAAGCAGAAGGTATTGCGCTTCTTAATTTTAAACTATACTACAAAGCTATAGTAATCAAAACAGTATGGTATTGGCATAAAAGCAGACACACAAACCAATGGAACAGAATAGAGAGCTCAGAATCAAGCCAACACTTTTATGGACAATTAACTTACCACCAAGGAGCCAAGAACATACAATGGAGAATGGACAGTCTCTCCAATAAATGGTGTTGGGAAAACTGGACAGCAACATGCAAAAGAATGAAACTAAACTATCTTACATCATACATTAAAATTAACTCAAAATGGATTAAAGACTTGAATTTAAGACCTGAAGCCATAAAATTCCTAGAAGAAAACATAGGCAGTAAGCTCCTTGACATTGTTCTCAGTGATATTTTTGTGATTCTGATTCCAAAGACCAGGGAAACAAAAGCAAAAATAAACAAACGGAATTACATCAAACCAAAAAACTTCTTTACACAAAGAGACCATTATCAAAACCAAAAGACAAACTACTGAATGGGAAGTTATTCTTCCAAATCATATATCTGACAAGGGCTTAATATCAAAAATATATAAAGAACTCATACAACTCAACAACAACAAAAACTGATTGAAAATGGGCAGAGGAGCTAAACAGACATTTTTCCAGAGAAGACATACAGATAGTTAACAGACACACGACAAGATCTTCAACAACACTAATTATTAGGGAAATGCAAATCAAAACCACAATGAGCTATCACCGCACACCAGTTAGAATGGCTATTATCAAAAAGAAAAGAAATAATAAGAGTTGGAGAGGCTGTGGAGAAAAGGGAACCATCGTAATGGTTGATGGGAATGTAAATTGGTATAGACACTATGAAAAACAGTATGTAGATGCCTCAAAAAAAACTAAGGTTAGAACTACCATATGATCTAGACCTTCCACTTCTGGGGATTTATCCAAAGAATAAAAAATGCTGATTCAAAAAGATATATGCACCCCTATATTCAAATTGTAGCATTATTTGCAATAGCCAAGAAATGGAAACAACCTAAATGCCCATCAATAAATGAATGGAGAAAGAAAATGTGGAGTATAGGAGTGCCTGGTGGCTCAGTTGGCTAAGTGTCTGCCTTCAGCTCAGGTCATGATCCCAGGGACGGTCCTGGGGTCAAACCCCACATTGGGCTCCCTGATCAGTGGGGAGTCTGCTTCTCCTCCCTCTGTTCCTCACCCCTGCTTGTGCACTCTCCTTCTCTCTCTCTCTTTAATGAATAAATAAAATCTTTAAAGAAAAAAAAGAAAATGTGAAATATAGAATGGAACACTTCTCAGCCATAAAAAAGGAACACAATCATTTGTGGCAACATGGATGAACCTTGAAGTTATTGTGCTAAGTGAAATAAGTCAGATGGAGAAAGACAACATGATTTCACTCATAAAAAATAGTGAAAAAAAACACACACAAAAAAACAAAAGAACAAATGAAACAAAATAAAACAAAAATAAATTCATAGATACAGAGACTAGGATGCGGGTTACCAAAGTGGTAACACATACATCCAAAGTGGAAGGGGTGTGGAGAGTGGGTGAAATGAATAAAGGGGGTCAATTGTATAGTGATGGATGATAACTAGATTTTTAGTGGTGATAACTTTGTAGTGTATACAGCTGTCAAACTATAATGTACACCTGAAACATAATGTTGTATAACAATTTTACCTTAATAAATAAAAAAGAAAAGAAAAATCTATTAGAACTAATAAGTAAGGTTAGCAAAGTTTCAGGATGTAAGATCAATACACAAAAATCAGTTATACCCTGTCAACAAACAGTCTGAAAATGAAGAAAACAAATTCATTTACAAAAACATCAAATAAAAACCAAATATTTAGGTATAACTTAACATAAGAAGTATAAGAATTTACACTGAAAATTACAAAATATCACTGAAAGAAATAAATAAGTGGTAGATAGACATCCTGTGTTCATTGATTGGAGCATTTAATATTGTTAAAATACCAATATTCCCCAAACTGATCCAGAGATTCAACACAATCCCTTTTAAAATTCAAACTGCCTTTTCTTTTACAGAACTATACAGCGTCCTAAAATTCATTTGGAATTACAAAGGACCCAGAGTAGGCAAAACACTCCTGAAAAATAAGAGCAAAGTTGGGAGATTCACACTTTCTGATTTCAAATTCTACTACAAAGCAATAGTAATCAAGACAGTGTGATACTGGCATAAAGATATATATAGATCAAAGGAATAAAGTTGTGATTCCAGAAGTAAACACATACATCTATAGTCAATTGGCTTTAGATAGAGGTACCAAGATCATTGAATGGAGAAAGAATAATCTTTTCAGCATATGATGCTGGGACAACTGAATATCAACATGCAAGAGAATGAAGATGCTGAACATCATCGCTCATTAAGGAAATGCAAATCAAAACCACAATGAGCTAGTACTTCACACCCACTAAAATGGCTATAATTTTAAAAAAAAGAAAGAAAACATTTGTTGATGAGGATGTGGAGAAACTGGAGCCCTCAAACATTGCTGATGGGATTGTAAAATGGTACACCTGCTATTGAATCAGTTTGACATTTCTAAAAAGTTAAACATAGAATTATCATATGACCCAGTGTATTAGTTTCCTAGGTCTTCCATAACAATTACCATAAACTGGATGACTTACAGTAGAAATTTATTGTTTTACATTTATGAAGGTTAGAAATTCAAAATCAAAGTGTGATTTCAGACCACGCTCCCTCTGAAAATGCTAGGAAAGAATCCTTCCTTGTCTCTTCTAGCTTCTGGTGGTTGTCAGCAATCCCTGCCTTCCTTGGCTTAGAGTTGTATCACTTCAATTTGTGTTTCTGTCTTCACGTAGCTGCCTCCTCTCTGTGTATGTCTGTCTCTCTGTCCAAATCTCCCTCTTCTTATAAGGACATCCATCACTTGATTAGAGTTCACCTTAATCCAGTATGACCTCATTTTTCATTTGATTATATCTGAAAAGACCCTATTTTGAAATAAGGTCATGTCACAGGTACCAAAGGTTAGGACAACAAAATATCTTTTGGGAAAATAAAATTTAACCCACAACACCCAGAAATTCCACTATGAAGTATATACCAAAAAAATATTGAAAATAGGTACTCAAACAAAATCTTGTGCATGAATGCTCCTAGGAGTACTATTCATAATGGCAAAAAAAACATGTAAACAACCCAAATATCCATCAACTAATGACTGGACAAATGTGGTATACACATACAATAGAATGTTACTCAACCAGGAAAAGGAATGTAAGTAATGAAACTGGATACCACTGGATAAATCTTGAAAACATGCTAAGTGAAAGAAGCCAGATACAAATGGCCATTTACATGATTTCATTTATATGAAATGTTCAGAATAAGCAAATCCATAGAGACAAAAAGTAGTGGTTGCAAGGGATGGGGGGAGGGCGGAAATTAATGACTACTAATGGGTATGAGAGGTTTTTTTGGTATGGAAGTAAATGTGGTAGAATTAGATAGTAATTGTACAACTTTGTGAAAATACTAAAAACTACAAAATTGTATACTTTAAAATGATGAATTTTATGATGTGTACTTTATATCTCAATATAAAAAATAAATTAAAAAAATAATTGTAATGTGCACCTGTTAATGTTGATCTCTAATGAGATTTTATAGATTTTTTTTAACTTTGAAAATGTCTTTCACAAAGATAGGTACTACCAAATACTGATGTTGATCATCATTCTAATTATATGGTTTTAATTGATATATTTATCTTTATACATTTGCATCATAGGCCAAAAAATGCTGCTGGGAAAAATATCTGCTACAAATTTGTGTAGGAATGAAGATCTCATTTCTTGTTTTAACTTTCAACAGTACAGAAAGTATATAAAGTAGCTTGACATTACTTGTGATTCAAACGACAAAAACCAAGATGACTTTGCCTTAGTACAAGTTACTCACGTAAGCACTGTTTTCCTTGTAATTTTAGGTTAAACTCACTAATAAAATTTATAAGTTGCAGCAAAAGCCAATTTGCAAAGCTATTCAGTGCTTGATAATAGTAATCCAAAGAGAATCTTCTCTTTCAGAAAAATTTCAATTTTGGCCTTGAGCTCAAAAAAACCACAATAAAACATTACCACTGCTAAATCATTGAACTGTTATGCAGAAGAGCAAGCTAGGATATTTCACTTCTATTTCTGACAAAAATTCACAGAACTCATAGTGGTTAAGTCACAAGAGTGAATGAAGTCCACTGTTAACACTACAGGTTCAGTAACAAATGATAGACTGAAATATTTCCTGTGAAGTACGACTGAATAACCAAAGACTTTAAACAGCTTTTGTTTTCAAAAACTTTGTTAATTTGTCCAGCCAAAACTTTCCTGCTTCACAGGTATTTTTACCACTATCAGTTGTAACACATTTTTAGAAGATATCATTTTCAGGTTGTATTGTATTAGCATTTCATAACTTACTTGAAAATATTCTCACCTGTAGCTATTCCATGCAAACTATTCATAGGGCTAATACTTTATCATTTCAAACTTGGTATTTAATCTTTGAATAACAGAAATGATTGAGAAATGTCAATAATATTTTTAACTCATCAGAAGCCAAGGAAAACCACTTGAAATAATTTGCCTTCTTTCTTAACTGACTACTGTTGTTACTCTTAATGTCCTCAAGTCTTTGAGAAATTGCTTTTGCCAAAAGATTAATTAACTTAAACAAATGTTTTCTCTGGACACACTTTTTCTTCAAATGTCACAAACATGATTTAATTAATTCACCATCAGAAATGATTGTTTGGCTAACAAATGGGCCCCTCAAAAACTTATTTTGGTTGCAGCCTTATTTTTAATTTTTGGAAAGAAATTTTGCCATGATGAGATATTCCACAATGAATTTTCTAATTTTTCCTATTTCTTTCCTGTGAGTTGGAAATATTGTGATAGTCTGACAGTCAATGTATATCACAGTCTTTCAGTGCAACTGTGGTGTCATTGCACAATAAATACAATGCTATGGTAACAAACATATGGTTTGTTAACAAGTTAATCTAACCTCCATTGTGCCTTATAAGCATGATATTCAAAGTCTACCTTTCTCTTCTTGTTCTAACACGATGGGGATGCACTGGTAATTAAAAAGTAAATATAATGTCATTTTACAGTGATATATGGTACAAAAAATGCTGTCAAGTTATAACTGCATCACTGCAATTTATAGTTCACTGAGCAGCAGTGGAAAGCAATGAGATGACCACATATGGTCTCTGTCACAACTACTCCATTCTTCTATCATTGGGTAAAAGCAGCCATAGACAATACATAAACGAATGAATGTAACTATTCTCCAATAAAAGTTACGGAAACTAAAATGTGAATTTCATACAATACTCATACATCAAGAAATAGTATTCTTTTGATTTTGTTCAACCATTTAAAAATGTAAAAAACTGTGCCTGACTGGCTCAGTTGGTAGAGCATGTAACTCTTGATCTCAAGGTCATGAGTTTGAGCCCCACACTGGGCACAGAGTTTACTTAAAAATGAAAAAACCAAAGAGGGCACATTCTGCATGGAGCACTGGGTGTTATGCACAAACAATGAATCATGGAACACTACATCGAAAACTAATGAGGTAATATATGGTGATTAACATAACAATAAAAAATTTAAAAAAAAACAGTTTCACAAGAAAATATAATTCCTTTGTGATTACATGAAAAAAATGAAAAAACCATTCTTACACACACAAATGAGCACAAGTAAAACTGGAAATCTGCATAAGGTTTGTGGATTGTGTCAATGTCAATATCTTGGTTGTGATATTTTAATTTTAAATTTTAAAATTTTAATTTTAAAAAACTCTTACCACTGGGAGAAACTAAGGAAAATGTTCATGGACACCTTGCTACAGTTTGTTACAACTGCACATGAATCTACAGTTATCTAAAAAATGTCAATTAAAATAATTCTTAGCACAGAAATCATACAAAAACAGTCAGCAGGCCAGATCTGGACTACAGGTCACAGTTTGCTGATTCCTGGGTTAGGCTAAAATTTCTTAAAGATAGAACAGAAATGACAATTCACTAAAAATTAAATTGACTATTTGTACTTCATCAAAATTAAAACCTTCTACTCTTTAAAAGGTTTTAATAAAGAGAGAAAGATGGTGATGGAGTAGGAGGACCCTAGGCTCATCTTGTCCCTCCAACACAACTAGATAACTATCAAATCATCCTAAATACCCCAGAAATTGAACTGAAGACTGACAGAACAAACTCAACTAAAGGGAAAGAAAAGGCCACATCAAAGAAGGTAAGAAGTGCAAAGACACGGTTTAGGAGAGAAACGGATAGTAGGTGCTACAGAGGGGAGGGAGCTCTGGTCATAGATAAGGGCAAGAGAGAGAGAGAGAGGAACACACAGGGGAATGCACAAGCAGAACATTTTCCAAAGCCACTGGCTTGGAAAACAAAGGAGGCTGAATTTTGTGGGTTCTTGCAACCAGCAGGGCTTAAAGCCTGGAGTTTTAAAGGATGGTAGGCTTGGCTGGGATAGAGCCTGGAGGATACTGCCCTGCTCCTTGAGAGAAGGTAGGCAAACAATCCAGGGAGTGCACAATGTGGAAACAGTGATCAGAAGCATGCCTGCGGCACACAGAGGGAAAATTATTTGCTCTTCTCTGAGCATGTCCCTGAGAGGAAGTGTTCACAGAGATACCACTCCAGGAATAAAGGAGTTGGCTAGTGCCATTTCCCATCCTCTCCCCTCAGCATAAACATAGAGCCACCTGCAGGAAGCAGCACAGTGCTGACATTGGCTGCCTAACTTGCTTACCCCAAGCCCCACCACCCTTTGCTCTGGCAGGACTGCCCTTCTCAGTCAAGTTTGCCTTAGTCCCAGTGCAGTGGCCCCCTCCCCCAGTAGACCAGCACAAACCCCTGCCCACACCATGTCTCTGGACCAGAGTTCCACAGGGCCCCAGTTCTGGTGGAGTTAGTGTCAGGTCTCATTTCACAAGCAGACCAGAGCACACCTAGTTAACACTTACCACATTCAGGCCAGGGACAAAATGCTGCCCACAGCAGGCAAAGAGAGCCTCCACAGATGACTGGCCTGAAGGATAGAAGAGCAAAAACACAATAGCAGAGTGCCCACAGCACACACAGAGACACTCCCTGAAGGGCCAGGCCCTGGGCACTATATGACCTCTTCTTCACAAGGCCATTACTTTCAGGAGCAGGAGACATGCAGAAACTCAGACAAAACGCCAAGACAGAGGAATTTATCCCAAATGAAAGAACAAGATAAGGCCACAGCCAGAGATCCAAGCAAAACAGATATAAGTAACATGCCTGATAGAGAATTTAAAGAAATAATCATAAGGATACTCACCAGGCTCGAGAAAAGAATAAAAGACATCAGTGAGACCTTTACAAAGAGATAAAAGAGTTAAAGAAGAATCAGTCAGAGATGAAGAGTGTAATAAATGAGATCAGAAACAGGCTTGATGCAATGAACAGCAAGCTGGAAGAAGCAGAGAAATAAAGTAGTGACCTAGAAGACAAAATAATGGAAAATAATGAACCTGAACAAAAGAGAGAAAGAATAATTATGCAACATGAGAAAAGACTTATTATAAAACTCAGTGATTCCATCAAACATAGTAACATTCATATTATAGGAGTCCCAGAAGAAGAGAGAAAAGGGGTTAGAAAATTTATTTCAAAAAATAATAGCAGAAAATTTCCCTAATCTGGGGAAGAAAACAGACATCCAGATCTAGGAAGCACAGAGAATTCCTATCAAAATCAAAAAAAGCAGGCCAACACCAAGACATATTAAATTTGCCAAATAACATTATATTTGCAAAATATAGGGATAAAGAAAAAATCTTAAAATCAGCAAGACAAAAGAAGTCCTTAACTTACAAGGGAAAACCCATAAAGTTAGCTGGAGATTTCTCAACAGAAATTTGGCAAGGGGAAGAAGAAAGTGACATGATATATTCAAAGTGCTGAATAGGAAAAATCTGAAGCCAAGAATACTCTATCCAGCAAGGCTATCATTCAGAGTGGAAGGAGAGATAAAGAGTTTCCCAGAATCACAAAAACAAATGGAATTCATGACCACTAAACAAGCCCTGCAAAAAATATTAAAGGGGACTCTCAGTGCAAAGGAGAGACCAAAAGTGACAAAGACAAGAAAGGATCAGAGAAAATATCCAGAAACAATGACAAAACAAGTAATAAAATGGCAATAAATATGTCTATCAATAATTACTTTGAATGTAAATGTACTAAACACTCCAACTAAAAGACATAGGGTGTCAGAATGGATAAAAAAAATAAGACTCATCTATATGCTGCCTACAAGAGACTCATTTTAGACCTAAAGACACCTGCAGACTGAAAGTGAGGGGATGGAGAAACATTTACCATGCAAATGGATGTCAACAGAAAGCCAGAGTAGCAATACTTATATCGGACAACATGGACTTCAAAACAAAGACTGTAACAAGAGACAAAGAAGGGCATTATATAATCATAAAGGGGACAATCCAACAAGAAGATATAACAATTGTAAATATTTATGCACCCAGCATGGGAGCACCCTAATATATAAACAATTAATAACAAACATAAAGGAACTCATTGATAGTAATACAAAAATTTTAGGAGAACTTAACACCCCACTTATATCAATGGACAGATCATCTAAACAGAATATCAACAAGGAAACAATGGCTTCCAATGATACACTGGACCAGATAGACATAGCAGATATAATCAGAGTGTTCCATCCTAAAACAGCAGAATATACATTCAAGTGCACATAGAACACTCTCCAGAATAGATCACACATTACATCACAAAACAGGCCTCAACAAATTCAAAAAGATTTAAATCATACTGTATATCTTTTCTGACCACAACACTATGAAACTAGAAGTCAACCACAAGAAAAACTTTGGAAAGACCACAAATACATGGAAGTTAAACAACATGCTACTAAACAATGAATGAGTCAACCAGGAAATCAAAGAAGAAATTAAAAAAAAAAAAGACATGGAAACAAATGAAAATGAACATAATGAACTAAAACCTTTGGGATACAGCAAAGGCAGTCCTAAGAGGGAAGTATACAGCAATACAGACCGATCTCAAGAAGGAAAAAAATCTCAAATAAACAACCTAAACTTACACCTAAAGGAGCTAGAAAAAGAACGGTAAAAAAAGCTAAAGCCAGCAGAAGGAAGGAAGGAAATAATAAACTTAGAGCCAAAATAAATGATATAGAAACTAAAACCAAACAAACAAAAATAAATAAATAAAACAGATAAATGAAACCAGGAGGTGGTTCTTTGAAAATATTAATAAAATTGATAAACCTCTAGCCAGACTTATCAAAAAGAAAAGAGAAAGGACCTAAATAAATAAAATCACAAACGAGAGAGGAGAAATAACAATCAATACCACAGAAATACAAACAATTCTAAGAGAATATTATGAAAAACTATATGCCAACAAACTGGACAACTTGGAAGAAATGGATAAATTCTTAGGAATATATAAACTACCAAAACTGAAACAGGGAGAAATAGAAAACTTGCACAGACAAATAACCAGCAAAGAAATTGAATCAGTAATCAAAAAACTCCCAACAAACAAAAGTCCAGGTCCAGATGGCTTCACAGGTAAATTCTATCAAACATTTAAAGAAGAGTTAATACCTATAAATCTCAAACTATTCCAAAAAAAGTGAAAAGGAAGGAAAATTTCCAAATTCATTCTACAAGGCCAGCATTACCCTGATACCAAAACCAGATAAAAACTCCATTAAAAAAAAGGGCACCACAGGACAATATCCCTGATGAACATGGATGCAAAAATTCCCAATGAAATTCTAGCAAACCAAATCCAACAATACATTAAAAAAATCATTCACCACAATCAAGTGCAGTTTATTCCTGTGGCAAGGGTGGTTTCAATATTCACAAATCAATCAATGTGATACACCAC
The DNA here is from genome assembly GCF_003265705.2 of Callorhinus ursinus. Lineage (NCBI taxonomy): Eukaryota > Metazoa > Chordata > Mammalia > Carnivora > Otariidae > Callorhinus > Callorhinus ursinus. The sequence continues at coordinate 21,631,989 of NW_027397067.1, read as the reverse complement.
ATTAATAAAAGAAAGGATAAGAACCATATGATCATTTCAATAAATGCAAAAAGGCATCTTTTATCAATTCATGATAAAAACCCTCAACAAAGTACGCTTAGAGGGAACATACCTCAACATAATAAAGGCCATTTATGAAAAATCTACAGCTAATATCATCCTGAATGGGTAAAAACTGGAACTTTTCCTCTATAGTCAGGAACCAAACAGAGATGTCCACACTCACCACTTTTATTCCACATAGTACTGGAATAGACAGCAAGTAGACAACAAAAAGAAATAAAAGGCATCCAATTCAGTAAGGGAGAAGTAAAATTTATACTATTTGCAGATGACATGATACTACATATAGCAAACCCTAAAGACTCCACACACACACACACAAAATACTTGACGTAATAAATGAATTCAGTAAAGTTGCAAAATACAAAATTAATACCAAGAAATTGGTGCATTTCTATACACTAATAATGAAGAAGCAGAAAGATAAATTAAGAAAAACAATCCCGGGGGGGGCGGAGCAAGATGGCGGAGGAGTAGGAGACCTAGATTTCGTCTGGTCTCAGGAATTCAGCTGAATAGGGATCAAACCATTCTGAACACCTACGAACTCAACAGGAGATCAAAGAGAAGAGTAGCAACAACTATCTGAACAGAGAAGCGACCACTTTCTGGAAGGTAGGACGTGCAGAGACGTGAATCCGAGGCGATATTTGGGAGGATAGATGGCGGGGGAGGGGCCTCCGCCGGCCACTTCTGGCAAGTGCTAGAGCCACGGAGCACAAAATCAGAACAGTTAGAAGTCGGCTCCGCTGAGGGACGTCGCTGCAGTGGCTAAGCGGGGAGTGGAATCCTCCCGGGACAGTGTGGTCTCAGGACCCTCGGGGTCACAGAAAGACCGGGGGTGCCTGAGTACAGCAGAGCTCCCAGGTATCGGAGCGGGGAAGCCGGCTGCAGAGAAAACTATAAAATACTCAGGAAAGAAATTGAAGAAGACACAAAGAAATGGAAAAACGTTCCATGCTCATGGATTGGAAGAACCAACATTGTGAAGATGTCAATGCTACCTAGAGCAATCTACACATTCAATGCAATCCCCATCAAAATGCCATCCACTTTTTTCAAAGAAATGGAACAAATAATCCTAAAATTTGTATGGAACCAGAAGAGACCTCAAATAGCCGGAGGAATGTTGAAAAAGAAAGCAAAGCTGGCGGCATCACAATTCCGGACTTCCAGCTCTATTACAAAGCTGTCATCATCAAGACAGTATGGTACTGGCACAAAAACAGACACATAGATCAATGGAACAGAATCGAGAGCCCAGAAATGGACCCTCAACTCTATGGTCAACTTATCTTTGACAAAGCAGGAAAGAATGTCCAATGGAAAAAAGACAGTCTCTTCAACAAATGGTGTTGGGAAAATTGGACAGCCACATGCAGAAGAATGAAACTGGACCATTTCCTTACACCACACACAAAAATAGACTCCAAATGGTTGAAAGACCTAAACGTGAGACAGGAGTCCATCCAAATCCTAAAGGAGAACACAGGCAGCAACCTCTTCGACCTCAACCACAGCAACTTCTTCCTAGAAACATCGCCAAAGGCAAGGGAAGCAAGGGCAAAAATGAACTATTGGGATTTCATCAAGATAAAAAGCTTTTGCACAGCAAAAGAAACAGTCCACAAAACCAAAAGACAACCGACAGAATGGGAGAAAATATTTGCAAATGACATATCAGATAAAGGGCTAGTATCCAAAATCTATAAAGAACTTATCAAACTCAACACCCAAAGAACAAATAATCCAATCAAGAAATGGGCAGAAAACATGAACAGACATTTTTCCAAAGAAGACATCCAAATGGCCAACAGGCACATGAAAAAGTGCTCAACATCGCTCGGCATCAGGGAAATCCAAATCAAAACCTCAATGAGATACCACCTCACACCCGTCAGAATGGCTAAAATGAACAAGTCAGGGAACGACAGATGTTGGCGGGGATGTGGAGAAAGGGGAACCCTCCTACACTGTTGGTGGGAATGCAAGCTGGTGCAACCCCTCTGGAAAACAGTATGGAGGTTTCTCAAACAGTTGAAATTAGAGCTACCATTCGATCCAGCAATTGCACCACTGGGTATTTACCCCAAAGATACAAATGTAGGGACCCGAAGGGGTACGTGCACCCCAATGTTTATAGCAGCAATGTCCACAATAGCCAAACTGTGGAAAGAGCCAAGATGTCCATCGACAGATGAATGGATAAAGAAGATGTGGTATATATACACAATGGAATATTATGCAGCCATCAAAAGGAATGAGATCTTGCAAATGGCAAGATCTCAT
>NW_027397067.1:21439250-21629537 GCF_003265705.2 Callorhinus ursinus | reverse complement strand
ATAGCAGCAATGTCCACAATAGCCAAACTGTGGAAAGAGCCAAGATGCCCATCGACAGATGAATGGATAAAGAAGATGTGGTATATATACACAATGGAATATTATGCAGCCATCAAAAGGAATGAGATCTTGCCATTTGCAACGACGTGGATGGAACTGGAGGGTGTTATGCTGAGTGAAATAAGTCAATCAGAGAAAGACATGTATCATATGACCTCACTGATATGAGGAATTCTTAATCTCAGGAACAATCTGAGGGTTGCTGGAGTGGTCGGGGGTGGGAGGGATGGGGTGGCTGGGTGATAGACATTGGGGAAGGTATGTGCTACGGTGAGCGCTGTGAATTGTGCAAGACTGTTGAATCACAGATCTGTACTTCTGAAACAAATAACGCAACATATTTTAAGAAAAAAGAAAAATAAGAAGATAGAGGAGAGGAAGAATGAAGGGGAGTAAGTCAGAGGGGGAGACGAACCAGGAGAGATGATGGACTCTGAAAAAACAAACTGAGGGTTCTAGAGGGGAGGAGGGTAGGGGGATGGGTTAGCCTGGTGATGGGTATTAAAGAGGGCACATTCTGCATGGAGCACTGGGTGTTATGAACAAACAATGAATCATGGAACACTACACCAAAACAAATGATGTAATATATGGTGATTAACATAACAATAAAAAATTTTAAAAAAAAAAGAAAAACAATCCCATTTATAATTGCACCAAAAAATATACCTAGGAATAAATTTAACCAAAGAGGTGAAAAGACCTGCACTCTGAAAACTATCAAACAATGATGAAAGAAATTAAATATGACACAAATGAAAAGATATTCCATGTTCATGGATTGGAAGAATTAATATTGTTAAAATATTCATATTACCCAAAGAAATCTATAGACTCAATGCAATTCCTGTCAAAATGCCAACAATATTTTTCATAAAACTAGAATAAGTAATACTAAAATATATGGAATGACAAAAGACTCCAAATAGCCAATGCAATCTTGAGAAAGAGAAAACAAGATGGAGGTATCACAATCCCAGATTTCAAGTTATAATATAAAGCTATAGTAATCAAAACAGTAGAGTATTAGCAGAAAAACAGACACATATATCAATACAAGAATTTACAACAGGGAAAAGACAGTCTCTTCAGTAAATGGTGCTGGAATAACTGGACAGCTATATAAAACTGGACCACTTTCTAACACCATTTACAAAAATAAAGTCAAAATACTCAAAAAACTAAATGTGAGACCTGGAAACTTAAAAATCTTAGAAGAGAACACAAGCAGTAATTGCTCTAACATCAGTCATAGAAGCATTTTCCTAGATATGTTTCCTTAAGCAAGGGCGACAAAAGCAAAAATAAACTCTTGTGACTACATTAAACTAAAAAGCTTTTGCACAGCAAAAGGAACCATTAACAAAACAAAAAGGCAACCTACTGAATGGGAGAAGATATTTGCAAAATCATTTATCTGATAAGGGGTTAACATCCAAAATATATAAAGAACTTATAAAACTCAACAACAAAACAGCAATCTGATTAAAAAATGGGCAGAAGACCTGAATAGACATTTCTCCAAAAAAGATATACAAATGGCCAACAGACATATGAAAAGATGTTCAACATCACTAATCATCAGGGAAATGCAAATCAAAACCACACACCTTATACCTGTCAGAATGGCTAAAATCAAAAAGACAAGAAATAAGGGTTGGTAAGGATGTGGTAAAAAAGAAAGCCTCATACACTGTTGAAGGGAATGTAAACTGGAAGCATCTGTGGAAAATTGTACAGAGGTTTCTCAAAAATTTAAAAATAGAAATACCACATGATCCAGTAATTCCACTATTGGGTATTTTACCCAAAGAAAACAAAAACTAATTCAAACAATATTTACATCCTTCTCTATGTTTATAGCAGCATTATACAATGTAACCAAGATATGGAAGCAACCTATGTGTCCATCAATAGAAAAATGGATGACAAGATGTAGGGGTGGTGGTGGTGAGTGTGTGTGTGTGTACATGTAAATACATAAGTCATGGGAATATAGTCAGTGTTATTATAATAGCCTTGTATGGTGACAGGTGGTAGCTACACTAGTGGTGAGCATAGCATAATGTTTAAATTTGTCAAATCACTATGTTACACACCTGAAACTAATGAAAATTATATGTCAACTACACTCAAATGCAAAAAAATTTTTAACGCAGAATTGTGAGACTGAATAAAAACCAAGAACCAATTACATGCTGTCTACAAGAAATTCACATTAAACACACTGATAGATCAAAAAAAAAAAAACATGGAAAAAAGATATGCCATGCAACAACTATTCATTAGAAAGCTAACTATATTAATATCAGACAAAGTAGACTTCAGAAAAATAAGAATGTTACCAAGAATAAAGAGAAACTTTTCATAGTAATAAAGTAATCAGTTCACCAAGAAGGTGTAATAATCATAAATATCTATGCACCTAGTAACAGCTTCAAAACATATGAAGCAGAAACTGACAAACTGAAAGAAGAAATAGAGAAGTCCACAACTGTCAAGAGATAATTCAATACTCCTGTCTCTATAAGTGGTAGAAACAGGAAGGAAAAATCAGTAAGGATAAAGAAGACTTAACACTATCAATCAAGTTTGACCCAGTTACAGAGTACTCTATTATTATTAGCAAAATGCCATAAATTTCAAACACATACATATAACATTCACCAAAATAGATCCCATCTTAAGACACAAAATAAGTCTCAATAAATTCAGTGCCATAAAACAAGTTTCAATAAATCTAATGAAAATAAAATTATACAAAGTATATTCTGGAACCACAACTAAATTAAAATAGAATTCAATTCCAGAAAGATATCTGGAATATTTCAAAATATGTGGAACTTGGCAATACATTTCTATATAATCCATACGTCAAGGAACCAACTTGATTTTGTGAGGGAAAAATCATTAGGGAGCTTAGAAAACATCTTGAACTAAAGGAAAATGATAACAAACTGGGGCGCCTGGGTGGCTCAGTCGTTAAGCATCTGCCTTAAGCTCAGGTCATGGTCCCAGAGTCCTGGGATCGAGCCCCATCAGGCTCTCTGCTCAGTGTGTGGCCTGCTTCTCCATCTCCTACTCACCCTGCTTGTGTTCCCTCTCTCACTGTGTCTCTTTCTGTCAAATAAATAAAGGATCTACTTCTTGTATTAACTTTGGATTAGTAACCCCAAAATGAATAAAAAGCATTCTGCTTTTTGTTTGCCTAAAAAATAAAATAAAATAAAATAAAATAAAATAAAATAAAATCTTTAAAAAATAAATAAATAAAGGAGAATGGTAACAAACCTGTCAAAATTTGTGGGGTCATTTAAGGCAATGTTTACAGAGAAATTCATAGCTTTCAATGCTTATATTAGAAAATAAGAAAGTTTCAATAATCAATTGTCTATCCATTATAGGGCACTAGGAAAAAAAAGCAAATTAAACCTAAAGTAAATAGGTGAAAATAAATAATTAAGAGTGGAACACAATAAAAACAAGACAAACAATAGGGAAAGATCAATGAAATATAAACCAGTTCTTTGAAAAGTCTGATAAAGTTGAAAAGAAATTCTAGATTAAAGAAAAAACTCAACTACTAATATTAGGATCAAAAGAAGGAAAATCATGAAGATTCTACAGACACTTAAAAGAGAATAAGAGACTACTATAAAGAAATTTAGGAAAAAAAATTTTGATCACTTAGATGGAACAAATTCCTTAAAGACACAAATTACCAAAATTGATTATAGAACAAACAGAAATTCTAAATAGCTGCCATATCAATTAGAGAAATTGACTTAGAATTAATCCCTTCTCACAAATAAAATTTCAGGCCCAGATGGCTTCACTTACTCAAGTTCATTACTATTATTTCAAATATTTAAGAGAGAAATAATATCTGTTTAGAAAGAACTTAGAATCTAATAGAGGAGGAAGGACCTTTTCTCAGCTGACTTTATGAGACAATTTTTTCCCTGATAACAATAAGAGGCAAGGACATTATAAGAAAAGAAAATTTAAGACTAATATTTCTCATGTATATAGAGGCAGAAATCTTAATAAAATATAAGCAAATTAAATCCAGCGATACATAAAAAGTATAATATATTATGACCAAGTGGGGTTTTCCCAAGAATACAAAGTTGGTATAACATGTGGGAAATAAAAACCAAAACAATGTAATTCACCATATTAACAGAATAAAGGAGAAACGACATCTGAGCATCTCAAATGTAGAAAATGTATTTTACAAACTTCAATACCCATTCATAATTTTTAAATCTCAGAAAACTGGGACTAGAAGGAAACTTCCTCAACTTGATAAAGGGTATCTACTCAACCTGCAGCTAACATCATACTTAATAATGAAGACAGTATTCCACCCCACCCCCGCAACAATCACTAACAAGGCAAAGATATCTGCTCTAACAACTTCTGTTCAACATTGTGTTTGAGGTGCTACTAATGAAATAATGCAAAAAAAGAAACAAAAGACATACAGTTTGAAAAGGAAAAGTTAAACTATCTTAATTTGCAAAAGAAATTATTGTGTAGATAAAAAATGCTAAGAAATCTATGAAGAAAAAGCTACTAGAAGTAATAAGTGAATTTAGCAAGTTTACAGGCTACATGATCAATATTTAAAAATTAGTTGTATTTATATACCCTAGCATGAACAATTAGAGAAATTGAGAAAATAATACCATTTGATTAACATGAAAATTAAATACTTAAGGATAAATTTAATAAAAATATGTACACTGAATTTATAAAATATTGCTGAGAAAAAAATGAAGACCTATACAGATAAGGAAATATTGGAAAACTCAATAGGGTTAAGATATAAATCATCCCTTCCTAAGTTGATCCAAAAAGACTCAGTGTAATCCTAATTAAGATCCCAGGAGGCTTCTTTGTAAAGGCTGACAGGTTAATTATAATATTTATATGGAACATTAAAAGACCCTGGACAATGAAAACAATTTTGAAGAACAAAGTTGTAGAACTTACACTACTTATTTCAATACTTACAGGTACAGTTATCAGAAGAGTATGTATTGACCTAAGGACTGACATAAAGAGCAACAGAACAGGAGAGACCAGTGGCTATGGGTGTGCATATATATATATATATATATATATATATATAGTCAATTTATTATTTACAAAGCTGCTAAGATAATTCAATGGGGAAAGGACAGTCTTTTCAACAAATTGTGCTGGCACAACTGGAAAGCCATATGGGAAAAAAAATGAAATTCAATCCTTACCTCATACCACACACAAAAATTGCCCAAAATGGCTCACAGACTTAAACATGAAAATTATAGTGCTTCTAGAAGAAAACACAGGAGAAAATCTTTGAGACCTGGGGATAGGCAAATATTGACTTGTTTTGGTCAATAAAATGTGAATGGATATGAAGTGGCAGCTTTAAGTGCCAGGGTATGATATAATATGTTCCTTTTCCCATGTAATCATGAAAGCATCTGTCAAAAGGGAGTCTCTATCAACCTGTGCAGAGATCCTTTGTGGACATGTAGCATGAGTGAGACTTAAATCTTTGCTATGATAAACCACTGATAATTTGGGCATTGTTTGCTACTGAAGCATATTCTAGTCCAGTCTGTAATAAATGTTTTGGATACACAGTTCATATGCTATTTTTCTTAGAAATGTAACAAAGATTACAAAGAAATGAAGACTCCATTGCAACCAACTGGCTTAAGGACTAATTAAATAGCTTGACTTCACATTGGACTTTAATTCCAAATATTATAATGACACACTCTTTTCATCCATTGTCTTTGTAGGTAGCAAATAAATCAGTGTTTTTGACTCTGAAACTTCCTCTTTTTAACTGACAAATGGATGTTAGAAATGGTATGCCAACATTTCACCATGAAGCTATCAATTTCCTTCCCAGAATCTGATCCACACACATTCCAAAAACTTAACACACAAGATTTAATCCAAGCATTTCTTCCTTTTCCCAAAATGTACAAGTTGAGTCCATTTTACAACAATCAGGATCATCCAATTTTGCATGTGGAGTTTGTTAAGTGCTGTGCCAAAAGAAAAGTCAGCCTGGTGGGAAGAAGAAAAAAAGCTCTGTTGCTCTATGACCATGGCCAGTAGATTGCACTCAGTTAACTTCTTTCAGGCATAATTCATCATGGACAGAGCCAATTTGTTAACACATGTTCTTTGGCTGAATTAGGCCATAGCCCTGTTGCCCTGCATACCATTATATCCATAGACATGCCAAATAATACTCCATTTTCAGTTGGGCAACCCAAATTAAAAACCCCTCCAAGACATTTATAAACTGCTTACCTTACCATGTCTATTGGTTAGATCTGTTTATAACCTCAAGGAACATTTCTGAGCACTCAGTAATTATAATATTGGGGCTTTTTACAAAGTAACAAGACCTCTCTTATAGTAATTACTATGTAATAGGTTTTTCACAAAAATGCATTTCCCTTGGGGCGCCTGGGTAGCTCATTCAGTTAAGCGTCTGCCTTCAGCTCTGGTCATGATCCCAAGGTCCTGGGAAAGAGCCATGTTGGGCTCCCTGCTCAGCGGGGAATCTTTCTCCCTCTCCCTCTGCCCCTCTCCTCCTCCCGCTTCCCCACTATACTTGCACACATGCTCTCGCTCTCTCTCTCTCAAATAAAATCTTTTTAAAAAATACATTTCCTTTACATGCATAAAAAACCTTATACTTTAATATTCTCATGATCTATTCATTTCCTATCAAATCTATGGACATAGCATTAAGAAAATAATATAAATTCTCAAAACAATTATTTAACTGGAACCAACAACTCCTTGTCTTTAAAATTCTTTAAACTTTCATCCCAACTATCCCCCTTTATTTGATACTTGGCTAGAAATGGAGAAAATTGAAAGATTTTTCAAGTCCTAAAAAGCGAAGGCTTACAATTCATAAATTAGAAATCAAAGGACTAATTTTTCTGCTCACCTTCCCACAAGATCTTTTTATTTTTATTTTTTTTAATATTTGTATGAATAAAAAGAAAGAGTTGCCATGGTATTTTAGTATGATGTTATCTGCAGGAGATATCACAATTCAGAATACTTGCAGTCCATCAAATGAAACCTTACACAGCATATGTTTTTAAACTCCTATCAGTGTCATAAATGTTATAGGATTCCTGGTTTGTTAGCTTATGGAGGCTGTGATAACCAAAGCATTTCAAGGTGTTTTATACTACATCATATTGCCAAGAAATCTGTTTCTCCCTCCTATCCCTGCCTATTATTAAACTAGGCCATTCAAAATCCATTTTACAACAATCAGGATCATCCAATTTTGCATGTGGAGTTTGTTAAGTGCTGTGCCAAAAGAAAAGTCAGCCTGGTGGGAAGACTCCTTCAGGGTCAACACAAATTGAAATCTGAATCATTAGGTTCCTTTATCATGGGGTATTATCCCAAGCATAAAACACTAAAAAGAGATGTACATCATTTCTTTTGCATTCTCTTTCACTAGTCTTTTGTTCAGAGATCAGCAAAGATCTACACAGACAACAAACATACCTTAAGTATTTACAATGTTCCAGTTATCATGCTGTACTCTACAAATACAAAAGTGATTAAGACACAGTCCTGGTCTCAAGTTGCTTATGGTCTAACAGAGAAAACATCCTTTAATTACACAAACATAGAGACATTCTCAGGATGTTATGGTATTAACTTTCCAATGTATAATGTAAGTTTGGTACTTGGCTGGATCATCTTAAACTCTAACAATATAAGTGTTCAAGAGTACATTATTCATGGCAAGCAAAACATTTTTATTTCGTATATTTTATTTTGTTTAAAACCCATTTAGAAAATTTTCTTGGGTTTTTTTATAAGCCAATTTAATTATTTTTTAAAAGATCTTGCAAAAATCTATCAATATCCAAAATTATGTTTTTTGCCAGGTCTCAAAGATTCATGCTACAGGAGGACTGGACCATCTGCTTTACCCAAATCTCAGGAAACAGGGCTTACAAGTGTAAGTGGATTCTCCGAAGGTCTACACACAAGATATCATTAGTGGGCATAGCCAAGGAACATTTGAGGTTACTACCAGCCTACTATCAATAGTCAGAGGCCACATTTTCTTCTGAGGTCATCTAACCTTATTTTCATTTATAGGCTAATGTCATATGCAAGCCAGATTATCTAAAACAGTCACTTGATCTACAGATAGCAAGTATAGTATTTTTTGAAGTATATCGACAGCTTTCCTCCTTTATATATCATAAAGATAGATAAAATTATCTATCTTCCTTGAAAATTAGGGTGATACTAAGATTGTTGCAGCATTAAAATAAAGAGAAGTAAAAATTAGTAATTGCTTGGACCACAAAACAGAATTTTCAAGTCAATGAGGATAAGAAATAGTCCTGAAAGTCAGGCTTTTATGAGAGAAAAGGATTTTCTAAATTCCTTTATGTCCTTGTTTAACAAATTAAGACAGTCTGACTGACTTGATCACAGATTTTTCTAAAAAAGAAGTCCATCCACTCTCACCACTTTTATATATAGTACTGCAAGTCCTAACCACAGCAATTAGACAACAAAAAGAAATAAAAGACATCCAAATTGGTAAGGAAGAAGTAAAACTTTCACTATCTGCAAATGACATGAAACTATATGTAGAAAACCCTAAAGACTCCACCAAAAAAAACTACTAGAACTGATCAATGAATTCACTAAAGTTGCAGAATACAAAATCAATGTACAGAAATCTGTGGCATTCCTATACACTAATACTGAAGCAGCAGAAAGTGAAATTAAGAAAACAATCCCATTTACAATTGCACCAAAAAGAATAAAATACCTGGGAATAAACTTAACCAAAGAAATGAAAGACCTGTACTCTGAAAACTATAAAATATTGATTAAAGAAATGCAAGACAACTCAAAGAAATGGAAAGACATGCTAATGAATTGGAAGAACAAATATTGTTAAAATGTCTATACTACTCAAAGCAATCTACAGATTTAATGCAGTCCCTATCAAAATACCAACAGCATTCTAGCTCACAGAACTAGACAAACAATCCTAAAATTTGTATGGAACCACAAAAGACCCCAAATAGCCAAAGCAATCTTGAAAAAGAAAAATAAACCTAGAGGTATCACAATTCCAGACGTCAAGATATACTAGAAAGCTGTGGTAATCAAAATAATATGGCACTGATCTAAAGACAGACACACAGATTAATAGAACACAATAGAAAACCCAGAAATAAACCCACAAGTATAAGGTCAATTAATTTTCAACAAGGAAGAAAGAATATGCAATGAGAAAAAGTCTCTTCAACAAATGGTGTTGGGAAAACTAGACAGCCACATGCCAAAGAATGAAAGCAGACCACTTTCTTACCCATACACAAAAATAAATACAAAATGGATTAAAGATATAAATGTGTCATCTGAAACCATAAAAATCCTAAGAGAATACAGGCAATAATTTCTCTGACACCAGCTGTAGCAAAATTTTTCTAGCTATGTCTCCTGAGGCAAGGGAAATAAAAGCAAAAATAAACTACATCAAAATAAAAAGTGTCTGCACAGTAAAGGAAACAACAAAAGCAAAAGGCAACCTACTGAATGGGAGAAAATATTTGCAAATGACATACCCAATATTTATATCTAAAATATACAAAGAACTGATAGAGCTAAATACCCCAAAAACAATCCAATTAAAAATAGGCAGAAGACATAAACAGACATTTCTCCAAAGACATACAAATGGCCAACAGACACATGAGAAGATGCTCAACATCACACACCATCAGGGAAACACAAATCAAAACCACAATGAGATACAACTTCACACCTGTCAGAACTGCTAAAATCAAAACCACAAGAAACAAGTGTTGGTGAGGATGTGGAGTAAAAGGAACTCTCTTGCCCTGCTGGTGGGAATGCAAACTGGTGTAGTCACTGTGGAAAATAGTATTGAGATTCCTCAAAAAGATAAAACTAGAACTACCCTATGATCCAGTAATCATACTACTGGGTATTTACCTGAAACTTACAAAAACACTAATTGAGGGGTGCCTGGGTAGCTCAGTCGTTAAGCATCTGCCTTCAGCTCAGGTCATGATCCCAGGGTACTGGGATCGAGCCCCACATCAGTCTCTCTGATCAGCAAGAAGCCTGCTTCTCCCTCTCCCACCCCCCGTACTTGTGTTCCCTCTCTCACTGTGTCTCTCTCTGTCAAATAAAGAAATAAAATCTTTAAAAAAAAAAACACTAAATGAAAGGACTATGTGCACCCTTATGCTTACTGCGACATTATTTACAATAGCCAAATTATGGAAGCAGCCCACAAGTCCATCAATATATGAATGGATAAGGAAGATGTGGTATGTGTGTGTATATAGACACACACATATATATACAATAGAATATTATTCAGTCATAGAAAAGGGATGGAATCTTGCAATTTGCAATGACATGGATGGGATAAAGAGTATAATGCTAAGTGAAATAGTCAGAGAAAGACAAATATCATATGATCTCACTCATACATGGAATTTAAGAAACAAAACAAACAAGCAGAGGGAAAATAAAAGAGACAGAGAGGCAAATCAAGAAACATTGTTACCCCAGAGAACAAACTGGTGGTTACCAGAGGGGAGGTGGTTGGGGGGAATGGGTTAAATAGGTGATGGGATTAAGGAATGAACTTGCGATGAGCACTGGGTGATCTATGGAATTGTTGAATCACTATATTGTACACCTGAAACTAATAATAACACTGTATGGTAACTAACTGGAATTAAAATAAAAATTTTAAAAAAGCTGGTCAAAATGGTAGATTTTATGTTACGTATATTATACTACAATAAAAAAGAAGATAGTAACTATTAAACATTAAAATAATGCTTCACATGGTACTTAATAACAACGTACTCTACAAAGTGAAGTCTCCAAGGGATACATGCTATATAAATTACATATCTTACTTATCAATGTGAATTTTCAACAGAAACACACTAATCTGTTAATGAATAAATAAGTAAAACAGCTAAAATATTTAAAATAAAGATCAGTAATCATTTCCTCACCAGAAGCCTTAGCAATTTACAAACTAGTTTGAGGGCCGTATACATTTCATTCTTACTTAGAAGTACACTGAAATAGAACAGATAAAAATATGTTGTTGTAACAGGATTTGAAATAACTGTAATATGATACCAGCTACAGATATATTAGTTTCACAACTGAATAAATATTTTTTAAAAGTCACTGTATTCATTCTGTAATAAGTACCTTAAGTGAATATTAAAATACACATTATTTGAAAGTAAAAATATGAAAGAACATGGTGAAAACAAGCAAGCTAGAACACTAAGTCCTCTAAAGAGTTAAAATAAGTAGTCTGTGAGCAGTCACCCTCTAGAACCGTGTCTTCATAAATTTGATTCATTTATAGAGTGTTTTTGATGATAGGCAATTCTTTGTTGAAAGTTAAGTGCTCTTTTATATGAATAAATAAAGAAGTCTTTGGTTTGAACTAATACATTATTTTGACAAATGTTTATTGGAAACCCAATTATAGGTTCATAAATCAGGGTTCTTTGTGGTCCATCAGGTGAGCTCACCAATGTCACCAGATGTCATGGTGCATACCAACAGGGTAATTAAAACAACTCCATGGAATGCTGTCCTTCTACACAATGACAGTAATCAAAACAGAGGGAAAAAATAGCTTATTATCTTTAATTTACTGAAAATGCTTTTGCAAGATGGTGTGACCATACCTTAAAGGAAAAAGAAACACATTTGTTTTCTACTTACTGATAGATTAAAAGGACAAGGTCAAAGCATGCCTGGATGGTTCTGTCAGTTAAGCATCTGACTCTTGATTTTGGCTCAGGTCATGATCTCAGGGTTGTGAGATCAAGCCGCACGTTGGGCTCTTCACTGGGCATGGGGGCATGGAGCCTGCTTCAGATTCTCTCTCCCTCTCCCTCTGCCTTCCCCCACCGCTCTCCCTAAATAAATAAATAAATAAATAAATAAATAAATAAATAAATAAATAAAATGACAAGATCAAGAATGATACATGCTCTGTCAGTTGATTTTCAAAATTCTTCACAATAAAAAGGGAAAAAATTCATCTGCATATATCCCATGCCTGAACTATGTCCTTAGAAGAACTGCTCTTTTTTCCTTCTTTTCCTCCCTTCCTTGTCTTCCACCCCCCTTTTAAATAGCTGTTATTTCCTGAAGAAGTGAGTCCTATTAATAAGGCCTAGTATACCTGGGCCAGTGTAGCACAATTCAGCTATATAGTGCATGGACCTGAGTTGTATGAAAAATTCCATGATAAAAGTTTATATTCTTCATTGTGAAAAAGAAAACAACAAGACAATTCTGGCCAAACCACAAACTCATTTCAACTGAAAACTGGAAAGACTTTTAACTCTAAAGATTTCCTGAAGTCCCTATATAGGCCAAATGTACCAACCATGAACAGGGAAGGGAATAAGGTATATAATGAAAGCACACATTTGCATATTATAACCACATAACAAATGTGTTACAATATACACATTTGTATATTATAACCATTTGTATATTATAACTAAGAGTAAGACATTTTCTTGACATTAGATTGTCTAAACCTAGTAAAAGATGCCAAAAAATCAGATCTGAGTGATTAGCTTGATAAATAAAATAAAATGTAAGAATTCTGTCTTCTACTATTACAAATTTGTTATAATTATCTCTAAGCATTTTAAATCTTGCCTTGTCTGTTAATGACTCAGGTTTGCTTTCTATGTAGGTAAAGTATTTCTTCCTTTATAGAGAGAATGATACATACAATAAAAAGATATTTGAGTATTTTCTGGGATGGAGATAGAAATTTTATGCTTTCCTTGTGGTGCCTGGGTGGCTCAAACAGTTAAGTGTCATCTGCCTTTGGCTCAGGTCATGATCCCAGGGTCCTGGGATCGAGTCCCACATCAGGCTCCCTGCTCAGCACAGAGTTGCTTCTCCCTCTCTCTCTGCCCCTCTCCCTGCTTGTGATCTCTCTCTCAAATAAATAAATAAAATCTTTTAAAAAAAGAAATTTTATGCTTTCCCATACAATAGAGCTAAAAAGGGCTTCTGCTCTTTGTTCACACATTACTACTTAGCAGTGGAAAACGAAGGATCTCTGCCTGTCCCAAATAATCACAAGTAATGCAGGCCAACACGTCAGAGATTTGTCTCTAGACCAGCCAGACAACTCCACATGAAGTACCAGTTGAGTAAGACCACAAATACAGAACTCTATTTTACTCTATAACTGCACTGCCCAAGCCTACTGGCTTGACTACTGTTAATAACATAAACAAGGAGGTGAGTGACAACTTAAAATAATGGCTGTTAAGCTACTCCAAACTTAAACCCAAGAAACCATGTCACCAAGACTGACTTAAAAATGTCAGTGTCTAAATACAATATTATTTGTGAAAGACAAAAAAATGTTACCATTGTATCGTAGGAAAGGTGTTTAGAAATAACTGAACTAGGAGCTGGGTCTCCAAGCATCTCTGATTTGAAATTATCTGGACAGCTTCATATAAAAAAAGAGTTCTATTTAAATGGGTGCCTGACTAGTATCCAAAATCTATAAAGAACTTCTTAAACTCAACACCCAAAGAACAAATGATCCAATCAAGAAATGGGCAGAAGACATGAACAGACATTTTTCCAAAGAAGACATCCAAATGGCCAAAAGACACATGAAAAAGTGCTCAACATCACTCGGCATCAGGGAAATCCAAATCAAAACCTCAATGAGATATCACCTCACACCCGTCAGAATGGCTAAAATTAACAAGTCAGGAAATGACAGATGTTGGCAGGGATGCGGAGAAAGGGGAACCCTCCTACGCTGTTGGGGGGAATGCAAGATGGTGCAGCCACTCTGGAAAACAGTAAGGAGGTTCCTCAAAAAGTTGAAAATAGAGCTACCATTCAGTCCAGCAATTGCACTACTGGATATTTACCCCAAAGATACAAATGTAGGGATCTGAAGGGGTACGTGCACCCCGATGTTTATAGCAGCAATGTCCACAATAGCCAAACTATATATATATATATATATATATATATATATATATAATGGAATATTATGCAGCCATCAAAAGGAATGAAATCTTGCCATTTGCAACAACGCGGGTGGAACTGGAGAGTGTTATGTTGAGCAAAATAAGTCAATCAGAGACAGACACGTATCATATGACCTCACTGATATGAGGAATTCTTAATCTCAGGAAACAAACTGAGGGTTGCTGGAGTGGTGGGGGGTGGGAGGGATGGGGCGGCTCGGTGATAGACATTGGTGAGGGTATGTGCTATGGTGAGTGCTGTGAATTGTGCAAGACTGTTGAATCACAGATCTGTACCTCTGAAACAAATAATACATTATATGTTAAAAAAAAAAAAAAGAAGCAGCAGGAGGGGAAGAATGAAGGGGGGAAATCGGAGGGGGAGATGAACTATGAGAGACGATGGACTCTGAAAAACAAACAGGGTTCTAGAGGGGAGGGGGGTGGGAGGATGGGTTAGCCTGGTGATGGGTATTAAAGAGGGCACGTTCTGATGTAGCACTGGGTGTTATATGCAAATAATGAACCATGAAACACTACATCAAAAACTAATGCTGTAATGTATGGTGATTAACATAATAATAAAAAAAATAAAAATAAATAAATGGGCACCTGAATGGCCCTGAATTCCCATAATGAATTAAAAGACTTTCTTACTGGCTTGAGTTGAATGAATCTTCAAAATATCAGGTTAGTGGACAGTTGTCAAGAGCAACAGACTGCTATGAACGTGGCATAACAGCACAAAGAGTTCCACTGACTCACTCCCAGTCAAACTGGAGAGAATTATGAAAAAGCAAGCAACTAGAGCCTCTGGAAATGGTCTTGTGTGTAAACAGCAAATGAAGAAACATCTATTCAACAAAACCTAAAAAATTTCCTGTGACAGTCTGCGGTATTTGAATCAAGACCATTTCTTCCACCCCACACCCAGCACAGTGAGGCAGACACTCTACTCAAGACTGCTGCAGCTAGGAACACGTGGCTCCCCCTTTCCCCAGTTCTCTCCCAGAGGGAGGAACTTTCTTCCTAGAAGCCAGCAAGATTTCAGTGTTTCTCATCTTGTCCCCAGCTGCCTATTGCTGGAGATAAGTCCCAGCATTATAGCCATTATATATAGCCAAGTCCCCACAATAATAGCCATTATAAGTGCAGTCAAGAGGTGGGAGCTCCCTTCTTCCACCAAACTCCCACTTGTGGGACTGAGGCTCCTACAGTGCGGAGTCACCAATAGAGAAGCTAGCTTGCCATTGTTCCTACTTCTAGCTCCAGAGTCCTAGCCCAGAGATTTTGCCTAAGGAAGAAGCAGCTATAAAACAGATAGCTCCTGATCTCTTCACAAAGAAATTGATTTCATTTGCAACAGAGCTTGGAGAAGTTTAACTGAAGAGCACTCTCAAGAAAGTGGAGGCTGTGGTAAAAGGCAATTGGAAGGAGATTTGTGTATGTAATAAAGAAAAGGACTAGACTATGGGCTGGTCAGCAGTTTAGAGAACTGGGGAATAAGACAGCTGGGAGGGACCCTCCTGGGGTCAGAACAAATATCACACTGATCTCAGAAACTATTCTGTCCAAAGAGCCACAGTTTATTGGATTCATTGGTAGAGGAATTTATGCCCTAGGACTTTAAAAAAAAAAAAACAAAAACAGAGCAACCAGACAGCAATTACTAGAGTTTTAACAGCTGAGTATGATCAGAGAAAGAGTGGTAAAGGGCCCTACCACTGCTGCTATCATCCCAAAGTGACTGTGGGCATACCTAAAACCTGTGCCTCCCTGAGGAGCAACATCAGATTCTTTACCTTGGTGGGTGGGAGGAGGGTGGGGGAAGCAGGGAATAGACTGCACTAAAATGATACAGCCAATCACTAAACAAATAAACAAGCAAGTAACAATAATAAGCCCCAGAATGAGGGGACCAGTGCCCAGAGTTACTAAAATATATTACATAAATTGTCCATAAAAATTACCATATCAATAATATTAATAAAAATTAAGAAGCATGCAAAGAGACAGAAAAGTCTGACCCATACTCCAGAAAAAATAAAAGCAGGCAACAGAAACTTCCTGTGAAAGCAACCAGAAGTGTGATTTAACAGAAAAATATTTGAAAGTAGCCATTATAAATATGTTCACAGAAATAAAGAAAACCATGTTTAAAGAAGTAAAGGAAGTTATATGGACACTGTTGTACCAAATAGAAAAATAAAAAAAGAGATAGAAAGAAAAAAAAACTTGTTTTTAAAAAGAATCAAATGGAAATTCTGGAGTTAAAAAATGCAATAACTGAAATAAAAAAATTTACTAGAAGGGGATCAACAGTAGATTTGAACTGGCAGAAGAAAGAATTGGTAAACTTGAAGACAGATTGATGGATATTATGTAAACTAAAGAACATAAAGAACATAGGGGAGAAAGAATGAAGAAAAATAAGCAGCCTCAGAAAAATGTAAGACATCATTAAGCACAGCAATATACAGATAAAGGTAGTACCAGGAGAGAAAAAAGGAAAGATCCATGACCAAGTGGATTTATCCCAGGAATTCAAGGTTGGTTTAGCATCTAAAAATCAATTAATGTAATATATAGTATCAATAGAACAAAAAACAAGTCATCAATAATCATCTCAATCACAAAATTATCTCAAAAGAATTTGAAAAAAATCCATCACCCCTTCATGATAAAAAAAAAGTTAAACAAACCAGGCATGGAAAGGGATTTCTTCAACTTGATAAAGAGCATCTATGAAAACCCACAGCTAACATCATAATTTATAGTAAAAGGCTGAAAGTTCTCCCCCTAAGATGAGGAACAAGACAAAGATGTCTGTTCTCACCACTTCTAATTCAACACTGTACTGGAAGTTCTAGCCAAGAGAATTAAGATGAAAAAGAAATAAAAGACATCCAGATTGGAAGGGAATGAGTAAAACCATCTCTACTTGCAGATGATATGCCCTTATATATAGAAAATCCTGGGGCACCTGGGTGGCTCGGTCAGTTAAGCATCTGCCTTTGGCTCAGGTCATGATTTCAGGGTCCTGGGATCGAGCCCCGTGTCAGACTCCCTGTTCAGTGGAGAGTCTGCTTCTCCCTTTGCTCTCCCCACCGCTTGCACTCTCTCTCTCTCTCTCTCCCTCTTACTCTCTCTCAAATAAATAAAATCTTTAAAAAAACAAAGAAAATCCTAAGGTACCACTAAAAATCTATTACAATTAATAAATGAGTATAACAAGTTTGTAAGATATAAGATCAATACACAAAAATTAGTTATATTTCTATACACTGGCAATAAAAAATCTGAAAATGAAATCAAAACAATTTAATTCACAATAGTATCAAGAAGAATAAAATACTTAGGAATAAATTTAACAAAAGCAGTGTAAAATTCATACTCTAAAAACTATAAAACCCTGTTGAAAGAAATTAAAGGAGATCTAAATAAATGGGAAGGCATCCCACATTCATGGCCTGAAAGACTTAACACTGTTAAGATAGTATTACACCCCAAACTAATCTACAGATTCAACATAATTCCTATCAGAATCCCAGCCAACTTCTTTGTATAAATTAACAAGATGATTCTAAAATTTATATAAAATTGCTAAGAACCCAGAGTAGTCAAAACAATCCTGAAAAAGAAGAAAAAACTAAAAGGACTCACACTTCCCAATTTCAAAACTCACTCCCAATTTCAAAGCTTACTACAAAGCAACAGTAATCACCACAGTGTGGTCCTGACACAAGGACAGACATATAGACCAATAGAATCGAGTTGACAATCCAGAAATAACCCCAAACTTCTGTGGCCAACTGATTTTCAACAAGGGTGCCCAGACCAGTCAATGGGGAAAGAATAGTCTTTTCAACAAATAGTGCTGGGACAATTGGATGCAAAAGAATGAAGTTGGATTCTTCCCACCATATACAAAAATTAATTCAAAATGGATTAAAGACCTAAATGTAGGAACAAAAACTATGAAACTCGGGAGAAAACATAGGGGCAAATATTCATGACCTTGGATTTGGCAAAAGATTCTCAGATATTATGCCAAAAACATGAATAGTAAAAGAAAAATTGATCAATTATGCTTCATCAAAATTAAAACTTTTGTGCTTCAAAGGACACCATCAAGAAAGTGAAAAAAATAACCCATGGAATGGGAACAAATATTTATAAATCATATATTTGATAAGGGACTTGAATCTAGAATGTATGAAGAACACTCACAAGTCAGTAACAAAAAGATAAATAACCCAACTAAAAACATGAGCAAAGTTTCTGAATAGACATTTCTCCCAAGAAGATATGCAAATGGCCAATAATAAGTTTATGAAAAGATGCCTGACATCATTAGTCATCAGGGAAATACAAATCAAAACCATAAGATACCATTTCTTCCCAACTAGGTGGCTAGAATCAAAAACTCAGATAACAAGTGTTGGTGAAGATGTGGAGAAATTGGAACCCCCATATACTATTTATAAGAATATAAAATGGTGCAGCCACTTTGGTGAAGAATGGCAGTTCTTCAAACAATTAAACATAAAGTTACCGTATGACCCAGCAATTCCACCTGTAGGTATATACTTAAGAGAAACAAAAACAGGTCTACACAGAAACTTGTGGAAATGGTTATAGCAGCATTATTTATAATAGCTAAATAGTGGAAACAACCCAAATGTCCATTAATGAACAACCAGATAAACAAAATATAATATATTCATACAATGGAATATTATTTTGCCTAAAAAGAAATGAAGTACTAATACATGCTACAACATAAATAAACTTTGGAAACAATGTTAAGTGAAAGAAGCCAGTCACAAGACCACATACTATATAACTCCATTCATATGAAAATCCAAAATAGGGAAATCTATAGACAGAAAGTAGATTAGTGGTTGCCTAGGGCTGGGAGCAGTGGAAGGAAAGTTGGGAGTGGAGGGTTGTATTAGTGTTCTTCGGAGAAACAAAATCAATAGGATATGTGTATATATAAAGAAAGAGATTTGTTTTAAGAAATTGACTCACACAATTGTGGAAGCTGGTAAGTCCAAAATCTGCAGGGTGGCTAGCAGGCTGAAGACCCAAGATAAACTGATAATGTAGTTCAAGTCTGAAGACCAGAAGTCCTTCCTGCTTAGAGGACATCAGACTTTTGTTATATACAGGCCTTGAAACTGATTGGATGAGGCCCACCCATGTTATAGAGGACTATCTACTCAAAGTCCATATATTTAAATATTAATATCATCCAAAAACACCTTCATAGAAACATCCATAATAGTGTTTCACCACATTTCTGGGCACTGTGTGTGGCCCAGCCAAGTCAACATACAAATTAACCATCACAGGATTGATAGATAAAGGTACAGGGTTTCTTTTTGAAGTGATAAAAATGTTCTAAAATTGATTGTGGTAATGGCTGAACATGTTGTGAATACACTAAAGAACATTGAACTGTATACATTTTAATAGGTCAGGTATATGTGAATTATACCTCAATAAAGCTATTTTTTTTTCAAAAGGACAGACTACCACAGTAATCTTCATATCCTTGGAAAATGCAAACAAGTTATTTTACCCACAATTTTTGAAAAGGACTTTTCATCCATAGACTACCACAAAAACACAAATCACTCTCTGGAGGTGATCGATCAATAAGCAACCAATATTTACCAAGCCCTCTCTTAGCACAGTGCTGAACGCATAGACAGCCCTCAGACGTAAACACTGATAGTTTGATTCATTGCCCCCAAAAGGAATCAGGTGCTTTTCCTAGTGCTCTGTGGAATGAAACATATTCTATTCGTTTTTCCAGGGAATCAGAAAAAGCAACATACTACACTGCTGTTGCAAACTTTATGCAAAGTCCTCTGAGGGTCACAGAAATATAATCCCTGATCTATGTAAGCTTATATTCTACTTAGCAAGACATACTACTAGACAAGAAACAAATACTATAAGTAAAACTAGTGTTTAATCTTAAAGCAACCATAGCTAAGAGATTCTGTGGTCCATAAAAAATTAAGAGAAATAATACTTACCAACAATTATTTAATGAAATCTTACCATTCATATAAATGCATTGTAATAGGCCTGATGGCTTCAAGGTTACTTTGCAGAGTTGGAGTGCTGGCCACGCAGGCTGTCAGGGCCCACAGTCCCAATGCAGTCCCTGCAGTGCACTCCATGGCATCTGAAAGTGGTGTTCCTATTGATGGCAAGCAGTTGAATGGGCTGGAGAGGAAGGTTATGATGACTGAACAGAAGGGACTGGACCAATACAATATGCTACCCCCAAAGGCAGCTTCAGGCACCAAGGAAGTTCCTAATTTAGTCCCATCTATCACCAAAAAGCAATAGTGGAGTGCATCTGTGAAGAATAAACAGTGCCATCATCACAAAGAGGAGACCTAGCGATACCCTAGCTGTGGAACCCATTACAAGCTGATGCCCCACCAGCTGGTCCACTGAGCGTTTGCACTAACTTACTCAAAATGTACTGTAAAGTTTCTTCTTTCCAGTAATGACACTTGGCTCCTTCTCCCATTAAAAAGAAAAATGCATGTTCATATATACACACTACATGCACATGTTCATGTGTATTTCCAAAGACCAGAAAGTGACTTGCAATTTAAGCCTTAATCCTGATCTCATTAATAATTAGTTGTTTTTAGCAGTCTCTATAGATATTATCTACATATGAGGAACAATAAACACCACACAAGAAAAAAAATAATGAAAAACTAAGATGTTATATGCAAAAGGGTTAAACTTTTTTGTGATATAATTCC
Source organism: Callorhinus ursinus (assembly GCF_003265705.2). Lineage (NCBI taxonomy): Eukaryota > Metazoa > Chordata > Mammalia > Carnivora > Otariidae > Callorhinus > Callorhinus ursinus. The sequence continues at coordinate 21,608,548 of NW_027397067.1, read as the reverse complement.
AGGTTTTTTATGTGAGTATTCCTATTTTGTACATGTGGAAGCAATTTACAAAGGTATAATGACATCAAAACCAAGTTCAAAATATACTGCATACTGGTGGAAGAATGTCAAAAACAGAAAATTTCAGGGGTGCCTGGGTGGCTCAGTCGTTAAGCAACTGCCTTCGGCTCAGGTCATGATCTCAGGGTCCTGGGATCGAGCCCCACATCGGGCTCCCTGCTCAGCGGGAAGCCTGCTTCTCCCTCTCCCGCTCCCCCTGCTTGTGTTCCCTCTCTCGCTCTGTCTCTCTCTGTCAAATAAAAATAAATAAATAAATCTTTTTTAAAATAATAAATAAATAAATAACAGAAAATTTCAGGAATGGTTACAATCTATAAAACACTATCATATATGGTATGATTTTTCACAATAACCCAGGAAGATAGTTGTTGTTATTGCATAATTCTCACTCTACATATACAGAAATTGAGACTTGGAGAGATTAAATGATTCATCACAGTCACATAGGTAATAATGTCAAAGCAGGGAAACAAACTCAGGTCTTTGGGCTTTCAAATCAAAATTTCTACAATACAATGAAAATCAATTTCTGGTTCAAGCCAAGATATCAAGATACTCAGAAAGATGTCTATGACTCTACAGCTATTATCTATCAAAATTAATTTTTTAAAAGTAATAACCACAATAAAGGCAGCTTTCAAGTTCTGTACTAGGTCAAATAGAAAATATAACAACCCTGCAAACTACATCTTTTGATTTTTCTCTAATCCTTGTATACCATCAAAGCCACATATCTAGAAGAAAAAAATTACAAACCCCCTACACCATGTGGATCTTTATGTTCTACTAATTGAGGTTTAGTATAAACTTAATCTACTAAGCTTATAATATCTTTAAAAAGTACTTTTAGGTCTCACTTTCATAAAATAAAAGTTGTGTCTTAAAACAAATAACACTTAAGTGTAGAATTATCTCCATAACAAACTAAACCTATTATCAAAATGTAGTCTCTTTGGGAAACCACAAACGGTTCCTGTTAACCTCAAAGACTACTAGGTATATGTCCAAATGCCCACTTACAAAAGTCCAACTTTTAATTTATCATGATCATGAAATGGGCTTTACAGCTGCATTATACATCTCCAACCCCCGCAATCATAAGGACAAGCTTTGATTTATATTACAATTGAGAATGGGCCTCAAGATATTATACAGGAAATTAATATTTGGCTTTGGTATTCTCGTGGCTTGTAGGAATATTGTAGTTGATAGCATAAACCAGGGAACCTATTAAGCAGCACATCCAGTTTGTCCATGGTTCCATTGCCCTCTAGTGGCTATTTTGAAACTAGTTATTAACAGCATTACTAGCCTTTGAAAATCAGCAAGAGCTTCTCAAAGCATGTAGGCAGACTGACAGCATCAGCAACATCTGGGAACTTCTTAGTCATACAAATTTCAAGCCCCACCTAAGATCTAGTGAAAAGAAACTGTGGATGGTGCCCAGCAATCTGTTTTAATGTATCCTGTAGGTGATTCTGGATGCACAGTAAATTTGAGAACCACTAGTCTAAGGGAAGCATTTTAGTCATATCTGAAGTAAACGTGAATGCAGATAGGTGCATGTGATAATTAATTTTGTGTGTCAACTTGACTGGACTAAGGGATGTCCAGATAGCTCTTAAAACATTATTTCTTGGTGTGTCTGTGAGGATGTTTCTTGAAGGTATTAGCATTTGCATTGGTAAATTGAGTAAAAAAATGCCCTCCCCAATGTGGGTGGGTACCATCCAATCTATTGGGCCTAAATAGAACAAAAAGTCAGATTAAGGGCAAATTTGTTATTTCTCTACTTGAGCTAAGACATCCATCTTTTCCTGCCCTCAGACATTGGCACCTCTGAGTTTAAGCTTTCAAATTCAGATCAGTAATTACACCATTAGCCCCAAAATCCTCAGGTCTTCAGACTTGGACTGATTTACACCACTGGCTTTCATGGTTCTCCAACTTGCAGATAGCATATCATGAGACTTTTCAATCTCCATAACCACGTGAGCCAATTCTTATAAGAAATCTCCCCTAATATGTATAAGAACCCTAATACAGTATATCTGAATGTTATGTATATTGTTCATAATTATTCCTATGCTTTTTCTGAATTTCAAAAGGCCTTTTATATACACAGAATACTCTAGGAAAAACTTATATTTATTTGGGGAGACTTAAAAGTGCTATAAAGCCATGACTGAATGATACAGAAAACCATAGGATAAAATGAATAAAAGTAGGGGCGCCCGGGTGGCTCAGTCAGTTAGGCGTCTGTCTTTGGCTCAGGTCATGATCCCAGGGGCCTGGGATCAAGCCCCGTATCAGACTCCTGGCTCAGCGGGGAGTCTGCTTCTCCTTCTCCTCCCTGCTCCTGCTCCTGGTCTATCTCTCTCTGTCTCTCTCAAATAAACAAAATCTTAAAAATAAATAAGGGGAGTGGGGGTGGGGGGTTGGGTTAGCCAGGTGATGGGTATTAAGGAGGGCACGTGTTGAATGGAGCACTGGGTGTTATAGGCAAACAATGAATCATGGAACACTACATCAAAAATTAATGATAAAATGTATTGTGACTAACATAATAAAATAAAATTAAAAAACACGAAAATAAATATTTTTTTAAAAATGAATAAAAGTAAATTCACTGAATATTAAAAGTTCATTTTAAGAGCTTGCTGACTAACCAAAACATCTGACCAGGATCCACCTATTTGTTCCTAGTCTATAAAATCAATGGGAAAATGTTTGTTCAATGAACTGAATATTCAATCCAGGTTTGTGTGGGGAATTTAATATTCAAGCTCTTTAATGGATGTATATTATTTTCTACCCATTTTTCCATTACATAAATTGCTACTTCCCATTATATATATTAATTGAATTATTCAAACTTTCAGTGACAGAACCTTAGCCACATCCTGAGCTAAGACCCAAAACTATTTAAGCCAGACTTTTTAAAAATTGTGTTTTGGATAAATAATTCATAATAATTTTTAAGTCATGTATAACTTAGTGTCAGCTCTAGGCTGCTGCTGGTCACTTAATCTGTTCATCAGATAAAAAAAGCATGGTTCTACACAAAGTAAACTAGATTTGAGGTCAGAAAATATGAGATTTGATCTTTTGGCAAGTAAGTTGCCAAAGGCATGGTTTTCCCAGCTAAAGAGTATTGGGGAAAAAATAATATCTGTATTACCAGGGTTTTGTGAGGGTCAAGTAAAAATAGGAAGATTAAATATTAAAGAAAAGGAATTTACACATCATGTTTAAGCAAATACCCAGAAAAAATGGCATATATTACAAAGTATTGAAACTGTTATTGATTAATAAAAAGATGGCTATAACTTCTACTGCACAAAGCCCTTAAAATAACCACTATAAACTCTGGACAAAATATAGGGAAAAACTACCTGAAAGCACTTGAGAGGAAAAAAGCAGGCAGATATTGAAGAGGTCAGCATTTGTAGGAAAGAATGGCTCTAAGTGAGGATAGACCCCAGTCAACATACTGAATACAAAAACATAGAAAACCTGCAATCTTAGTGGCTAAGGCCCAGAAGACAGAGTATGGAGTGACCACAGCAGCTGAAAAGTGAGGGTGAAAATCTGAGAAAAGAAACAGAAAGTAAGCCTTATTCCATATATTAAGTCTTCCTAATTCTCTGACTGACACTGAACTATACATATGGGAGGCAGAATCCAAGCAGCACACTGAAGGCTAAACAAATAAAGACTTTATAGTTCAAAGTTCAAGCTAGCAGTCTGCTAAAAGAAAAAAATATCTATTTCTTCTCAATAACAAACAGGATCAAGAGAAGTCTAAAATACATCATTCATAACATCCTGGATATAATAAAAAAATTAATAGACATATGAGGAAATAGGAAAATGTGACCTGTGCTCAAGAAAAAAGGCAATCAATGGAGACCAAACCTGAGATGATGCAGATATTTAAATTAACACACAAGGATTTTAAAACACCTATTGTAGTTACAATAAAGGATATAAAGTAAAATATGCTCATAATGAATAAAAAGGATGCAAAAATCTTAGATTAATAAAAACAATAAGAAATGGAAATTCTAGAACAAAAACATAAAATCTCTGAAATTTTTTAAAAAGCCATTAGATGAGCTTAAAACTTTTTTTTTAAGATTTTAATTAATTTATTTATTTGAGAGAGAGAGAGAAAAACAGCATGAGAAGGGAGAGGGTCAGAGGGAGAAGCAGGCTCTCCGCTGAGCTGGGAGCCCGATGTGGGACTTGATCCCAGGATTCCAGTATCATGACCTGAGCCAAAGGCAGTCCCTTAACCAACTGAGGCACCCAGGCACCCAACCATTAGATGAGCTTAACAGTAGATTGAAGATGTCAAGAATAATGTGAAGATGTGAAGAATAATATGTGAAGAATAATGGCTGAAAACTCTCTAAATATGGTGAAAGACTAAAATTTATTGGTTCAAGAAGCTCAGAGAACCCCAATTAGGAAAATCAGGTGCCCAAAGTACAAACATAAACATAGTAGTCAAACTACCGCAAACAAACCACTAGGTAAAATCTTTAAAAAGCCAGAGAAAAATGACAAATTACATACAGGGGATAATGACTTCAATAATCACTAACTTCTCATCAGAAACAATGGAGGCCAGAAATTAGTGGAATGATCTTTGAAATGCATAAAGGGGGGGGGGACTGTCAACCCAGAACTTTATATCCAGCAAAAATACAAGAATGAAGGAAAAATAAAGACATGAAACTACAGAAAATGCTGAGACATTCTCTATACTGAAGGGAAATAACACATAAACATTTAAATCTCCAGAAAAGAATGAAAAGCACTTTCATGTTGACTTAAAGTCTTTGTCCTTTAGGACTCAAAGATTCTGATTAAAGCGCCACTAAGTGAGCCTAACTTCTTTTCCCATCTTCACTCTCTTAACCATAAATATATACACATACCACCAAACATGCAGAGACAGAGAGATATGCAGTAAGTGGGGTTAACACTACAAGGATCAGGTGCCCAAAGTAAACTGTAGATTCCCTAGTTCCTGCAAGGTTTTTCCATGTTGCCTAACTTTCTCAAAGAGTAGCACAGGAGACATCTTATTGAGTTTATATACTCTATAAATATAACCCTTCTGACTTCATCAAGATAAGAAGCTTTTTGCACAGCAAAGGAAACAGTCAACAAAACCAAAAGACAAATGACACAATGGGAGAAGATATTTGCAAATGACATATCAGATAAAGGGCTAGTATCCAAAATCTATAAAGAACTTATCAAACTCAACACCCAAAGAACAACTAATCCAATCAAGAAATGGGCAGAAGACATGAACAGACATTTCTGCAAAGAAGACATACAAATGCCAAAAGACACATGAAAAAGTGTTCAACATCACTTAGCATCAGGGAAATCCAAATCAAAACCTCAATGAGATACCACCTCACACCAGTCAGAATGGCTAAAATTAACAAGTCAGGAAACGACATCTGTTGGCGAGGATGCGGAGAAAGGGGAACCCTCCTTACACTGTTGGTGGGAATGCAAGCTGGTGCAGCCACTCTGGAAAACAGTATGGAGGTTCCTCAAAAAGTTGAAAATAGAGCTACCCTATGACCCAGCAATTGCACTACTGGGTATTTACCACAAAGATATAAATATAGGGATCCGAAGGGGTATGTGCACCCCGATGTTTATAGCAGCAATGTCCACAATAGTCAAACTATGGAAAGAGCCAAGATGTCCATCGACAGATAATGGATAAAGAAGATGTGGTACATATATACAATGGAATATTATGCAACCATCAAAAAAAAAAAAAACGAAATCTTGCCATTTGCAACGACATGGATGGAACTAGAGGGTATTATGCTAAGAGAAATAAGTCAATCAGAGAAAGACAAGTCTCATATGATTTCACTGATATGAGGAATTTGAGAAACAAGACAGAAGATCATAGGGAAGGGAGGTAAAAATGAAACAAGATGAAACCAGAGAAGGAGACAAACCATAAGAGACTCTTAATCTCAGGAAACAATTTGAGGGTTGCTGGAGTGGTGGGGGGTAGGAGGGATGGGGTGACTAGGTGATGGACATTGGGGAGGGTATGTGCTATGGTGAGCGCTGTGAATTGTGTAAGACTGATGAATCACAGACCTATACCTCTGAAACAAATAATACATTACAGGTTTAAGGGAAAAAAAAAAAAGATAGTAGGAAGGGAAAAATGAAGGGGGGAAATTGGAGAGACTATGGACTCTGAGAAACAAACTGAGGGTTTTAGAGGGGAGGAGGGTGGGTATGGGTTAGCCTGGTGATGGGTATTTAGGAGGGCGCATATTGCATGGAGCACTGGGTGTTATACGCAAACAATGAATCATGGAACACTACATCAAAAACTAATGATGTGAATATCTCAAGTTAGTATGGTGACTAACATAACAATAAAATAAAATTTAAAAAAAAGAAGAAAAATATATATATTTTATATATATAATATATTCTGTTATTCAATATTTTGTTTCATTTACTATAAAATGAAAATCACAAACCGTAAACATTCTGAAAGATAGATGGTCAGTTTCTATAAATGCTTCAGTATGTAACCTTTCCAAGGAACAGAACTCCATTATACACTTGTTTTGTACTCACAACAGTACCTAGCAGAGTGCTGGGCACAGAGTTAGTGCTTAACATTTATTGTTTTCAAATAGCACTAATAGTTGAAATGCATTGTATCTACTAAGTTTACCCTTCATCCTGAAACTATATAACACTTTTACATTAAGTTATAAGACTAAATGTAGAAATGGAAATTTTTCCTCCTGGTATTAGAGAAGTCTATTTGAGAACTCATTCATTCAGACCCTACCCAAGGGAAAGAAAGGGTAAGAAACTGAAAAAGAAATGAGAATTTCATGGAAAAACTTCATTATTTCCAGGAGTTCAGCCTAATCCACTTGTCCTCCCTATTTACTCCTAGGACCAAGATTTACTACTTAGTATAAGGAATAATGCAGGAAATTGTTAATATCTGATTTGGTAACTTAAAGTCCTTTCCCTATTTTTTAATCAGGTTATTTTAATTTTGTTATTGAGCTATAATTCTTTCTATATTCTGGATAATAACCCCTTATCAATACAGACATTTCCCCAAAGAAGATATACAAATGGCTAACATCATTAGCATCATTAGTGATGCTTAACATCACTAACAGAGAAATGAAAATCAAAACTATAATGCAATATTACCTCACACACATTAGGATAGCACTCTCAAAAATGCAAATTACAGCAAGTGTTGGTGAGGATGTGGAGAAACTGGAACCTTGCGTACTATTAGTGGGACTGTAAAATGGTGCAGCCACTATCAAAAACAGTTAAGGAGTTTTCTCAAAAGATTAAAAATAATTTACTATATGATCCAGCAATCCTACTTCTGAGTATACAACCAAAAGAGATGAAAGCAGGATCTCAGAGAAATATTTGCAAACTCTTGTTCACAATGGCATTATTCACAATAGCCAAGAGGTGGAAGCAACCCAGTGATAGATAGAGAAAATGTGGCATATACATACAACAGAGTATTGCTCAGCATTTAAAAAAGAAGGAAATCCTGTCACATGCCACAACATGGATGAACCTGACGGCAATATGCTAAGTGAAATGAGCCAGTCACAAAAAGACAAACACTCTATGATTCCCCTTATATGAGGTATCTAAAGTAGTCAAATTTATAGAAACAGAAAATAGAACTGTGGTTCCCAGAGGCTGGAGAGAGGGAAATAGGAAGTTGTTCAATGGGTATAGAGTCTCAGTTTTGCAAGATGAAAAAGTTATAGAGATGCACAACAAGGTGAATGTAAGTTAATGCTAGGTTAAACTGTACACTTAAAAATGGTAAACTTGATGCTTTGCTTTCTTCCTCTTTCCTTCTTTTCCCTTTTCCTCTACTCAATCTGCCCCCAACTCAAAATATATGCACTGAATCAACAACACAGAGGAAAGAAAAATGAGCGTTCTGCTCTTTTCCCTTTGCAGTTCTCCACAACAAGCATTAGTTGTAGTTCAGAAATTAGGGAGTGAAGGAGGGCACGTATTGGGATGAGCACTGGGTGTTCTACGCAACTAATGAATCGTTGAACACTACAACAAAAACATATGATGTACTATATGCTGGCTAACTGAACATAATAAAAAAAAGAAAAGAAAGAAAGAAAGAATGAGGGAAAAGTTGAAGGGAAGCTCAATTCCAGGTTTCTAATTTCAGGGAACCAGAACATTTCTTCCAATTCAGGCTCAAGCTGGCAACTCTATTAGGCAAGAGGGAAATGTACTTGAGTACCCAAGATCTTTAAAACCAAATGAGAAATTAATTTAAATAATAAAGTATTACTATGCTCTCTCACATTCATAGTTAATGTACTAAAACTGATCTCAAATTAAAAGCAAAAATAAATAGGCAAAAATAAGAAACAACACATAGACATAACATTTTCTTTATTAACCAATGAAACAAAAAAAATAAGAAAACAGATCTCACAAATGAATAGCTATTCCATTAGAAAATACTTCATTCTACAATCTCTTTGAACTGCTCTTCCATCAATTTCATCAGGTTTTGTTTCTTCATTTCTGTCTGGGTGGAAAGTCCCATAATAAACAATAAGAAAAATAATTCCAAGGACAAGAGTAAGAGCTACAGTGATACTGATAGACATAAAATAGTCTGAATTAAAAATAGAGACTGGGGAAATCCAGAACACAACCAATATCCCCACTGTGGCCAATACCCTTACAATATAATAACAAAACATTGGACATTTAGTATTCTGTCCCTTAATATTAAAAAATGTAAAAGTAAGAATGAATCCAACAACAACTCTGTATAACAATTCCATACTTATAGAAGCACAAAATTGAGTTTGCTTTTTAAATGCCCACAATATCCCTAAAAACCAAAGAAATAATAACAGAAATAATGCAATCTTAACATTTAAGAATAAAAGAAGTACAACACTCAGCATCCAAGATAATAATGTAAACAACTTATAAAAGAGGTATGTGAATTTGGGACAGAATCCATTAAGGAGATTTTTATCAGGCAAGGATTTTCTTAAAGCTACTTGATAATCAACAGTTGACCAAGAAATAGCACAGCAAGAGACCGTAATGGCTGCATCTACAAAATAAAAAATAAAAAATAGATATACTGTTATAAGAATAATAATAGCAATATTAAATTACTATATGCCATACATGCTTTATCTTTATCTATATACACACCTAAAACACATCAAGTACTTTATATACTCATCTCACCTAATCCTTTGAAATAGATATTAATATTCCCATATTACATATGAAAGAACTGCTGCTTAGAAAATATACATATTACTTGACTTAAGTCACACAGCTAGCAAGTTGCAGAGAGCTGAGATTTGAAGCTAAATCTGCCTGATTTCAAAGTTGGTGTACTTAAATGCTATATTAGACTGCTTTATAAGATTTTAAATAAATTCACTGTACAAATTTTATTGTGCAATTGGTATAATGGAAACTGCACACTCTGGAAGTCCTCTACAATTACAGTCCTAGCTTCTCCAGTCCCTTTGGCTTTGACCTTGAATATATACTTAATTCACCCAGACACAGCATAATGGGGGACAGCAGTAAGAAGGAAGGGAGGAAGAGAGGGAGGTTAAATAGAAAATTTAATGTAAGTATAAGGTATCAACAAGCTCAATTTCCCATTTCTTTAGATGATGAATCAAAAATATAAATATATTCTAAAACTTACAGATTTCTATAGACTTGATATCTTTACCCCTTTTCTCCCCCCAACAAATTACAGAAGTTCAGTATTACTTTGAAAAGGCATGCCATTAGCCCGTCAAAGCTGAGAACGTTTATAAAACTGAAAGCAAAGACATCAGAGGATTAGAAAGAATTTAAAGCAGAATACAGAATGCTATTCCTTCCCACTTAGTCTCATTGGAGGTCTATATATTAGAATAAAAAAGCAATTTACTTAAATTGACCTATTGAAGAAGATTATGATGATTTTAAATGCCTTTGTCTACTCTCCTGGTTTTACAATATTCCATGCTGGACCATACAATTAGCTGGACTTTTTTCTTTCTTCTTTAATTCTAGTATATTTTAATTAAGGCACTGCTTTCCTCTAAATTGTCCTATGATTTTTTTCTCTAATTAGTTTTAACTTCTACAAAACTACATATATGTAACAACTGAACAAATAAACAAAAAAAATTAATACATATAATTTAAATGTCACTAAGCTCTACCCCTCCTCACCTCTCAGTCACAGCCCCCAGAAGAAATCACTAAAACTCTTCTAACTTTTCTTCTGACATTTATTGTTGTATTTATAAATAAAACAAATATTTTTTACTTTATCTGCTTTAGATACTCCTTCTTGATTTCCTCTTTGGAAAGAAGAAAATTTAGCACATACACACATAAATACACACCTTACTTGCATTTTCCTTTCCCTCTGTCTAGCCCAACAGAGTAACATCACAATTTTTGGTAAAAGTCAGTATTTGGTGTTTATCTTATTATAACTACACAAGTAAAGATTTTTTTTTTATTGCTCAGCCAAGTATTACACTGATATATTTCCTTTCTTTTAAAACTGTTCATTGTTCCTTCACTTGCTTAGTTTTTCATAATCCTATCAATATTTCTTAGGAAAATCTTCAAATTAATTAATTAGTAAAACTTCCTATATACACATCTATTAATCTGTTCCTTTTTTCTAAGAATAGGATCCTATTGGTCTAAGGTGGTTGTTTTCAAGTCTTGCTTTCTGCCTTCCCAGAACTTCCCTTCACTTCTCTTTGGTGTTAACTTCCTGTTTCCTGTTTTCAAGTCTTGCTTTAGTCTCATGTTTTGATCAAGCATTCTCCAGATATTCCTGAGAGATGTTGCACCTAAGCAAAAAATTTTTGAGACCATGTATGTCTCAAAATATCTTTATTCTACCCTCACATTTGATATACAGTCTTGCTAGAAAGAGAATTGAAAGTTAAAAAATGTGGGGTGCCTGGGTGGCTCAGCTGGTTAAGCATCTGACTCTTGATTTTGGCTCAGGTCAAGATCTCAGGGTCCTGGGATCAAGCCCCAAGTCAGGCTCTATGCTCAGCATGGAGTCTGCTTGTCCTTCTCCCTCTGCCCGCCCCCCCGCCCCTGCGTGCTCTCTCTCAAATTAATTAATTTTTTAAAAATCTTTTTTAAAAAGTTGAAAAATGTTTTGGGAGGGTACCTGGGTGGCTCAGCAATTAAGCATCTGCCTTCAGCTCAGGTCATGGTCCCAGGGTTCTGGGATTGAGCCCCGCATCAGGCTCCCTGCTTGGTGTGAAGCCAGCTTCTCCCTCTCCCACTCCCCCCTGCTTGTGTTCCCTCTCTCACTGTGTCTCTGTCAAATAAATAAATAAAATCTTTTAAAAAAAATATTTTCGGGGCACCTGGGTGGCTCAGTCAGTTGAGCGTCTGCCTTCCACTCAGGTCAGGGTCCTGGGACTGAGCTCCACATAGGGCTGCCTGCTCAGCATGGGGGGGGGGGTTGTTGCTTCTCCCTTTCCTCTCCCACTACCCTCCACCCCGCTCATGCACTCTCTAATAAATAAAAACCTTAAAAAAATTTTTTTAATGTTTTCCATTGAAACTTTAAAGTCATTACTCTTTAAGCTCTAATTTCAAGTAATACAATGAAGAATTTCAATGCCATTCAGTTTCTCTCACATCTCATAGAATGTTATCTTTATCCTTGCTTCTCCAAATGTTATAATGATAGGCTCAGTATGGCCATTTTTATTCACACTTTCAATCTAATAACCCACATCCTTCAGTGATACGCTGTTTTATTCTTTGGTGGTTTTGCTAGAAATCACAACATGCATATTTAATATATCAAAGTTTTATGTTAATGTTTTACTTCATAGATGGGTTTATAAAAAAAGTAATGAAGCTTAAATTTCAGGGACTCACACCTGCCCAGGTCCTTTCAAGCCTAGCAAAGCTCTAGCAATGTGTTCACTCTGTCATATATTTTTATAAGATTTGGGAAAATAAGACATTTTAACTGCAGTTGATTAAACGCCCTGTCTCTACTCCTACTTACTCTCTATTTTCCCTTGGTGTATTGAAGTGGCTGTGGTCATTTTGAAGACCTAAGGGAAACTGAGTTGAGAACACATTTAGTTTAGTTTTGAGAAATATGTTTATAAGATTTGTTTAAATAATTAAAATCTTACTAAGTGACAGAGCTAAGATTCTCAGGCAGTTTGCCTGATATTAACACTTCACAGGGCACCTTAAGCGTCTGCCTTCAGCTCAGGTCATGATCCCAGGGTCCTGGGATCCAGCCCTGCATCAGCTCCCTGCCCTGCGGGAAGCCTGCTTCTCCCTCCCCCACTCCCCTGCTGTGTTCCTTCTGTCACTGTCTCTCTCTCTGTCAAATAAATAAAATCTAAAAAAAAAGATACTTCACTGTATTGCCATCAACAGGCCTTTGATTACTTAACATTAGGCATAATGGTCTAGCCTTATCCAGTTGACATGATTAGTTCGAAACTATTTCCCATTTCTTACTAATCTACCTGCTCTAATATATTTTTCTGATCATTTAGCTAACCTAACATTAAATCACACTCTATCCAAACTAAATTCCTTGTCTTTACAACCGTATCTTTGCTTATGTATTTCTCTCAGTCTGAAATGACCTTGTCAAATTATGCATATACAGATTATTATTTTCTGAGTTGATATTACTGACACCAGTGAAGAAAACCTAAGACTACCAATATTTACTAAATGAGACATCAATAATAAACTAGTGTTGTCAGTTCAAACAGTACTGAAAATTAGTTACTTCATGAAAAAAAATATATTTTTTTAGATATTTAGATATTTAGATAGATTTAGATAGATTTTAGATATTTAGATATTTAGATATTTAGATATATTCTGATTTTGTAGCACATTAGTAAAAAAACTGCCAGTGTTTTTCCAGACTTAACAATCCAAAAAATATACATATTATTAATAATTTGTGAAGTTGAAACTTTTCTAAGTTAAAATAAAAAACAAATTTCAATCAACTATGCTAAAAAACATTGAATTTTTCTATTCTCTCTACAAAATTAAAAATTATCAAGTCAATCAGAGTATGCAGCCAAAAATATTAGAGTATCAAAATAATAAAAAATATATTGCTTTTCTTCCTCTTGTGAAATTTGTGGCATTTGTCAGCTATCTGTATTTTTTTAAAATGTTTTCTTTCCTACCTTTTATGGACTGAACTGTATTCCCCCAAAATTCATATGATGAAGCCCTAACCCTTAATGCTCTATTTTGAAATAGTGCCTTAAAGAGGTTTTTAAGGTTAAATAAGGTCATAAGGGCAGGGCCCAAGTCTGATAGGACTGATGTTCTTATAAGAGGAAGAGACACCAGAGATCTTTCTCCATACAGAGAGGAAAGGCCATGTGAGGACACAGCAATAAGGTGGCCATCTGCAACCCAAAGAGAGAACCCTCACCGGAAACCAACTCTGCTGGCACCTTGATCTTACACTTCCCATCCCCAGAACTTGAAGAAAATATATTTCTGATGGTTAAGCCGTAGAATTCTATTATAGCAGCCTACACAGACTAACACAGTATCTAATTTGTTTTCATATTATATTTTTTTTCTTAAATACGGTCTCTCTAAATGTTTTAGTTTTACACTTCAAATAACCCAGATCCACCTTTCCTTTACCTTTTTTCTGGACTATACAAGGAATTTAAAACACTTTAACTCCATTATCTCCTACCAGACTTACATGTCATCACTCTCTTATACTTTCCTTCTATTTTTTTCTTAACTACATAGTATTATTTTTATTTTACAGTCTTCATTTAGATTTACTCACGTATTTACTATTTTCTTTCCTCTTTATTCCTTCTTGCATCTCAGAACACCTCTGTCCTGCATGAAGTATATTCTTTGAAATTTCCTTTAGTAGTGATATGCTAAGGCATGGATTTCTTTTACTTAGTTGTTTGTCAGATGAAGGGCTTCCTGAATCTGTGGGTAGGTGACTCTCATCATTTCTGAAATTTTTTCAGCCATTAACTTTTCAAAATTACCTCTGTTCCATTCTTTCTCTCCTCTCCTTCACAGACTCTGCTCAGATGTATATTAAACCTTCTCATCCCACCTTCCATGTCTCTTAATATCCCTTTCACATTTTCTATCTCTTTGTCTCTATAAAGTATAATCTGAATAATTTCTTCTGATCTGGCATTGAATCACTGTCTATACAGTTATGTCTTATCTGCTAAGTTTTTAATTTCAATTCTTAAATCTTTTCATTCTCATAAATTCTACTCTTTTCTTTTTCAAATACACAATTCATTTTTTATAGTTTCCTATATTTTTCAGTTCATTTACCTCTTTCAACACAATAGGATGTATGTCTTATACTTTGCAACTGTTAATTTCCAATATCTAAGGGCTTAATAAGTTTTTTTCTATTTCTGCTGTTCTTACTCATGATGCCTTATTTCTTTTGGTGCTATAAATTACTGTAAGCCATTCATTTTCCTTGGAAAACTATCTGTGAAAATTACCTGAGGCCCAAGAGTAAGTGAATTCCTCCAGGGAGGATTTACACTTGTTCGTGCAAGATGGCTAGGGTCATTATCAGTCTGGGACCACTTTAAACTATATTCATAGCTTGGCTTTTATTAGTTTGTTTTTGGGTTTTTTTGTTTTTTGGACTAAAGATGAGAATTTTGATTGCAAAATTGTTATATTGTTATGTTTCCCTGCTCTACTCAGCAGCAAGGCAATATTCCTTGCTATCTCTTGAAAGTAGATACTTTTGCCCTGAGGAGGGTACCTTTTGGGGTAACATTTCTACAGATTAGAACTTTCTATCAGACGTCCCTTCCTTATGAGGATTGAGTTTTGTCTTCAGTCCACACACTGGAAGCTATCAAAACTGAATCTGCTACTTACAGGTTTGGTTAAAAAGCAAAACAAACAAACAAACAAACAAAAAACCCTCCAGGTATAAATGCCTTCAGAATCTTATTAACCCTGTGTTCCCATTTTCAAGTATATTTTGGCCTCTCATATCAGACTGTTTTATGGTTTTATGAAGACTTTCAAAAATAACCAATTGTTTTATGTATTTTCAGAGAGAGGATTAATTCAAATAATTTAGACTTTCAGTGGTAAAGTTTATTTAAATAATCTGTTTTCCATCTGCTTTCCATCTTCTAAACATTTGTTGATATTCTAATCTGCTATTCTACTTTACATTCTCTTTGTCCTTGTGGATTTATATGGTTTTTACTCCTTCACTCCCCTTTTTAGTATAATTTCAGGAAAGTGCAAAGATAAAAGAATATGTTCAGTCTTCTGAAGTACTTCTATATATAACCTGATTTTTTGTACATTTTATTCTTCCTGATTGTCAAAACAATATATGAGTACCACAGAAAATTTTTAAATTCAGGAAAGTTTAAAGATGAAATAAAATCATTCATAATCCTACTACCAAGAAGCAGCCACAGTTGACGTTTTGCATGTTTTCTTCCATTCCTATATAATAATTTCTCTGTATCCTTAAAAGTATGATAGAAAATTTGGCAATCAAGAGCTTTGCATTGTGGGAACTCTTTCCTTTCTCTCTCCTGGCCATTTTGGTAGCTGTTTTGGGTTGGGACCGTCCCACATCTAAGGCAAAAAGATGGTGGCCACAAAGAAGATGAAAAAGTCGCTGGAGTCAATCAACTCTAGGTTCCAACTCACTATGAAAAGTGGAAAATATGTGCTGGGGTACAAGTCTCCTCTGAAAATGATCAGACACGCAAAGCGAAACTGGTCATCCTCGCCAACTGCCCAGCCTTGAGGAGATCTAAAATAGGAATACTACACCATGTTGTCCAAAACTGGTGTCCATCACTACAGTGGCAATAATATTGAATTGGGCACAGCATGTGGGAAATACTATAGAGTATGACACTAGCTATAACTGATCCAGGTGATTCTGATATCCTTAGAAGCATGCCAGAACAGACTGGTGAACAGTAAATCACACAAAATTTTTCTTTAATAAAACTGACCAGAGCTTGTTTTAAGAAAAAAAAAGTATGATAGAAAATTTCATAAATTTTTTGCCTGAATTTTATTTTAGAATTACTTTTCTATGTCATTAAAATTTATTTATAAATACTATTTCTAGTGGCTACATCATTTTTATACTAACAGTCTATAATTAGATTTCTCATTTTTTGCTATTTTTAACTAACATCTAAACTTCTTACTTCAAGAAGAAACTAAAGGATGGAGGATAGAACACTAACATAAAGAGAGCTGTTACTGGATCCCACTGCTGGTATGGATGCTGTGTACTACTTGGAATCATCAGAAAATCTACCATAATACAGGCTGTAAGCTCTAAATGTCGAACTTCTAGCTTCAAGAACTATATGATATAGAACTTTTAAGCACAAACCCACAAATTCTTTGAATCACAAGGAATACAAAGTCTCATAAGTACATTCTCTTTGATGTATTACTAACAATCAAAGTAAAGGTAAAAATATTAGAAGGGACCACAGTCTAGAGGTTTATGGGAAATTGGAAACAAGAAGACTGTTTGAGGGAATGAACTGATCTCACAGGTGACTCTAACATAGAAGGAACTCCAGGGAAAATGATAATCTGTTCCTCTGCGATGAATCCAAGTAAACACAGAACCAGAG
The DNA here is from genome assembly GCF_003265705.2 of Callorhinus ursinus. Lineage (NCBI taxonomy): Eukaryota > Metazoa > Chordata > Mammalia > Carnivora > Otariidae > Callorhinus > Callorhinus ursinus. Next base: position 21,591,710 of record NW_027397067.1, on the reverse strand, counting down.
TCATTAATGAAAACTGGGGCTATTATTTAGCAAATGGGTTTTTTTAACATCTCAAATTAAATACCTAAAAAGGTTTTTTTAATGAAAATACCAATTGTCCTTTAAAAATGAACATTTTACCTTAATGAGGAAATCTGCTAGAGAGGAGGAATATATTGGCCAACTTACAAAATTTTCACAATTTTGTGGTGTTTGCACTTTCATCCAATGATTCCAATTCTGGGAATTTACCCTATGGATATACTTCACACATGCAAAATGATTCCTGCATAAGATTACTCATTGCAGCATTTTTTTTACAAGAGTAAAATATTAGAAACAACCTAAATTAACATAAATATAGGGCTTGTTAAATAAATCATGGTACATACATAACTTGTAATACTATGCAGATAATAAAAATGAATGAGAGAGTTATTTCTGTATTGATATGGATAGATCTCCAAGACATACTGTTAAGTGTAAAAAGCAAAGACAATTTTTATGTTATCATTTCTGAAAAAGAATATAGATTTTTAAAAAAATTTTCTGAAAGAATCATCAAAAAACTAACAATAATAGTTTCCTTTCTGGGCAGACAAAAGAAGAAACGGGAAGAAGGGAGAGGGAGACAATATATCTTCATATACTTTTTGATATTTCCACAATATACTTCTTTTCAAAAAAATGAATAATTCTAAAAAGTAAAAAACTGTAAGAAAACTTCCAAAACCTTTTTAAAGAGTTATGTAGTTGAGGGGCTCCTGGCTGCCTCAGTCAGTTAAGCATCTAACTCTTGATTTCGATTCAGGTCATGATCTCAGGGTTGGGAGATCAAGCCCCATGTTGGGCTCCGTGCTGGGCATGGAGCCTGCTTAAAGATTCTCTTTCTCCCTCTCCCTTTTTCCCCTCCCCGCCCACAAAAAAATATTGAAAAAAAAAAAAGATCTCAGAACATCCATTTAACACAGGGTGTTACGAAAGACTTACACTGACTGAAATTTGCTTGACCATGTTCCAGAAAGGTGTAGAGCTGCAAAACAAGTTGTGGGCAGCCTTCCAGGTAGGTCTCAAATAGCCTGAGCATGCTCAAATCAGTCATTCTATCTATAACTTCTTTATGTGGATCAATTTGTTCTTCCATAAAGTTATCAGTTTTGCTGCTATTTTTGAAAGCCACATGATAACCCTTTTTCAAGGCAAACCAATACCTGTAAACACAAACATTTATCTTCAGTAAAATATTCTTTGTAACATGTTAATATACATAATAATTTTGGAAAAATTAACGTGTTTAAGTACAGAATTTTCTGGGGTGCCTGGGTGGCTCAGTTGGTTAAGCGTCTGACTTCATTCAGCTCAGGTCATAATCTCAGGGTCCTGGGATCAAACCCCATGTCAGGCTCCTTGCTCAGAGGGGAATCTGCTTGTCCCTCTGCTCCCCACCCCACTCATGCGCACATGCACGTACTTTCTCTCTAATAAATAAAATCTTTAAAAAAAATTACAGAATTTTCCCACAAACTTTCTCCACTACAAATTTCCTTAAAATCTGTGAATATCTCATGGTAGCTTTATTACAATTCAAACTCCATAAACTTTGGGGCACCTAAGTGGCTAAGTCAGTACAGTGGCTGCCTTTGGCTCAGGTCATGATCCTGAGGTCCTGGGATCAAACACCACATTGGGCACCCTGCTCAGCAGAGAGTCTGCTTCTCCTTCTCCCTCTTCCTCTGACCCTCCTCCCTGCTCATGGTGCTCTCTCTCTCTCAAATGAATAAAAAAACACTCCATAAACTTTAATTGCATATTTGATAGGCACTGTATGCTAGCACTGTTAAGCATACATGATCTCAATTTATCTTCATAGTAATTATGTGAGATGAGTAGGTATCATTCCAATTTCACAGATGAGAAAACTAAGGATGAGAATGGTAGAGTGATTAACTAAAAGTAAAGGGCAGACCAAGACTCCAAACCTAGATCTTATGATTCCTAGTCTTAACCACTACCTTCTGAAAGACAAACTGCAATTTTCAATTCATGCAAGTTATCTTAACTACAAGACAGATACATGCTTTTAAAATGTCAAAGTTGAAGATGAGACTGAACCTAGCAAACAATTACTCAATATCTACAAGGCGCTAGGCTCTTTGACCATTACCATCCTAGAAAATATGTAATTTCTCAAAGGCTTTTAAAACACCCTTGCTCAGGCTCTTCTTTTCAAAGAATTTTAAAATGAACATGAGTTATCATCATACAAGTAAAACTAATAATAAAACATACTGAGACACTTATTTGAAGAAATTTGGGGCTAGCAAAAAGGCAACAAGGATTCTAGCCCAAAGTTTATCAAAACTCTTTATTCCTCAGTTTCCTCATATAAAAATAAGGGCAGTGATACATAGCTTGTTTCAGTTGGCCCCTTCTGTCAACGTTTCCCATTTCAGTAAATGGTACTAACATTTACCATGTCACTCAGACCAAAAACATGGAAATAATTTCCAACTCCTTTATTTTTTCTCATACCCTAAAAAAATTCTTCAGCAGGTTCTCTTGGTTCTGGCTCTATCTTCAAATATATCCAAATCTGAACACATCACACATCATCACTTCCACTGCCTCAATCCTAATTTAAACAGCCAACATCTCTGGTCTAGATTACTTCAACAGCCTCATAACTGGTCTCCGATTCTACTCCTGCTCCCTATGCATCCTATTCTGTACATAGCATCTAGACTGAACCTGTTAAACACAATTCAGATGTGACTCTGCTGAAAATGTTCCAATGAACATTTTGTTCCATCAAACTTAGAATAAAACCCAAAGTCCTTACCATATTTTAAAAGGCCCTTCATAATCTGCCTCACACACACTACCCCCACTACCTTTCCATCTCATTTTTCTAGCACTTCCAATATACCCTTCTTGCTGTTTTTCCCAACTTAAAGGCTTTTGTCTTTGCTACTCCCTCTGCGTGGAACTCTTCTGGGTCTGATGTGGTAGATGTTGGTCCAGGAAGTTCTGCACATGCATGGCACCATCTCCCATGAACACCCATGGGAGGTCATGGCTGATCTCTACTTCTACAGAGATTCTGAAGAGATTGAAAAAAAAAGAGCAGGCTGCTGCTAAAAAGGCTGTGACCAAGGAGGAATTTCAGGGTGAATGGACTGCTCCAGCTCCTGAGCTCACCACTACTCAACCTGAAGTAGGTGACTGGTCTAAAGGCATGCACGTGCCCTTGGTGCCTATTTAGCAGTTCCCCACTGAAGACTGGAGCGTTCAGCCTGCCACTGAAGACTGGTCTGCAGCTCCAACTGCTCAGGCCACTGAATGGGGAGGAAAAAACACTGAGTGGTCTTAAGCCACTCTTCCACAAACTCTTAAACAAAATGGAAATAAGGCTGACAGTAATTAAACAGTTTCTTATAAAAATGAAAATTTAAGTGGTGCCTGCGTGGCTCAGTCAGTTGAGCAACTAACTCTTGATTTCACCTCAGGTCACGATCTCAGGGTCATGGGATCAAGCCCCACATGAGGCTCTGCGCTCAGCACAGTGTCTGCTTGTCCCTCTCCCTCCCCCCATCTGTGCATGCATGGTCTCTCTCTCACTCTCTCTTAAATAAATGGGTAATCTTTAAAAAAAATAGAAAATAAAATTTAAAAAATTTTTTTAAAAAAGAAAATTTACAAATTTACTCCTTAACTTCATTTAGGTATCTACTCAAATGCCACTTCCTCACAGAGTCTTTCCAGATCACACCATCTAAAATAGTACTATTCTCCATCATATTCTCTTTATCCTGTGTTTTTTCATCACCACTTGACATATTACTTATTTTTATCTTTACCTCCTCACAAAAATGAAATCTACATGGGAGCAGGGATTTTTGTTTTGTTTTGCTGTATCCTAATCAACTAGAACAATAGCTGGTACATAGATTTTCAGAAAATATTTACTGAATGAATTAGTAAATGAAAGCTCATATTTCTTCCATAAAGAGACAGTAGATAGGAAAGAACTTTGAAAAGCTGGATGTAAAACACAAATATAAGATACTCCTATCATAAACAAGATATATACATACATGGATATACAAAGATTCATTATGTGGCAAACAGAAGTATGTTTTTAGGGGAAGTGGGTAGGGGAATGGGGTAATTGGGTGATGGGCATTAAGGAGAGCACTTGATATAATGAGCACTGGGTGTTATATGCAACTGATGAATCACTAAATTCTACCCCTGGAACTAATAATATAGTATATGTTAACTAAATTGAATATAAATTTAAAAAAATTTTTAAGTATATTTTTATCACAGTTTCAAATAACATGGTCTATTATATTCATTGTGGGCTAGATGCCAAGGCAGAAAGTCTACAAAAATGATGGTGTGATCTCCACTTCAATGACCTTACAACCTAATAGGAAGGTCAAGCCTATAAACTATTAGCTGCAATACAAGGCAGAAGAAATAACTACTCAATAGAAATGTAAATACTCTGTTGTAAAAGTACAGAAGAAAAAAATGATGAACACTCCCTAGAATTTATAGGTGCGATTTACAGGGAAAGTTGTGTTTGAGTCTTTTCTGGGTATCTGGCACAACAGAAAGTTCCCATATGTATATTATATAATACTATTATGTAATACAACATCATGTTCCTGTTCCTAAAGTAGATTATAAACTTTTCACAAATATTAACAGGTACATACCCACAGCATAGAGTGGGAGAGGTAGCAAAGCACAATGGCTAGGAGTACAAATTCTAATAAAGCCAGAACACCTGAGTTCAAACCCCAGCTCCATCACTTCCTAGCTTAACCCCTCTGCTCCTGAGTGTCCTCATCTGAAAAATGGAAGCATTCATCATATCCACCTCACTGAATTGTGGTGAGGAAAGTTAATACATGTAAACTGCTTAGACCAGTACCTGGCACATGTTAAGTACCATATAGGTGACTATTAAACAACAAAAAAAAAAAGCTGTTTATAGATGTTCACATTAACATTTTCAGTAACTTTAGGGAGCAATTTTTCCAATTCTGTAGCAATTAATGGAAAATCAATACAAAGTTCTGCTTATCTAAAGGATAACTTCATGGGAAAGGGGAGTATGAATATAATTTTTTAGTCAATAAGATATTGTTTCAGTTTTATGGAACAAATGATTAAGAAGCCAAAGGAAAAAAAAAAGGGAGCTTTCTTATATTTTGTCACAACATATTCTTTTATTTGAGATAAAAAGGCACCAGCTTCTACTATTGATGGATTACTTTATATCAGGCTAATCCTCCTACTGATGACAGTGATAAATTCTAGACAAAACATAAAAGAGAACAAAGCACAGAAGAGGAACCAAAAGTAAGAAGAAACAAGAGGGCATTCAACCCTTAAAAAAAGGGCATCATACTGTATGAGATACACATTTATCTGGCTTTTCCTCTGAAGACATCCCATAGCCCAAAGGGCACAAAGCAGATACAGCTCAAGCAGAAAATCAAAATATTACTGGCCCAAAGAATCAAAGGACTGGGTTTGAATCTACCAGAATGGTTAGAAATTAAAGGAGGGGGGGGAATCTCAGGAAAGAGGAAGCCACAGAGTAGAGAACACCCAAGTCTGCATATACTCTCCTCTGATACATGGTTGAGCCCTTACTATGTTTGTGTGGGATGAGACTCCAAGGAACTGAGGAAAATTTCACCAGAAAGAACCTAAGCAAAGATTTCAGCAGCTGTCTGCCACAAGGAAGAGTCTAGAGTTTGAGCTCCACCAAATTAGAGGGGCTTGGTAGATACTTCAGGCATTCCAATGAAACCCCAAAAGAGACATGCTTTAGGAGTAAAGACCATATTTCAGGCCTGAGAGATTTTGCCTTGAACTAATAACAAAATCAAAATACACCTTCCCTAACAAAACCTAAACCAAGCCTCTGTAACACAACAAGGTAATCTGCCAATAATTTAACATCTGCTTTTTCTTCAGTGGAAGATAACAGAAACTAGTCTCTACAAAATCTCAATCACAATGTCCACTACACAATAAAAAATAACTCGACATGCAAATAAACAGGGAAATGTGACTTATACAGACGAAAATCAGTTAACAAAAAACATCAGTTACTAGAAGCATACCCATAGATGACTCAGATGTTGAAATTAGCAAACAAACTAAAGCACAGAGGAAAAAACTGGGGAAAAAAGAGTCACAGAATCCCGATAACACAGGTGTACACAAGTCCCAAAAGAAAAAGAGAGAGATGATGGGGCAAAAAAAAAAAAATTACTTGACAAAATACTAGCCAAAAATATTTTCTAAATTTGACCAAAAACAACATATAGATCCAAAAAGTTCAAAGAACCCAAACAGGAAAAATACAAACAAAACCATACATAGGCCCATCATACTCAAATTGCTGAGAATTCAGTATAAAAAGAAAATCTCAAAAACAGAGAAAAAAGATATATTCCATCCTGGGAAACAAAAAGAATGTTAACTGACTTCTCACCAGAAACAACAAAAGCCAGAAGATGACTATATCAGTAGCCACGCAAAATGTAAATGGATTAAACACTTCAACTGAATGAGACTCTCAAACTGGATAAAAAAATCAAGATTCACTTTTGGTGCTTTGCAAGAAATTCTCTTTAAACTTTTTGGTTTTGATCAAATTTCAAACAGATAGTTTGAAAGGAAATTACCAAAAATTGTTGGTATGGTTATATTAATATCTCAGACAAAAGAGACTTCAAATCAAGAAATATTACCAGGGATAAGGAGGGTCATGTCATAGCGATGTATAAGAATCAATTCTTCTTGAAGACATCTGTATGTACCTAATAATGGAGCTTTAAGATACCGGAAGCAAAAATTGTCAAAAATAAAAGGAGAAAAAGACAAATCCATAATCTTAGTTGAGGATTTTAACACTTATCTCTCAGCAATTGAAAGAAAAACAAGGTCAAAAAATATATATAAGTAAGGATATAGAAGATTTTAATAACACTATCAGCTTAATCATCCTAATTTACATGTATAGAATACTACATTCAACAATGGCAAATTATAAATTCTTTTCAAATGCACATGGAATATTCACCAAGTTAGACTCTGTGCTGGGCCTTAGAACAAATCTCAATAAATTTAAGAAGGGTGTATTCATACAAAGTATGTTCTCTGACCAAAACAAAATTAAATGAGAGATCATCAACAATAAGATATCTAGGGAAATCCCCAAATATTTAGAGTTTGTAGTAAAAGGTCCAGATCCTAAGGTTTCATAAATACTGCAACCTAGGAAATCTGAACATTACTAAAAGACCTCTCTCTAAAGAGTTTCAGATAGAAAATAAATAAGAAAGACAGTCCAACTGTTTAATGCCCATTTAAGAAACTCTAAAAAGAAAGAAGGAAGAATCTACAAGAAAAGGAGATTCATCTCCCATTGTACTCTATTTTATACAATTTGAACTTTTTTTTACAATGTATTTAAAAGGAACAAAAATAACACCCATATTTTAAATAATCCAAATGTCTTTCATATACCCATCAAAAGGAAAGTCTCCTTTGGCAAAGAAAAAGGTTTTATCACAAATCATACATAAAATGGAAATGCAAAAGTGTCATCTAATTTATATTCTGGAAAATGAAACATTCTTCTCCACAGACCCCTGAGCAGTAACAGCATACTTAGTAAGAACAGGCACTTATATCTAATAAATAATTCATGTTAATATTCCTTGTCTTTCATCTACCAACACAAACTCAATTTAGCTATCCTATAGGGAAATGAATCCATAATTTAGTATATCTCAAGTTTTTCTATACTTAGTCTGCACAATCCCTAAGATAATTTGGCCCATTTTTACTGTTTTAAGTCTTGCTCATTTCTCGCTATTTGTCTCAGTATTCTGCCACTTCCTACACTAACATACAAAGATAAAGAAAAAGAAAGACAAAAAGAAGGAAGTGTCTTTATTTATCTAGCTGGCATTTTTCACTAATAGCCAACCTAATTCAGTTTTTCCTTTTTCCTTTTGTCTAATTATTTGAACAGGCAAAATATTTACATAATTCAAAAATCAAAAAAGTTATTCACTGAAAAAACTTCATCCCACTCCTATGACCCAACTACCCAGGTTTCATGCTCCCCAATGACCACAAGAATTCACTGTTAGTAGTTTCATGTGTACCCTTCTAGAGTTTGTTTATGCATATGCAAGCAAGGTTATAACCAAGTATATAAGCCTTTGACCGCCTTCTTTTACACAGATTGTAGCATATCAGAACCGCTGTCTGCACTTGTCTTTTCACTTAAAAATACTTCTTAGACAGTTTCTTCAACAAATGGTGTTGGAATAACTGAACAGCAACATGCAAAAGAATGAAACTGGACCACTTTCTCACACGATACACAAAAACAAATTCAAAACAGATTAAAGACATAACTGTGAGACAGGAATGTATCAAAATTCTAGAGGAGAACACAGGGAGTAACCTCTTTGACATCAGCCATAGCAACTTCTTTCTAGATATATTTCCAGAGGCAAGGAAACAAAAGCAAAAATAAACTATTGGGACTTCATCAAAATAAAAAGCTTCTGCACGGTGAAGGCAACAATCAACAAAACTAAAAGGAAGCCTATAGAATGGGAGAAGATGTGCTAATGACGTATCTGATAAAGGGCTAGTATCCAAAATACATAAAGAACTTATCAAACTCAACACCCAAAAAAACAAATAATACAATTTAAAAATGGGCAAAAGACATGAATAGACATTTTTGCAAAGAAGACATCCATGCCTAACAGACACATGAAAAGACGCTCAACATCACTTACCATCAGGGAAATCAAAACTACAATGAGATATCACCTCACACCAGTCAGAATGGCTAAAATTAATAACACAGGAAACAGGTGTTGGTCAGGATATGGAGAAAGGGGAACCCTCTTACACTGTTGGTAGGAATGCAAACTGGTACAACCATTCTGGAAAACAGTACGGAGGTTCCTCAAAAAGGTAAAAATGGAACTACCTTACAACCCAGCAATTACACTACTAGGTATTTACCCAAAGGATATAAAAACACTGATTCGAAGGAACACATGCACCCTGATGTTTACAGCAGCACTATCAACAATAGCCAAATTATGGAAAAAGCCCAAATGTATATGCACATATACATACAATGGAATATTACTTGGCCATCAAAAAGAATGAAATCTTGCCATTTGCCACAACCTGGATAGAGCTAGAGTATTATGCTAAGTGAAATAAGTCAGTCAGAGGAAGACAAATACCATATGATTTCACTCGTATGTGGAATTTTAGAAACAAAACAAATGAACATAGGGAGAAAAAAAAAAGAGAGGCAAGCCAAGAAATAGATTCTTAGCTATAGAGAACCAACTAATGGTTACTGGAGGGGAGGTGGGCAAGGGGGATGGGTTAAACAGCTGATGGGTTATTAAGGAGGGCACTTGTGATGAGCACTGGGTGTTATATGTAAGTGATGAATCACTAAATTCTATACCTGAAACTAATATTACACTATATGTTAACTGTTGAAATTTAAATAAAAACTTGGACAGAAAAAAATACATCTTGGAGATCTTTCCATTTCAGTACATAAAGTACTTAACACTCTTTGTAATAGCTATGTATGCCATTGCCTTGGATATACCATAAACTCTACCAGCAGACATTTAAACTGTTCCCATTTTTTCACTTTTACAAAAAAAAATTGCTATGACTGAAAAATTGTGTACATATGTCATTTTACATGTATGCAAGTATGATAAATTCCCAGAAGAGAAACCTCTGGCCTGAAAGTATATGCATCTGAAATATAATCAAACTGCCCTCCACAGGGGATTGTACCAATCTATACTAACATCAACAAAATATGAGAGACCTGCTTTCCCATGCCTTTCCAAGAGAGTATATTATCACCTGGATTTTTGCCAATCTGGCAAATGACAATATATCAGTGAAATTTTAATTAGCATTTTTTTAAAATTATGAACAAGGCTTAGCTTCTTTCACACAATTTAAAAGCCTCTTGCATTTCCTTTTTTAGGCACTACCTTATTCTTTTCCCACTCTTCTACTGAAAATTCCCATTTTTTATTCTATTTCTAATACATGTTTCTTGTACTTTTGACTTTAGAAGCTCTTTAAATATTAGAAAACTAGCCCTTTGTTGGTTATAAGTTGCAAATGTTTTTCCCTGTTAATGTTGCTTTGCTTTTTGCTTTGCTTTTGTTTTTGTTTACTTGGGGAATTTCTGCTTTTGTGTATTGACATGGATTTTTTTATAGGTCTAATCTATAACTCTTAGAGTTTATGGGTTTTGAGTTATGGTTAGAAAGTCTTTCCTGATTCCAAGGTTATAAAGGAATTCTCCCACGTTTTCTTATAATACTTTTTTTTTTTTGCTTTTTTAAATATTTGATTCAGTTGGAATTTATTCTGGAGTCTGGTATCTTACCTGGAAGTATAATCCATAACATGCAATCTTAAATTATCCCAACTCTAAAGTTACTCAAAACTTTACTGTTCTTATGCTGCATATACTTGCTATTATTTCCTCTTACTTCTATTCTGGTGTGTATTTCTACAATCTGTGTGGTCTTTATATGGCATACAGACAAAAATTCTTTTCTTATCCTTGTGGTTTGAATTTAGAGGTGTGGGGGAGCAGGGCTACTCTGGAAACAAAACTCTTCCAATTTATCCTTTCAGATGTTCTGTCTAGGAGGAATTAGAACCCATATTTTGTCACATTAAGACTGGGAGGCTGGGCGCCTGGGTGGCTCAGTTGGTTAAGCGACTGCCTTCGGCTCAGGTCATGATCCTGGAGTCCTGGGATCGAGTCCCACATCGGGCTCCCTGCTCGGTGGGGAGTCTGCTTCTCCCTCTGACCCTCTTCCCTCTTGTGCTCTCTATCTCTCATTCTCTCTCTCTCAAATAAATAAATAAAATCTTAAAAAAAAAAAAAAGACTGGGAGGCTGAAGACATAAACTGCAACAATTTTAAAGTTTTCCCAATACCCAACTCTATGTTTCTGTCGAGTTATTTCTAAAGATTTCACCTTCATCACAGAATAGGCTAAACCCTTTTCAAGATCATGTGCTACGCTATGGTATGGGCTTAGCCTGACTTTCATACGAAGGTCCAATTATAAGTTACATAGGCTTTTTTCCCCAAATTGCTACCTAGTTGTTCCAACATAACTAAATTACAGAGCAAAAAATCATTAAGAATGTAGAATCTCTATATGACACTATCAACTACATTTACTAAATTTCATTTATAGAATACTACACCAACCAACCACAGAACACATATATTTCAATTATATATGAAGTCATAAAGATGGACCATATGTTGGGCAATAAAACGAACCAAAATAAATTACAAGAGATTGAAATGTTAAAAGTATGTTAGCTGATCATAACGGAATTAATTAGAGATCAATATCAAAATATCTACAAAAGATGTGAACACCTGAAAAATGTTTTAAATACACCCTAACACTTGGGTATAAGATGAAATCACAAAGAAGGAACAACCATTTTTTGAACTGATGGATAATGATATGTAGTGTTTTTACATCATTGTGTTTATTTAAAAACACAACATATCAAAATGTCTGGAATGTAGCTAATTCAAGGGTTTGGAAAATTTTTATAACTTAAATGCTTTTATTAGAAAATAAGGAAGGGTTAATAGTAATAATATAGGTTTCCATAGAAATGAGGTAGAAAAAAGAAAGTAAGCTCTAGTATATAGAAAGAAGAAAATACAGATAAAAGCGAAAATCGAAATTAGTAAGAGACAAGGAATAGAAAAAAATTAACAAAGCCAAAATTTGGTTCTTTGAAAAGGCATAAGAAATTGATAAACCTCAAACAAGACTGCTGAGGAGTAGGGAGGAGAAAGAACGTTAGAGAATACAAAATGCCAATATCAAGAATAAAAAAGGTGACATCACTAAAGATCCTATAGAGATCAAAACTATAACAAGGGAATATCAGGAACAACTTTATACCAATAAACTGAACAACTCTGACGAAATGAAAAAATTTCCTGAAAAACACAACTAATACTGACAAAAATCAAGTAGAAAATCTGAAAAGATCTATATCAAAGAAATTAATTTGTTCTCAAAAATCTACACATTAACTCCATCCAATACATTTTTTCAAGCAATTATGGAAGAAATAGTACCAATCTTATACAAACTCCTTCAGAAAATAAAGAAGGAATACTTTCCAACTTCTGTTATGAGGTTAGCATAAAACTAATCTAAAACCTGCCAACACTATTAAAAGAAAATTGTAAAATAATATCCCTCATGAGCATGGACACCAAATTTCTCAACAAAATATTTGCAAATGGAATTCAGCAATGTATAAAAAAAAATCATGATCAGTTAGGGTCTATCCCAGAACTGCAAAGTTGGTTTAATAGTCTTAAGTCAATTAATGAAAAATGAATTAATGAAAAACCATACGATCATCTCAATAGGCACAAGGAAGATATTTGACAAAATTAAACATCAATCCATTTTTAAAAAACCTCTCAAGAATATTAAAAGAGAATGAAATCTCTTTAATCTGATAAAGGGCAGCTACGAAAACCATACATGTCACACCAAACTTAATGGTAAAACATTCAACACTTTATCCCTGAGATCAGGAACAAACCGAAAATGTCGCTGTCATCACATCTATTCAACATTTTACTGGAAGACCCAGACAGAGAGAATGAGGCAAGACAAAAAAAATAAAAGGAATAAATATTTTTATTTTTTTTAAAGATTTTATTTATTTATTTGACAGAGAGAGACACAGCGAGAGAGGGAACACAAGCAGGGGTAGAGGAAGAGGGAGAAGCAGGCTCCCCGCCAAGCAGGGAACCCAATGCAGGACCCAATCCCACGACCCCGGGATCATGACCTGAGCCAAAGGCAGATGCTTAATGACTGAGCCACCCAGAAGCCCCAAAGGAATAAATATTTTTAAAAAGGAAATCAAACTATTCCTATTTGTAAATGACATGATAATTAACAGAAAATACCAGAAAACCAAACAAACAAAAAACTAATAGACTGAGTTTAGCAAGGTCTCAGGAGGTAAGTTAGAAAAAAATCAATTGTATTTCTACTAAATGGAAACAAATAATTGAAAAAAATGAAATTTTAAAGACAATGCCAATTACAATAGTTGGAAAACTGATTCAAAATTTATGTGGAAATACAAAGGGCCTAAAATAGCCAAAATAATTTTGAAAAAGAACATAATGAATATATGACTTCAAGACCCAACTATATGTTGTCTAGAAGAAATCCAGTTTCAATATAAAGATACATACAGATTGAAAGTAAAGATATGTCAAGAGAATGAGAAGACATGTTACAAACTGGGAGAAAATATTTGTGAAAGACATGTGGTAAATGACTGTTATCCGAAATATATAAAGAACTCTCATAACTCACCAATAAAAAAAATGAATGACCTGATGAAAGAAACAGGCAAAAGACCTGAACAGACACCTCACCTAAGAAAATATATAGATAGCAAGCAAGCATATAAAAAGATGCTCCACATCATATGTCATTAGGGAAATGCAAATTAAAATGAGATACCACTACGCACCTATAATAATGGCCAAAATCCAGAATACTACATCAAATGCTGACAAGGATGTGGAGCAACATGAACTTTCAATCACTGCTGGTGGGAATGTAAATTGGTATAGCCACTTTGGGAGACAGTTTGGCATTTTCTTATCAAGTTAAACATACTCTAACATATGATTCAGCAGTCATGCTCCTTGGTATTTATCAAATTATGAAGATTTATGTCCACATAAAGCCTACACATGGATAATTCCCAAAACTTAGAAACAACTAAGATATCCTTCAGTAGGTAGTGAATGGATAAATAACTTGTGATACGTCCACACAAAGGAATATCATTTAGTGCTAAAAGAAATGAGCTATCCTGCCATGAAAAGATACAGAAAAATGTCTTAATACTAAGTGAAAGAAGCTAATCTGAAAAGGCTACATACTCTCTGATTCTAACTGTATAGTGTTCTGGAAAAGACAAGACTACAAAGACAGTAAAAAGATCAGTAGTTGCCAGGGGTTAGGGAGGCAGTAGGAATGAAGAGACAAAGCCCAAAGGATTTTTAGCGCAGTGAAACCATTATATATGATACTATATGGTAGATATATGTCATTATTCATTTGTCAAACCCCTGAAAATGTACAACCCCAATAATAAACTCTAATGTAAACTATGGACTTTGGGTGATGATCATGTGTCAGTATAAGTTCATCAATTGTAACAAATGTACCATTCCTGTGAGAAATGTTGCTAGTATGGAAAGCTGTTGGTGGTGGGAGGACAGCTAGGGATACATGAGAACCGTACTTTCTGCTCAGTTCTTCTGTGAACCTAAAACTGCTCTAAAAAATAAAGTCTACATGAAAGAGGGGAAAAGCATACATGACTTCAAAGAATATCATAAAGCTATAGCAATCAAGACAGTATGGTTTCTTTCTTCCAAATGACATGCTTATCTATGTAAAAAAAAAAGTCCTAAGGAGTCTACAAAAAAGCAACTGGAACTAATAAGTGTCTACAAAAAAGCTACTAGAATTAATAAGTGAGCCTATCAAAGTCAGAGGATAAAAGATCAATATAAAAAAAACAAGTATATGGGCGTGGGTGGCTCAGTCGTTAAGCGTCTGCTTTGGCTAAGGTCGATCCCAGAGTCCTGGGATCAAGCCCCGCATCAGACTCCCTGCTCAGTGGGAAGCCTGCTTCTCCCTCTCCCACTCCCCCTGCTTGTGTTCCCTCTCTCGCTGTCTCTCTGTCAAATAAATAAATAAAATCTTTAAAAAATAATAATAAAAATGTAAAAACAAGTATAAATGAAGAATAAAAATCATAATCACCTCAAAAGATGCAGAAAGAGCATTTGACAAAGTACAACATCCATTCATGATAAAAACTCTTAACAAAGTGGGCATAGAGGGAACATATCTCAACATAATGAAAACCATATATGATAAACCCAAAGCTAACATCATACTCAATAGTGAAGAACTGAGAGCTTTTCCTCTAAGATCAGGAACAAGACAAGATATCCTCTCTCATCACTTTTATTCAACATATTACCAAAAGTCCTAGCCACAGCAACCAGACAAGAAAAAAGAAGTAAAAGGCATCCAGATTGGTAAGAAAAAAGTAAAACTGTCACTATTTGCAGATGACATGATATCATATATAAAAACCCTAAAGACTCCACCAAAAAACTATGAGAACCAATAAATGAATTCAGTACAGTTGCAGGATACAAAATCAACATACAGAAATGTGTTGCATTTCTACACACTAACAACAAACTAGCAGGAAGAGTAATTTTTTTTAAAAAATCCCATTTACAACTGCATCAAACAGAATAAAGTACCTAAATAAAATTTAGCCAAGGAGGTGAATTTAACCTATACTCTAAAAACTATAAGACATTGAAGAAAACACAATGGAAAGATATTCCATGCTTGTGGAAAGAACAAATATTGTTACAATGTCCATATTACCCAAGCAATCTAAATATTCAGTGCAATCCCTATCAAAATACCAACAATATTTTTCACAGAAAACAAATAATCCTAAAATGTGTATGGAACCACAAAGGCTCCTGAATAGCCAAAGCAATCTTAAGAAAGAACAAAGTTGGAGGTACCACAATCCCAGGTTTCAGAAAAACAATAGAACAGATCAATGAAACCAGGAGCTGGTTCTTTGAAAGAATTAACAAAATTGATAAATGCATAGCCAGACTTAGCAAAAAGAAAAGATAAAGGACCCAAATAAATAAAATCACAAATGAAAGAGGAGAGATCACAACCAACACCACAGAAATACAATTATTACAGTAGAATTTTATGAGAAATTATTTGCCAACAAATTGGGCAATCTGGAAGAAATGGATAAATTCCTAGAAATATATAAACTATCAAAATTGAAACAGGAAGAAATAGAAAATTTGAACAGACCCATAATCAGTAAAGAAATTGGCTCAGCAATCAAAAATTTCCCAACAAACAAGAGTCCAGGGCTGGATGGCTTCCCAGAGAAATACTACCAAATATTTAAAGAATTAATACCGGGGCACCTGGGTGGCTCAGTCGGTTAAGCGTCTGCCTTCGGCTCAGGTCATGATCCCAGGATCCTGGGATCGAGCCCCACATCGGGCTCAGGAAGCCTGCTTCTCCCTCTCCCACTCCCCCTGCTTGTGTTCCCTCTCTCGCTGTCTCTCTGTCAAATAAATAAATAAAATCTTTAAAAATAAATAAAGAAAGAATTAATACCTATTCTTCTCAAGCTGTTCCAAAAGATAAAAATGGAGGGAAAACTTCCAAACTCATTCTCTAAGGCCAGTATTATCTTGATTCCAAACCAGACAAAGACCCCTCTAAAAAGGAGAATTACAGAACAATATCCCAGATGAACATGGATGCAAAAATTCTCAACAAGATATTAGCTAATCAAATCCAACAGTACATTAAAAGGATTATTCACCATGTTCAACGGGGATTTATTCCTGGGCTGCAGGGTGGTTCAATATCCACAAATCAATCAACATGACACACCACATTAATAAAAGGAAGGCTAAGAACCATATGATCCTTTCTCAATAGATGGAGAAAAAACATCTGACAAAATACAGCATCCTTTCTTGATAAAAACCCTCAAGTAGGGATAGAAGGAATATACCTCAACATCATAAAAGCCATATATGAAAGACCCACAGCTATGGGCGCCTGGGTGGCTCAGTCAGTTGGGTGTCTGCCTTTGGCTCAGGTCATGATCCTGCAGTCCTGGGATTGAGTCCTACATAAGGCTCCCTGCTCAGCAGGAAGTCTGCTTCTCCCTCTGCCCCTCACCCCTCCCCCTGCTCATGCTCTCTCTCTCTGTCTCTCTCTCAAATGGATAAATAAAATCTTAAAAAAGAAAGAAAGACCCACTGCTAATATCATCCTCAATGGGGAAAAACTGAGAGCCTTTCCCCTAAGGTCAGGAACATGATAGGGATGTCCACTCTCACCACTGTTGTTCAGTATTGCACTAGAAGTCCCAGCCTCAGCAATCAGACAACAAAAAGAAATAAAAGGCATCCAGATCAGCAAGGAAGAAGTAAAACTTTCATTCTTTGCAGATGACATGATACTCTATGTAGAAAATCCAAAAGAAAACACCAAAAAATTGCTAGAACTGATATATGAATTCAGCAAAGTTGCAGGATATAAAATCAATATACAGAAATCTGTTGCATTTCCATATACCAATAATGAAGAAGCAGAAAATCAAGGAATCAATCCCATTTACAATTGCACCAAAAACCATAAGATACCTAGGAATAAACCTAACCAAAAGAGTAAAAGATTTGTATGTTGAAAACTAAAGAATACTTATGAAAGAAATTGAAGACACGAAGAAATGGAAAAACATTCCATGCTCCTGGAATGGAAGAACAAATATCATTAAAATGTCTATACTACTGAAAGCAATCTACATATTCAAAGCAATCCTGATCAAAATAACACCAGCTTTTTTCACAGAACCAGAACAAACCTAAAATTTGTATGGAACCAGAAAAGACCCCAAATCGCTAAAGTAACGTTGAAAAAGAAAAGAAAAGAAGGAAGCATCACAATCCCAGACTTCCAGCTGTATTACAAAGCTGTAATCATCAAGACAGGATGGTACTGGCAAAGCAGGAGACATCACAATCCCAGACCTCAAGCTATATTACAAAACTATAATCATCAAGACAGTATGGTACTGGCACAAAAACAGACACAGAGATCAATGGAACAGAATAGAGAACCCAGAAATGGACCCCCAACTCTATGGCCAACTAATCTTCAACAAAGCAGGAAAGAAATGTCCAATAGAAAAAAAGCCCATCTCTTCAACAAATGGTATTGGGAAAACTGGACAGCTACATGCAGAAGAAAGAAACTGGACCATTTTCTTACACCAAATACAAAAATAAATTGAAAATGGATGAAAGACCTAAATGTAAGACAGGAAACCATCAAAATCCTAGAGGAGAAAACAGGCAGCAACCTCTATGATCTTGACTGCAGCAACTTCTTACTAGCACATCTCTGGAGCCAAGGGAAGCAAAAGCAAAGCAAAAATGAACTACTGAGACTTCATCAAGATAAAAAGTGTCTGCACAGTGAAGGAAACAATCAACAAAACTAAAAGGCAATCAATGGAATGAGAGAAGAGATTTGCAAATGACATACCTGATAATGGGCCAATATCTATGAAGAACTCATCAAAATCAACACCCAAAAAATAGTCTAGTTAAGAAATGGGCAGAAGACATGAACAAACATTTCTCCAAAGAAGACATACAAATAGCCAACAGACACATGAAAAAATGCTCAACATCACTTCCTAATTAAGTGACTAACCACAATGAGATACCACCTCGTACACAGGTCAGAATGGCTAAAATTAATAACTCAGAAAACAACAGATCTTGGCAAGGATGCGGAGAAAGGGGAACACTTTTGCACTGTTGGTGGGAACGCAAACTGGTGCAGCTACTCTGGAAAATAGTATGAAAGTCCCTCAAAAAGGTAAAAATGGAACTACCCTACAACCCACCAATTACACTAGTTGGTATTTACCCAAAGATACAAAAATGCTGAGTCAAAGGGGAACATGCACCACAATGTTTATAGCAGCACTATCAACAATAGCCAAAGTAGGGAAAGAGCCCAAATGGCCATCAACTGATGAATGGATAAAGAAGTGTGTGTGCATGTATATGTGTATGTGTGTGTGTGTATAAAATATTCCATTGTGCATGTGTATATATACATATATAATGGAATATTACCGAGCCATCAAAAAGAATGAAATCTTGCCATTTGCAGTGCCTAGGATGGAACTAGAATGTATTATGCTAAGTGAAATAAGTAAAAGAAAGACAAATATTATATGATTTCACTTACATGTGGAATTTAAGAAACCAAACAAATGAACATAGGGCAAGGGAAGGAAAAATTAAGATAAAAATAGAGAGGGAGGCAAACCATAAATGACTCTTAACTATAGAAAACAAACTGAGAGTTGCTGGAGGGGAGATGGGTGAGGGAATGGGTTAAATGGGTGATGGGTATTAGGAGGGCACTTTTTGTGATGAGCACTAGGTGTTATATGTAAGTGATGAATCACTAAATTCTACTCCTGAAACCAATACTATACTATATGTTAACTAACTTGAATTTAAATTAAAAAATAATAAAATAAATTAAAAAATAAAATAAAACTCAGTGGTTGGATGTAATAACATTTTGGCCACAGTGAAAGAAAGTACTAGTGAAATAAAAAAAAAAAAAGTCATGAAAAACTTTCACAGAATGTACCACAGAGAGTCAAAAAATAAAAATTCAAAACATTTAACATGCAACATTCATGTTAGATAGTGTGAGATCTAACTTATATTTGCTTGGAGTCCCGGAAGGAAATGTAGGAAAGAAAACAGAAAAGATAATGGCTGAGAATTGTGCAGAAATGATGGAAGATAATAATCCACAGAATTAAGAAGACCAGCAAATCCCAAGCAAGAAAAATAAGTCTACACCTAGATATTCAGAAACTGTAGAAACCCAAATATAAAGAAAAAATCCTAAGAGCAACCAGAGTAAAAAAAAAAAAAAAAAAAAAAAGATAAAATACTTTTAAAAGAAGAGCAGTGGCATCTGGGTGCTCAGTTGGTTAAGCGTCTGCCTTCCGCTCAGGTCATGATCCCAGGGTCCTGGGGCCAAGTCCCACATCAGGCTCCCTGCTCAGGGGGGAGTCTGCTTCTCCCTCTACCTTTCCCCCTTGCTCATGATCTCTTGCTCTCTCTCACACTCTCTCTCAAATAAATAACCTTTTAAAAAAATAAAAATTTTAAAATTAAAAAAAATAAAGTAAAAGAACAGCAGTAAGACTGATATCTAATCCCTGAAGAGCAACAATGGAAACCAAGAGAATATAATATGCAGAGACAAAATAACTACTCATTCGAATTCTATAGTCTAAAATATCTCTCAAGAAAGATGGCAGTTAAAATAGCCCAAATTCAAAATCTAACTGTAACAAAATAGGTTATCCACTTAATATTTGTCTTTTTCTCTTTATCTGTAATATATATATTGCTTTTAATAGAATTAAATGCCTTAGGATAATAATGAAAAAGTTGATGAAATTAGACATATGGAAAATCAGAATTCTCAGGACCTAGTTAGATTCCTAGTTTAACTATAAAATAAGGTTTTGAACAAGATAATTTTAAGATTTTATTTATTTTTCAGATAGAGAGGGAGAGAGCACACAAGCAGGGGAGCAGCAGGCAGAGGGAGAAGCAGGCTCCCTGCTGAGCAAGGTGTCCAACGTGGGACTCAATCCCAGGACTCTGGGATTATAACCTGAGCCAAAGGCAGACGCTTAACTGACTGAGCCATGCAGGCATCTCTGAACAAGATGATTCTTAAGGTTATTTTTAGTTCTGCATATGATTCTGTACCTAATTAACCACATGGCTACTGCATTATTACAGTAAAAATTTCTCTAGTTAAATCAATGGTATAAGTACTCTTATCAGAGTTGCAAGTGATAAACTACATTTACATAATCAGATTTGGAATATAAAATAGAAGATAAAAGATTCATAAAACACAGAAATGAATCATTCCCTCCCCACAAAAAGTAAGTACATATCATAAAAAGTAACTTAATTCGAAGGGACACCTGTACCCCAATGTTTACAGCAGCAATGTCCACAATAGCCAAACTATGGAAAGAGCCAAGATGTCCATCAACAGATGAATGAAGAAGATGTGGTATATATATATACAATGGAATATTATGCAGCCACCAAAAAAACGAAATCTTGGGCGCCTGGGTGGCTCAGTTGGTTAAGCGACTGCCTTCGGCTCAGGTCATGAACCCAGAGTCCTGGGATCGAGTTCCACTTCGGGCTCCCAGCTTGGCGGGGAGCCTGCTTCTCCCTCTGACCCACTCCCCTCTCACGCTGTTTCTCTTTCTCTCTAATAAATAAATAAATAAAATCTTAAAAAAAAAAGGAAATCTTGCCATTTGCAATGACATGGATGGAACTAGATGGTATTATGCTAAGCAAAATAAGTCAATCAATAAAGACAATTATAGGGGCGCCTGGGTGGCTCAGTTGGTTAAGCAACTGCCTTCGGTTCAGGTCATGATCCCAGGGTCCTGGGATCAAGCCCCGCATCGGGCTCCCTGCTCTGCGGGAAGCCTGCCTCTTCCTCTCCCACTCCCCCTGCTTGTGTTCCCTCTCTCGCTCTCTCTCTCTGTTAAAATAAATAAAATCTTTAAGAAAAAAAAAGACAATTATATGATCTCACTCAAATTTGCAATTTAAGAGAAAAAACAGGGCGCCTGGGTGTTTCAGTCAGTTAAGCGACTGCCGAAGCTCAGGTCATGATCCCAGGGTCCTGAGATCGAGTCCCACATCGGGCTCCCTGCTCAGCGGGGAGCCTGCTTTTCCCTCTCCCTCTGCCTGCCGCTCCCCCTGTTTGTGCTGTCTCACTCATTCTCTCGCTCTCTGTCAAATAAATAAATAAAATCTTTACAAAAAAGAGAAAAAAAAACAGAAGACCATGGGGGAAGGGAGGGAAGAATAAAACAACACGAAGTCAGAGAGGAAGACAAACCATAAAAGACTCTTAACCACAGGAAACAAACTGAGGGTTGCTGGAGGGGGATGGGGGAATAGGGTTATGGGGTGATGGACATTAAGGAGGACACATGATGTAATGAGCACTGGGTATTATATAAAACTGATGAATCACTGAACTAATAATACACTATATATTAATTAATTGAATTGAAATTTAAAAAAACATTCTTTAAGATTTTATTTGAGAGAAAGAGAGCACACAAGAGCTCATGTGTGTGCATGTACAAGGTGGGGAAGGCAGGGAGGTGGGGGGCAGCAGACTTCACACCGAGCCAAGTCCATTGCAGGACTGGATCCCACAACCCTGAGATCATGACCTGAGCCAAAATCAAGAGTTGGATGCTTAACCAACTCAGCCACCCAGGTGCCACAAGGTAAATTAAAACATCTATCAATGAACCTGGAAAATTCTAACAGTACAGCAATGACTCATATAAGCACTGATAGTGAAGAGCAAGTAACCTTTGTGCCATGTGCAAATAGGGGAACTTTGTACACTTGACTATCCAAATACAGAAAGATAGTTTCTGTTTGCATAAAAGAAAAATAATGTTAATGATCAAAAGTGTATGCTCACCTTGTAAAAACTCCTCCTTGCAAGCAGTGAAGTAGAAGAAAACAATGCTGATTTTCTTGGCCTGCTTTCTTTAAATCAGCCTTGAACCAAGAATAACTAAAACACTGCACCACAAGTGTTCCAAAGAGCATAAAGCTTACTGTTAAAATACCAAAAACATTTCGTCCTTCATAGAAAAACCTGACAGATACCCCGATGTCCACAATTAAATCAGTTATATAGATTATAATGCCAAGAACTGACAACATAAAATTCAGTTTAGTGTATTTCATTATGAATCACTATAGTTCTTGGTTATCTACTTTCTTCTCTCATACAAAAAATAAAAGAAAGAAAGAAAAAGAATATTAGTGCATCTGTTACTATAACACTGAATTTTAATTTCTACTCCCTAAACTTATTCAGAAGAATAAATATTATGAAATTGAAACACTAAAACCAAAGTGACTAATTTTAATTTTCTTTTCTAAATCTCCTATCCAGGTCCAATGTTACAAGGCTTTACTTAATCTTCTGTTTTTCAATGATCTTCATTACAGATGACAACACCTAAAATGAAACATATATAAAAGATTCTAAAAATCTTGAGTATAATATTAAAAACCCTAGGCCATGATTTTATCAAACCTCTACTTTTTCTAAAAATAATATATTACCACTAAATATAGTTCTTATAATAGTTTTGGGAAAGTAAAGCTTCAGTAATATACTTATTAGTTGAAAACTTCTCCTCAGACTACTTACATTTTAAAAACCATAACCTACTAACAAAGATATTTATCACAGGTCCATCTACAGTGGCAAAAAATTAGAAACAATCTAACTGTTTCAACATAAGGAATTGGTAAATAATGGTAGATTCACAAAATGGAATATTACAAAGCTACTAAAAAAAATTTAACAAAGGTGCAATAGCTGTGAAAATTCTTAATATAGTCTTTAAATTTTATTTTAATTCCAGTTAGTTTACATACAGTTTGATATTAATTTCAGATGTACAATGTAGTGATTCAACACTTCCATACAACACCCAGTGCTCATCACAAGTGCACTCCTCAATCTCTTTTACCTATATATTTCACCCACCCACCCACCCACCTCCCCTCTGGTAACAATAAGTGTATTCTCTAAAGTTAACTTAATATGGTTTTGATTCAGCAATTCCATCTAAGAATCAAGCCTAGAGAAATAGTCACAAATGTGCACAAAGATATATACTCTTTGTAAAACCTTCTTTATAATAGCAAAAAGTTGAAAACTACCTAAATGACAAATGAGACCTCGTTCAATAAAATATGGTACACCATAGGAAAGAATACACCACACAACCTTTAAAAAGAATGAAGCAGTTTTGTATAAACTGACCTCAGAAGATCTCCAAAATGTATTAAATGAAAAAAAACAAGTGCCAGAAGGATAAATACAGCATTTATGGGTTTTTAATTATATTCGGAGAGAGGAAGGAAGTTGGGAGTGGAAAGCAAATGCAACTTCAATCCTGTAATTAATTATTCTTTTATATTGTTGGAATTTTTTACAAAAGACATGTACCCATATATTACTTACACAATCTCTTAAAATAAAAACAATAGTAAATGATACTTTTAAAGAATTTCAAAGACTGGACAAAGTGTTAGCTAACATTTACTTAGCACTGTGTGCCAGGCATTAAACTAAACCTTAAACATAAAATACCCCCCATTTAAATCTTACATCAAATTTAGGAGACAGGTATTACTATTGCGACCTCTATTTTATAAATGTGAGCTGAATGCAATCTACATACAAGATCTGTCTGACGTAGCAGCTGTTCCCATATTTCCTGGGGTGCTTGTGTCTGGGCCCTTTGTACCTGCCAGTGGTGCTTTCTGGTAGAGGCATGGAATTGGTGGCTGCAGCCTCTGGGCTGGAATAAAACTCTCTGTGGATGCAGGGAAGCCAAGCCAGAGCCGTGGGCGGTACACTGGTAGCAAATGGACTGACCATTACCACCACAGGATTTGCAGGCTGTTATGTTTTGCAAGCCATGAAGCATATGGAGCTTCAAGTAAAACAAGTTTTCAAAGTCTTCCAAAATCTGCCTTCAGTGGCAGCTATTATAGAGGTGGGTTTGAACACAAAATGCCAAAACAAGAGCATTAACAGCAGGTATAAGCTCTACTACCAATAAAGGAAAAATAAGAGCTGCTCTTCTACAAATTATGCTTTTTAATCACCCAAACAAGGAAGGATCTCCTTATATAGCAGCCAAAATCAATGAAGCTAACGATTTACTACAAGGTCAAGCTAAAAAATGAAGTAAATGTGCAATGAATTTTAAGTTCTTATTAGTTTATGTTTAAGAGTACCAGCTTTTTATAATAAAATGTCTCAAAGCTTAAAAAAAAAAGTTTGATTCAACGGTGTTTAATTTTCCTAATTGCCAATATTTCATACTAAAATACAGATTTTTCACTGCTATCAAAAAACTGAAAGATCTGCTACACTAGACTAACATTCCTTCATGAGCAGTGGATGCCTCCTAGGTGGGGCATGCGCTCTCAAGTTCACCACAGTAGCCAGCCACCGCATTACAGTCATTTCAGCAGCTGAGTCTCAATGCTACTCTAGCTACCTATTAGCTGTGTGTCTTCAAACATGTTCTTTTACCTCCCTGTGCCTTATTTTCCTTCACTTGAAATATGGAAATAATAATGGCATATACCTCATAGGGTTGTTGTGAAGACTAAGAAAGATAATATATATAATATATATAAACCTTTAGAAAAGTAATTGGCCAACAGAACTCAATAAATGTTAGTTACCATTACCATACCTTGCCTGCCTGCCTGATCCCTATAAGCATCTACGCATGCAATCTTTGACTTCACTTTAAAGAATGTTGAATTTAAAAAAATACGATGGTATGATTGCAAAGCTTTGAAAATACAAAGGAAATATGACTGGAGGAATACAAAAATGTTAACAGTAGTTTTATCTGGGGAATTAATGGTATTATAGATGAATTTTTTTCCTCTTCTTCATTTTTTTCTATATCTGTGAACTGAATTGTTTCCCTCCAAAGTTCTTATGTTGAAGTACTAACCACCAATGGACTGTATTTAGAGATGGGTCTCTAAGGAGGTAACTGAGATTAAAAGGAATAATAAAGACAGGACCCTAATCTGATAGGACTGGTGTCCTTATAAAAAGAAGTGACAACAGAGACCTCCCTCCCCCACACCCCACTCCCATACACACACAGGAAAGGCTACATGAGGATGCAGCTAGGAGGCAGTCATCTGCAACCCAAAGAGAGAGGTCTCACAACAAACCAACCCTGCTGGCACCTTGATATTAGACTTCTAGTCTCCAGAACTGTGAAAAAATAAATCTCTCTTAAGTCGCATAGTCTATGGTTATTCTATTATGGCAGCCCAAGTAGACTAACACCCTACATGTTCTATAAAGAATGTTTATTACTTTAAAAACCAGGAGATGACAGTGTTACTGAAAACTCACACAACATAATACTTAAACACTGTTCTTGTCATTTTACCACTTATAAGTATTTTGTTTAAAAGTTTTCAAAATAATATTAAAAGGTATTTCACTCTTCTTAATGAAAAAAAAATTCACTATCACTACTTTTCCTGACAAGAATGCTGTGGCCAACAGGATGGAAAAAAATAATTTTAAAATCTGAGTTTTCCCAATGTAGCAGGCCATAAATTTCCATGCGGTAAGTTTCTTATCTTGAAATGAAAGACATCACACTCAGAGAAAGACAATTATCCTATGATCTCACTGATATGAGGAATTTGAGAAACAAGACAGAGGATCGTAGGGGAAGGGAGGGAAAAATGAAACAAGACAAAACCAGAGAGGGAGACAAACCATAAGAGACTCTTAATCTCAGGAAACAAACTGAGGGTTGCTGGAGTGGAGGGGGTTGGGAGGGATGGGGTGGCTGGGTGATGGACACTGGGGAGGGTATGTGCTATGGTGAGTGCTGTGAATTGTGTAAGACTGATGAATCACAGACCTGTACCCCTGAAACAAATAACATAGTATATGTTAATAAAAAAAAAATGAAAGACATCATGCCCAACATAAGCATGGAGTTTAGGAGGATGATATTTAATCAGAAGGCTCTGTTCAATTCAATTAAATACTTAGAACTTACCATGTGCTGTTTTAGGCTTTGGGGATATATCAAATGACAAAAGAGACAACAAAAATCCCCACCCTTGTGGAACTTACATCCGAACAGAGAAAGATAGTCAATTAACAATAAAAATAAGTGAATTAAATATTATATTGGAAGGTGATAAGTGCTATGGAAAAAACAACCCTAAGAGTTAGAAGTAGAGACAGGCACATCATGAGTTGTAAGTTTGATTAGAATGCTCAGGATAGAGAGCACCTGGGTGGCTTAGTCAGTTAAGTGTCTGACTCTTGATCTCAGCTCAGGTCTTGAATGGTCAGGACAGGAGTCACTGAGAGGATGGCATATAAGTAATGAAATTAGTCATATAGATATCATGTGGAAAAGCTTTCCAGATATAAAGAACAGCTAGTTTGAAAATCTAATGTACTAGATTTCAAATATGTCCTCCAGAAACAAAAGTTCTCCAAAAATTGGCAAATTCCTTACCATGGTTATACTGGATGTGTTTAATGTGCATCCAAGTCCTGTTCTAATATCATTCTAAAAAATATAATTTCTTGAGCTTCACTATCTAGAGAGGGAAAAGAACATCACATATATAATGGAAAAACAGTAATAACAGTAGCTATCATTGCTGAGTGTTTACTATGTGTGAAGTGTTTTACATACATTTTATTTAATCCTCACAAATCTCCATGAGAAGGGTATTATTGAGCAAAACACTGAGGCTTAGAGATATTGGGTATTTAGATGAGTTATCTCTAATGAGTAAACTGATTTTAGGGGCGCCTGGGTGGCTCAGCCGGTTAAGCGACTACCTCCAGCTCAGGTCATGATCCCAGATCCTGGAATCAAGCCCCATGTCAGGCTCTCTGTTCAGCAGGGATCCTGCTTCTCCCTCTCCCTGCCTCTCTGCCTGCTTGTGCGCTCTCTCTCTCTCTCTCTCTGTCAAGTAAATAAATAAAATCTTTAAAAAATAATAATAAATTAAAAAAATAAACTGATTTTAATGTAGATAATTTCCTTAACATTACAGACTATAATACCTAAGCACTCCACTCCATGTGTATATTTCTTAACCATTCTCCCCAAAAAGAGAGTTTCCTTTACCTGGCATGGATATGGAAAACACTAGCAGTTTTGAAATAAATTTACAAGATGAGAAAAATAATTTCTAAGAAACTTGGAAATTCCATTATTAGCAAAACATCAGATTCAATAGACTAAGTGGCAATGTCTCTATTCCTAATTTAGTCAAGCAGAACATAATGCCAACCGGAAAGAAAACTACACAGCAAGGAAATAAATATGGCAGCTCTCATAAAGAAGGCCCACACCTTTCAATAACCACATAGTTATATAACTTGTATGAAGGCTAGTTCATCTCTATCCCTGCGGTTAATCACAGTTCCAATCATCACCTTAGGAGAAATAATACCACCTATAAAATTTGACTTTATAAAGAATTTGTGACACTTGCTGACTTAATAGGACAGTTTCAATCCAGTTTCATTCAGAGGTCAACCCAGCTACCTGGCTAACTGGCTGGCAGCCAAGACACAAAACCTTTGTCCACAGTACATGACCTCTGTAATAAAGCAGACGTTTGAAGAAGTAAAAACTAGTAAACTCATTTGTCAACCAAATTCAACACGCAAAAAATACAGACTTACTTATCAAGTATAAAACGCCTTCTTTAACTCAAAGTCTCTTCTGGAAAATCTTCATCCTGGGAATCTTTTATTTCTTCCTCACTGAAAACAAGTTATCATTAAAGGGCGTGTAAACCTTTAAGAACGAATAAAATGAAACTGAAAATCATCTGTTAGTCATATGTGGGATTTTCTCATCTAGTGATAAGAAAGTTTGTATCATTGCAACTACAGTACACCCCTTTATAACTACCACATTAAGAGAATAACTTCTCCTCTCACAGGTTGACTAGGTTGCAAGGTTTTGCTGTATTCAAAATTTACGGGTTTTTTAAAGATTTTATTTATTTATTTGAGAGAGAGAGAGCACAGAGAGAGAGAGTGAGAGGGAGAAGCAGACTCCCAGCTGAACAGAGAGCCTGACATGGGGCTCGATTCCACGACCCTGAGATCATGATCTGAGCAGTAGGCAGATACTTAACTGACTGAGCCACCCAGGCGCCCCTCAAAATTTAAGTTTTAAGAAAATACAATTTGCCTCACAGCATATCCAAGTAGACAACAAATGTTTGAAAAGGAAAGAGAAAGATTCTTACATTTGAAGTACTCTGATAAAGAATTTACAAAGTATTTTTAACTTAGCCCTA
Organism: Callorhinus ursinus; assembly: GCF_003265705.2. Classification (NCBI taxonomy): domain Eukaryota; kingdom Metazoa; phylum Chordata; class Mammalia; order Carnivora; family Otariidae; genus Callorhinus; species Callorhinus ursinus. The sequence goes on along the minus strand of NW_027397067.1, from coordinate 21,562,882 downwards.
CTTACCTTTTTCAAACTGTATACCTTCTTAAACCCTATGCCCCAAGGACATGATTGTTGGTTTCTGTTCCCAAAATAAATACTACAGTTGTTCTATTTCCAAGCCTTTTCTCAAGATTATTTATTGTCTAGAATGCTCTTCCTACCTCCACCTACCTGATCAAGTTCTATCAGTCCTTTAAGAATCAGCTCAAAACCCCACAACCTTTAAGCTTTTCCAGATAGTCCCAATTAATTTGATTCTCCCCTTCTTCCTTGCAATCCTATCACTTCAGCTATACTTCTCTAGGATTTACTCACATGTTCTTTAAAATAAGATAATGTACATCTCCTTTCTGGTTATAAGACTCTAGAAAGCCAACTATCATTTTAACACCCCCCATATTTCTACAATAACACTGTGCATACTGTAGATAGATGATAAATGATTATAAATATAACTGAACAGAATATAAAATCTTTGGGGTTTGGTTTTGTTGGTTTTTTTTTTTACCTTTTTTTGGGGGGGTTGGTGGGCAGCAAAGTTTATTGAGCAATACAAAGCCCCTGAAGAGGGAGGGGACCCAAGAGAGTTGCCCAAAATCTTTCCTCTTATTTCTTAGAGAAGACCTTAAACTTCAAGTCACATTATTAAACATATCCACAAAGACAATTTTGTATTAGCAGCCTAGATCTCTCTTCTGAGCTCAACCCATATATATCCAACGGTCTATAGATTTCTTTACCAGTATATCTCACAATCATCCCAATTTCAATTTGTTTAAACCAAGTTCACTACTCAACCTCTCTTCCCCTTCTGTCAGTAGCTCCTTGTATGACTCAACTGAAGTCACTTAAGTTTTAAATTATTTGTTGGGTTCATTTGGCAGATGAAGAGCTTGGCAATGAATTAAATGAAATAGAGATGGAAGCCACAAGGGAAATTCTAATTTAAAACAAAAAGTCAAGGGATAAAAGAATGGAACTGCCCACAAGTCCCAGAAATTATTGTTCCACCCTCTTCTCAAAGGTTTGTTGACTTTCCAGCACAAGGTTTTTTAAAAAGGAAAATGGGGGTAGCTTCCTGGCTGAATAGCCATTAAGCTGTGGCTACGAATAAATAAAACTGGGAGTTGAAAATGCCTGATGTGGGGAATTTTGATGGTTCTTCCAAACATTTTTAAAAGGGCATGTTGCCCTTTCAGCAAAGGTTTTTGAAACATTTTTCCATTAAAAGTACATCTTTGAAAAAAAAGTACATCTTTAAGACACAAGGCAAAAAAATTTGTCAGACATAAAACAGGTGTGTCTTTCAAGAAATCTGGAATATTAAACTAATGATTTGTAAAATAAATACTGTACTAATAGTAGTCTTTTCTTCAGAAATACCTGCAAAAAAGCATTAAAATGTGTTTCCTAAATTTTAGAGCCACAAGTATCTGTGTCAATTTCTCACTTGTTTTGAAAAAGACTTGTTTTGAGGAAAAAAAAAGATTTCTCACTTGGGACAGTGGATATGTCCTATATCTCTTTTGAGGTAGCTTACAGACAACTATCCTAACTGAATGAAATGGATCATAGGACTTCCTTGAGGTAAATTATAAATCGTTTTTGTTGTTGTTGTTTAATAGGGACGGGTAATACTAGGATAGTCCATGCTTAGCAGATTACAAAAGGACTCCTCATGGAGAAAATAACTCCCTTCTATCTTGGGGACGAAACTCCTCAAGGCCGATCTAGGTCTCTGGGCAGGAACAAAGCAAAGGAGGGAGCGGCAAGCTCCTTGAATCCAACGAGAAGGGGACAAGGGTTGGGGCAAGGTAGCTAGGAACAAGGCCTCAGACGCTGAGCTGGGTTCACACAGCTGTCACCTGGCCAAGTCTCCCAAGTCTCCGTGCTTCATTCGTAAAACAGACATAAAAAGAGTGCCTTCCTCTTCATGTTGTTACGAGGATTAAATGAGATAGTGTTTAGAAAAAGCACTTAGCATGGCAGTAAGCACGAAGGAAATACTAGTTGCCCCTACTTATTATAAAAGACAAAACAGGTTTCTACACACACACACCCACACACACACACACACATCGCCATTGCCTAAAAACAAGACATCCTTTTCCAGGATTTAGTGATCCGTAACTAACCCCAAACCTGCCTGCCCTGTGCTCCACAAGACTTCCCAAGTTAAAATGTCTCTCGTCCACTGGGATGAACTCCGCCACAAATTCCTGTGAAGGCACCAGACAGGCGACGACGCTCGGCCAGGCGAATACAACCTCGCCCCAAGACGCCTGCCGCCACGCGCCCTCGCCCGCCCTCTCGCCGCCTCCGCCAACGGAGCAGGGGCCGCATCAGGTGACCTCTGGCCCCGCCCCCAGCACAGCCGGCTCATTCCCCTCCCGCCCCGGTCCCGCTACGTCAGGCGACTGCTGGCCCCGCCCCGCCTCCTCCCCCACACGGGCCTAGTAGCCATTTCCGCGCTCGAGTCACCGCGCGCCGGCGGCCTCCAGAAGCTGGTATGTCGGCTGTCCTGCAGAGCATCGAGCGGCTGTCCAGTCGGGTGGTGCGCGTCCTGGGCTGTAACCCGGGACCCATGACCCTGCAGGGCACCAACACCTACTTGGTAGGGATCGGCACCAGGTAAACGTCCCCGTTCCCCCCTAGCAAACACCCCGGCTTGCGGGACCCACAGAGCTGGGGCTGGGACCACTGCTCGCCGGAAAGCGGAGTCTGTGCGCCCCCGCAACCTGGAGCTCAGTGTCCAGTCCGGTCCTGGCAGCCCCACCCAGGACCACCCTCGGACGCCCCGATTCCAGGCCTCCCCCACATCACTGCAATACCGCCTGGTAACCTCTGTAACGTGGGTTATGGCTAATGAGGGAGAAATAACGAAACAAAACAAAACAAAGAAACAAAACAAAACTTCCTGGTTTTGAAACCCAATTGACTTTGCCTAATGTTGAATGCCAGGGTGAGTGTTTAAGCTGTTGAGAAATTAGGATCGCCTGGAGTTAAAAATCCCGGAAAGCATTTACTTTGCTCACCTTCTGACTTTTCACCAGTGTTTTGCTCAGACTATAACTTGCCCTTCACAAAAGTGATTAATTGGGCTGAGGCCTTTTTCTTAACTCAGCAGCAGAGGGCAGGATTTTCTTGCTTCCAAATTGCTCGAGTCTGAAACGCCAAGGATCCCCCTAGCACTTGGGAAAGAGGAGCGGACTGATTTTGGTTTTTGTTACTATTGTGTAGCCTCATTTAAGTTATTTTTGCAGATGGAATAACCTATCTGTATTTCTATTGTTCAGCTGCATTGTTTTAGTGTAATTATGCAGAAGTGGGGAGATGTGGTGTATTGCACCAATGTGCATTGAACAGTTTTTATATGCTTGGTCTTTAGTATACCCTACACAATACAAAATAAAAACAAGATACAGTTCCCTTTAAGCATAAAATTTAAGTGTATATTTTAAGATGTGTTAAAATTAATATAACTGATTTCTAGAAAACAGTTTAATAGTAATTTGAGTTTTCATTTGAAGTATCTGCTGTATTTGCCTTTTTCCAGTAAATCAGAATTTTAGATGGAGCAGGATGCAGGAACTGGAAGTACTGAAGTCAGACAGGCAGAAGTTAGGTTCAGAATAAACAAGGCAGGGTCAAGTAAGTACAGGAGCTTAGGCTGCCTCCACAATCTAGGAGGATAGAGAATTCAGCAGAAAAAAATACTTTAGAGTAGAGTCTGTCTTGCCTGGGACTCCCTCACCCCTGAAGTCCATAGGCATTCTCTTCTCTCTTCAGCGTGTCATGTTGAACTAGTTCTAATGTCAGTACCTATTCTAAACATTGAATATAGTCAAAATTACCCTAAGAAGTCTCTTAGGAGGCACTGTGTTGGAGATCGTGTACAATCACAATTAAGTTCGGTGCAGCCTGCTTTTTCTTCCAGCAATGAAGCAAATGGCTGGTTCTGTTTGAAAACCAGATGAAGCTGGCTTGCATTTAGGGGCCATGTTATATGAAAAATGCATACTGTATCTTTAAACACTAGAACCACATTCAGTGTAGCAAAGTGCTTGTGCTAAAAGAGACATAAAGAACCTGAAAATGAGGGAAGACACTCGTGGTCTCCCACTTTACACTGCTTCCACTACCACTGGCATAAACTCATGGAATGGAATGGCCAGTGGAATCAGTCATATATGACATATATGTGATGAATCTAGATAGTTGAACTAGAATAACTTAATGTGTAGATGATGCTATTACACTGTATAAAGTAGAAGTCAGGTGGCAAGAGATGAATATTAATTGGGTCCAAGTAAGAGGTTCAGATATTGGTATCCACCTGTTCTGCACAAAACAGTTCCAAGATCACAGGTGGCTCCTATATCACCAAATCCAATGGCATTTTTCCATTCCCCTTGTATTTGAACTTCAGTACCTTTTGACACTGTTGACCATTCCCTCCTTGATTTGCTTACACCACATTTCTTCTAGTTTGCTCTTACCTCTCTGGCTGTTCTTTCTCAATCTCCTTCATGGAATCAGCCTCTACCTGATCTTTAAGTGTGTGAGTTCCTCAGGATGTAATCTTAGTCTCTCCCGTTCTCATGCTATGTTCTCTACCTAGGTGATCTTTTCGACTTCCTTGGTGTCCAACTTCCTCTTCCACTCAAGAAACTCTAAAACCTGCAGTTTTAACCTTTACTATCAAAATTGTAACTCCCTGGAGGCAAATAGTTTATCTTAATAGAAAAAGGCAGTCTAGTGTAGTAATTAAAGTTAAGACTCTATACTCTGATTACCTAAATCCAAATCCTAGCTTATGACTTTAGACAAGATAGTTGATTCTCTAAGCTTCAGATTCCTTATCTGTACCATGAGGATTGAATAGCACCCACCTCAAAGGATGTTAAGAGGATTCAGTGAAATTTAAATGAAAAATCATATCAAAAGCACTTAACAAATTCTAGCATGTGGAAAGCATACCATAATGTTAGCTATTATTATCACTTCTTCTTCCATCACAGCATCCAGACAACACTGGGTTCATGGCAGGTGCTCAGAAAATACCTAATGATTTGCATCTTATAACGAATATAACACAGTATCTTGTACACGGTAATGATTTGTTAGAATTTGAACTGAACTTATTCAATATACGTTTATGGTGCCAGGACTGTTCTAGACAACTGGGGGTACATCAACAAACAATTAATAGTTCATTCATAGTAGCTCAGACTTGATTTTATCATCTCTTTTCTTCCTCCTCTTCCTCCTCTACCAGAACCGGGGGGTGGTTAATCTGAAGTCTGTGGTCCCAAAAATGGTATAATTCAGGGAGTCTGACCTTAGCTGGGGGGAAAAAATTATACCATTATTAACCTCAGACTGAAAATTAGCTTTTATTCAATTATGAATATGGACAACAAACCATAGTAGTAATAGCAGTATCTGTGATTTTTTTCTCTAATATTTTCATCACATATTGCGATCATGATAGATATCTCAAAATAGTATGTATATACATCTCCATTTAGAAATTATGATCATTGGGGAGCCTGGGTGGTTTAGTTGGTTAAGCGTCTGCCTCCAGCTCGGGTCATGATCCCAGTGTCCTGGGATCCGAGTCCCACATGGGGCTCCCTGCTCAGCTCAGCAGGGGGCCTGCTTCTCCCTCTTAGCCTGCCGCTCTACATACTTGTGATATGGGCATTGCAGTTAGAAAAGTGTGGAATCAAATATATCCTGTGCTAGAGTTCATGACTCTAGGCAAATTACGATATTACATATATGTCTAACTTGTCAAGGCCTCAGTTTCCTCATCCGTACAATGAGAGTAAAATCTCGGGATTGTTTTGATGATTAAATGAAAAATAAGCCACTACCTTATTTATTCATCCAACAAACGTTTATTATCTAGTACATGCCACCATCTAGATTCTGGCAAAACCAGATCAGGTTCCTTCCCCCGTGGAGCTTAAATTTGTAGGCTGTGGGAGGTGTGGAGACAGGCAATAAATTAATAAACATGTAAATATATAATATGTCATGTGGTAATAAGTGGTATGAAGAAAAAGCAAGGGAAGATGGCTGGCAACGTCATCAAAATTCATTGTGACCCAAACCACATTTATCTCAACTTTGCTCCCTCCAGTGTTTATAGTCTTGGTTAATGACAAACCAGTCATCTCACCTAGAAACCTCAAAATCATCAATTTTTTTCCCTTCCCTTCCACATCCAGTTGTTTAAAAAAAAAAAAAATCCTGTTGATTGTGCCTCCTAAATGTTTTTTAACCATCTCCTCCTTATATTTCCACTGCCTGAAAACCTCATAATGCCTTCATGGGCCAGTATATCCATCTAGTTAACCTGTCTCCAGAAGGGACAGTTATAACTCTGTGTACTTGTAAAGTAGAGCCACTGCTCTGTGGAACTTAAGGTGTAGATAAAAGCCTATGGACCACAAGGCCATTGTCCCCACCTCTCCACCCTGCCCCCTCCCCCATGAGAGGACAATTTGTTTTTATTGGCTGTGCGTCTCAGGGAATAGAGTTCGGGAAACAAACCATCCAATATAAAATAGCCATCCAGATACTTCGGGTCATATTTACCCCATTTGAATGTTCTGCAGAATGCCGTTTACCTGTCACTATTACTGTTTGTTTTCATAGGTCCCTCTTCCCGCTTTCCACTAGAATGCAAACAGGATTTTTTTTGTCTTGCAAGAAAGACATGGCACATAGTAGATAATTCATACAGTTATTAATGTATTAATGAGTGAATGACTGAGACTTTTCATCAAGACTAATCTTCTCTCCCCCAACCTGAATTAGGGAGGTGTTATTGTGAAGCAGCCTGAATTAAAAAGTTTGTGAGTTGGTTCTTGAGGAGGAAGATGTCCCCCTTATTTCTTTAGTTCAGAAAAACTTTATAGAGAAAGACCATCATCCTGTGAAATAGTGAGGAAGGGCATACAAAGTATAAAGAAGGTTCAGAACCACAAGCAGAAAAATATAACTAATAGGGTTGTCTAGGTAAAGAAATAAAGCAACTCAGACATTTCCTCATGCTTCCCTACTCCTTTCATTTTCACGTGGAAGGAAGCCAATGTAAAACTTCAGTAATAAGTTTTGTATGTAGTGCAGAAGACTAGGTTTCTTTAGGAATACCACTGAATCTAATTCTTTCATATCTATGAGACATTTGAGTATGTTGTAAAAGATCTCAAAGGCAGAGTGGATAAAAACACATATTCTAGAGACAGAATACTCAGGTTTGAATTCTGGTCTTGCCATTTATTTGCAGAGTAACCTTGGGCAAGTTGTACAATGAAATACCTCCTTTAAATAGTTGTGATGAGGAACACAATTGTTAAAATACATAAGGTCCTTGGAATAGTGCCATATTTGAGTGCTGGGTAAGTATTCAATATTATTGTGCCTTGAATTTGCCAAGTTCAGACTTACACGGGGCTATAAGATTTTTTCAAAAAACTTTTCTTACAGTGAGATATTACTATCATATAGCTGGTTTTCAAGCAGGTTGAAAGCCAAGCAATTTATGCAATTTCTTAAATATAATATGAATTATCTGTGTGAGAAATATGCTACTCTTAATTCTGTGTTCCAGTTGTGTGATTATCATCCATTTAATTTTCAGGAGAATCCTCATTGACACGGGAGAACCAGCAATTCCAGAATACATCAGCTGTTTAAAGCAGGCTCTGACTGAATTTAACGCAACAATCCAGGAAATCATAGTGACTCATTGGCACCGTGATCATACTGGGGGCATAGGAGATATTTGTAAAAACATCAATAATGGTAAACAGAAAACATTAAGCTCTTTGAGGAAAACTATGTTTTCAGAATAATTTATTTCTGTTACAGAAGTAAGTAAGCTAGTCAGTCATTTACTGAATACCTTATATACTTACATGGTACTTTTAGAAATTAATATACTTTTAATACTGCCCCCAATTTTAACAAAAGAGGAAAGGAAAAGTCCTATTTTCTATTTCAGATCTCTTATCCCTCTTATTTTTCCCCTTTGCCAGGGATGAAGGTCAGTTTGAATTTTGTCTGTAGTAGTAGTAGTGACGATTGCTACTTCCGAGTTAATAATAACTAACCACTCTTGAGCATTTACTGTGTGCCAGGCACTGTGCTAAACACTCTACATGGGTACTGTGAGGTAGTTGCTCTTACTGTCCACACTCTAAACATGATCTCAGGTCTTCCATAACTTTAAGGCAATTACTATGATACACTAAAATACTGGTGAAAGATCATTGTATTGCTAATTCTCCGTCCCTGAAACCTATTCAGTACTGACACCTTACCGCCTCTCTCCTTATACCCCCATATTACCATCACACACATAGATTCATTCCTTCCTTCATTCCTTCAACAAATATTCAAGTGACCACTCTGTCCAGGCACTGTTCTTGGCACAAGGGATGTGGCAGTGCACAAAACAAAGACTCTGCTCTCATAAAGCGTGCATTCTAGTAGGGAAGGTAAATGGTAAATACATAGTAAGTCAGATGGTGATAGGTGCTATGAAGAAAAATAAAGCTAAGTGAAGAAAAAGGGGAGAGAAAATAAAATGGGGGAAGGGCAGTGGCTTGTACCTAGGGTGGATAGGGAGAGAGAGTAAGCTATACAGGTATCCGAGAGGAGGCTATACCAGACAGAAGACATTGCAGGAGCAGAGATACTGGAATTGGGCTGTGCTTGGCAAGTTCGGGGCATATGAAGGACAGGAGGTCAGGAACATTCATTCACAAAAGGAACATACATATGCATTCAACTCGTGTTTTTAAATATTTTTAAATGTCTTCCTTTTAGGACTTGAGACTACAGTTGGTACACCAAGGTGTTATCAACCAAAGCACCCAATATCACCAGGCTGCCCATTATAAAAAATGCTCTAACCTCACTTTGTTACCCTCTTAACCTCCTTTCTTACAATCCTATAGGACTGTATGCCACAGGAAATCATTATCTTTCAGTCTAACTTTTCCTCACCTTTCTCTTGTCTATCTACCCAGTAAATTTTGTGAATTAAAAAACTATGCTGAAGGTTCTTGACTAGCTTTGGCCAACTCTTTTAGCATGAGTTTTAATTTAATGTTAAACATTTTAAATGTTTATGGCCTACTTTTTCTCCTTCATAAATCAACTTTATTGAGCTTGAATTGACATACATAAAATGTACCCATTTTAAGAGTATAGTTTGTGGGATGGCTGGGTGGCTCAGTCGGTTAAGCATCTGCCTTCGGCTCAGGTCATGATCTCAGGGTCCTGAGATCGAGTCCCACGTTGGGCTCCCTGCTCAGTGGGGAGCCTGCTTCTCCCTCTGCCTTCTGCTCTCCCTGCTTGTACTCTCTGACAAATAAATAAAATCTTAAAAAAAAAAAAAGTATAGTTTGATAAACACCTTTGTGACGGATCCAGTCAACATAAAGAATACTCTCATGACTCCAAATTGAAGAGGTCTCCTGATGCCTCTCTGCAATAATCCCCCTCTAGCAACCACTGATCTGCTTTATTTGACTATAGATTAATTTTGCCTTGCCACATAATGGAAGCATACAGAATCACTCTCTAGCTTCTTTTACACAGCATCATGTTTTTGAGATCACCTATGTTTCAGTAATAATAGTTTCTTCCTTTATTGCCAAGTGGTAATCCGTGGTAGGACTGTACCAGGATTTATTTATCCATTCACCTGTTAATGGACACTTAAGCTATATATTTAAATTAAAAATTAGGGGCACCTGAGTGGCTCAGTTGGTTAAGCGTCCGACTCTTGATTTCAGCTCAGGTCATGATCTGAGGGTCATGAGATCAAGCCCTGCGTCAGGCTCCACGCTCAGGGAGGAGTCGGCTTTAGATCTCTCCTCCTCCCTCTGCCCCTCCCCCTGCTCACATACACACACACACTCTCTCTCTTTCTCTCTCTCTCTCTAAAATAAAATCTTTTTTAAAAAATTTAAATCGTTTTGGGTTCCATACAAAATAATGAATATTTGTGTAGTAGATTACCTATTAGGTTGATTTAAAGAAAGTCAAGGAGAAATTTGACCCTGCTCTGTAGCCACTAAAATTTTATTACTTTGAGAAATAGCTTGTTGACTTTCAATCTGAATTTTATTGAAGCTAGATCAGCTGCATACAGACCTTGAGTTGCTCTGCACTGAAATCGTGCAGAGGTTACCTTTCAGAATCTCCCAAGAGTCCATGTACTTCTTCATTCTCTAAATCCTTAATCACTAGCATTCTTGTTCTGTTTTGTTCTGTTATTTTCTTTGCTCCAGATCATTTTACTACTTAAGTTAATTATTAGTGTGGCAGAAATTTTTCAACTGCTTTATGAGCTAACAACTTGTGGTTTTACAGGCCACACCAAAATTATGAATGCCAATTACAAGATTTCTATGAGAAGATACAGCAACCTACTTTCAAAAGTTTAAGATATAATCAGTGTATAATTCCAGAACTCCCAGTGGCTGGCAGGAAGCCAGAATTTTACCAGACATGAGAACTATAGAACCCCAGGCTGCCCCAGTGTTTTTGGTTTGTTTTTGAGTAAATATTTAAAAATATATTTTTGTGATCATGATAGTTGTTATTTTGCAGCTGAAGTTGGATCTTTGCCATGTATTTCACGTCCCGGTCCTAGGAGTCAAATGTTTGCTTCTATGCCATTCAATTAGATTGTGTTTTCATTAGAAAGTGTTATAAGCAATATCACATGTTTGTATCAGCTTCAATAATTAGCATTAACAATGATATAAGCCATTATTCAAACCCTTAACAAATGACTGAGGGTTTCCTCATGTTAAAATAATCATATGATAGAGACAGAAAGTAGGTAAGTATGGAGAGACTGGTAGGAGGAGAGAAGAGGGAGTGACTACAGTTGGGTAAAGGGTTTCTTTGAGGGGTTTTGAAAATGTTATAAAATTAGATAATGGTGATAGTTATACAGCTCTTTGGATATACTTTAAAAACACTGAATTGTACTCTTTGAAAGGGTGAATTTTATACTATTGAGTTATATCTCCGTAAGCTTTTATTAAATATAATAATGATTATTATCTGATTGCTTTCAGCATGCCCTTCTCCCTCCTGCCCATACAGATTGTTATTGTGAGTAGGATATGTTTTCGTATTCACACATAACTTTAAAAACTGACACAAAGTTATTTTATAGTATGACATTTGTAATTTTGAGATAATGATGAGTTTTTTGGAAGGATTGTGTGCCAGAGGTCTCATAACTAGAAATATAATACCTCTAACTTCTTTACTGAAAGACAAAATTATACAGATTAAAAATAAACACATACCAAAAAACCTCCCCATCTCACTCCAGAATGAAGACAGCCTTATTATGTAATGCCAATTCCCAGAATAGCATATTATTTTTTGCCCCAGCCTCTAAGATACAAAATAATGGAGTTTGGGGCTGGAGAGAGAAGGTCTAGTCCCAGTTGTTTTATTTTTTTTTTATTTTTTTTTCAAAGATTTTATTTATTTATTTGAGAGAGAGAATGAGATAGAGAGAGCATGACAGGGGGGAGGGTCAGAGGGAGAAGCAGACTCCCCGCCGAGCAGGGAGCCGGATGTGGGACTCGAGGATCATGACCTGAGCCGAAGGCAGTCGCTTAACCAACTGAGCCAGTTGTTTTATTTTTATTATATTTGCAATATTTCTGTCTCCTTTATCTTCCATACTAGCCTGATTTCTGTGCCTTGTCAGTTTTTCTCTGAATGTCTTTTTCTCCCATATTTCCATTGCTGTCACCTTAGTTCTAATATTCACATCCTTCCGGGTGAGTTATTAGTCACCCCCTCCTGCTGTTTGTGATCTCTCGCCCTACAGTGTCCCACCTAGAGCTGCCATATTGATCAACCGGTTAACACTATTTCGTTTTCTTTCTAAAAAGTGTACAGTGGCGCACATATGGTAGAGTTTAAATTCCTCTATTCCGGGCGCCTGGGTGGCTCAGTCGGTTAAGTGTCTGCCTTCGGCTCAGGTCATGGTCTTAAGCGTCTGCCTTCCTGCTCCACGGGAAGCCTGCTTCTCCCTCTCCCACTTCCCCTGCTTGTGTTCCCTCTCTCGCTGTGTCTCTCTCTGTCAAATAAATAAATAAAATCTTTAAAAATAAATAAATAAATTCCTCTCTTCTATGAAAGGCAATTTAAGGCCTTCCATGGGCTCATCTAATCCCACTTTATCTCCACGTCTCAGCCAGTGTTTTGCATTGGACAAGTTGGTAGCATACTTTGTTGCACGTATGCCACGCTCATTGTCATTTCTATGCTTTTCCTAATGCTGTTCCCCTTACCTACAAATCATTCTCTGTACCTTTTCCCAAACCACTCATCTTGTAAGCCACACTTCAAGTTCTGTCATATTTGTGAATTTTTTCCTAATTGTTTTCCTTTCTCTAAACTACTGTGGCTTTTATTAGCTGAATTGCCCATTTAGTATTCGTTAAATGGTTCTGAGTATAGTTCTGTATTTATTTATTTGTAAGTTTTATTTCCCCAACTGTGATAGTTTTTAAGCACTTTAATGTCACCATGCTTGTATTCACTATATATAGTATACTTGGCACCCAGGTGTTGATTGGTTAATTGATTTTCTTTGTCAGTGAGAGGTAGTATAGGTTAAATTTATTTTAATGGTTTAATATCTTCGTCCTGGGTTTGGGGCCTCCTTTCAGCATTCACAGAAAGAACATTATGCTGTCATCCTTTTATTACTAAGTACTGCCATGATGCCATGACTTCTTTTACTATCTGCTAAGACTAGACAGAAAAACATCCCCTGGTTCTGTTGTTGCTGCCTCTTCAACACCCATCTTGATATCAAAGCTAGCCGAGATTATGATGAACTACTTTCAAACTTTTATATAAAATAAGAGTGACTAGAAAATCACAAAGGTGTAGACCTAGAAGTGCCTGAGAGAATAAAAAGCTCTTTTGTTGAGGTAGAAAAAAAAAATAGTTCAAATTCCAGATAGGCTGCTGTAACCCATCCCATGTTCTCTTGTCTCTTAATGTTAATATTTTTTGTAGTCATTCACAGTGTTAGCTCTATGAAAGTTGATCTCGTATTTTTTTTGTTTCCATAGAAGAATTTAAAGAGAGTCAACTTGTAATGAAATCATCTATTAAGTATTAAATGACAAAAGTGCAAAATCGAACGAATAGGTAGACTGCAGACTTAGAGGAACAAAATCATGAATCGAGCAACAGTGTTACAAAAGCAAGGAGTTTGAAACAGGAAAGAATAAAAATGGCTGAAATAAATTAATGGGGTAGAGAAAGGGCTTAAGAAATTACTGTAAAAACCAAATACAGGAAAAAGATTAGAAGAGAAAGTTGACGTCTTAAAAGGCTGAATTATCACTTAAAGTATGACTTAATATATTTTGCGTGTTTTGTTACTAGACACTGCATATTGCATTAAAAAACTCCCACGGATTCCTCCGAGAGAAGAAATTATAGGAGATGGAAAGCAACAGTATGTTTATCTGGAAGATGGAGATGTGATTAAAACTGAAGGTGCCACTCTCAGGTCAGTAAATGTCCTTTAGCCAGGAAAGGGCAGGGGAGTTTATGTATGTGTCTTCTAAAAAGGGAATAAAGGAAGATTTCTGAATATTTGCTTATATGAGTGAGGAATATCTCAGGAAGGATATAAAAGATCTGATAACATGGTTACTCTGGAAAGAAAAACCAGGTTGCTTGAGAAATAGGAGAAAAGAAAGACTTTTCACTCTATCTGTGATACCTTTTTAAATTATTTGTTTGAATTATATGATTACCATTTTTTAAATAAAATTTAAATTAAAAAATAAATTAGCATTCCTGTTAGCATGGTTTAGGACTCTACTCATCAGTTAAATTCAGGACTTTCTCATGCTCTCAATTCCAGAAGATGAACTAAAGTAAATACATTTTAGGCCAGACCCCTAATCTCCCATGACCTAAGTGAGGTCGAAAAGTTGTTTCAAACTCAGTAATTTTAAAACTGAACTACTTAGGTTTCTCCTCTGTCCTTGCTTTCTGACTTCAGGACACCTGCTCCTCTCAGCACTTAAGATTTTATTTTTTCTTCTAAGATAGAAGCTGGTTCCACTTCACCTTTATCACTCCTCCTTTCCCTGCCCACCACATCTAATTGTGTTAGATTTTACCTTAAAAATACTGGTCCATGCTGTCCCTTTTTCTTCATGTCCACTACCATTACTTCTTGTTTAATATTCCTGTCTCCAGGCTTCCCTTTCCAGTTCATACCCCGTGTCACTTGAAACCTTGAATAATTCTCATACAAGATCATTTTTATTCTCCTTACCATGTTGCTATCTGTCCCCAAACCACTTTTCTGGTCCAATTTCCTACCACTGCCATTGTAAACACAATTAGCCATATCCAAATACCTGGACACGTTATGTATATTCATGCCTTTGCTCATGCCCTCCCCCTTCACCAGGTAGGCATCAGGGCTTTCCCCCTACTTGTCTCCTTCATAAATTCTTACCTATTCATTCTTCAGACTTCAGTTCGCATGTTACTTACCTCAAGAACCCTTTCCAGGCAGAATTAACTGCTCCCTCCTCTGACTTTTTTTTTAAGATTTTATTTATTTATTAGAGAGAGAGTGAGTGAGCAACAGGGAGGGAGGACAAGCCAAGGGGGAGAGGCAGAGGGAGAGGGAGAAGCAGACTCCCCGGTGAGCAGGGAGCCTGATGCGGGGCTCGATCCCAGGACCCCAGGTGCCCCTTTCCTCCTCTAACTTTCATATAACTTTTATTATTTTATCATAGCACTTATTAAATTATATTGTAATTTTTATGTAAGTAGGTATCTCCTTAAAAGGTAATCAACCCCTTAGGTTCACAGTATTAGTTAATGCCAGTTGCTGTAGCAAACCGACCCCAAAATGTATAATGGTTCATACATGAAATAAGTTTTCCTCCCAGTCACATAACATCCAGGAAAGGTTCCTGATTATCAAGTGGCCCCCCTGCAAATAATGTTTTAGACACCTTCTATCTTGTGATTCTACCATCCTCAATAGTTGGTTTCAAGGTCGCTTTGTTCACCTCAGTCAGTCCAGTGGGTGACAGAGAGGGAGCATAGAAGGGATCTTTCACAGGAGGCTTTCACAGACCAGACCTTCTGTTGCATTGGCTGTAAATTCAGTCATAGGCCACCCCAGGCTGGGAAGTAGAGTTTAACTTCATGCCCAGGAAGAAGAGGAAGGAGGTTTGATGATAAGTTAGCTATTCTCTGATACACGGCAGATGCCAGATTCATCTTCAGATCCTCAGTCCCTGGCACATAGAAGGCACTAAATATTTATCCAACATGTAGTAAATATCTACAAAAAGGGGAGTAGATTAGCAGGTGAATGAGAAAGAGGAGATGAAGAACTGAGTATCCATGCCCCCTTTCAAGCCAGCGTTCCCTTTTTTCCTAGTATGCTATTGATTTGTAAATTTAATTTATAAACCCAACTAATTTCTGGGTAATTTTCTTAAAATGTTCTTGTTGGAAATATGATGTGTCTCTTATAATTTGTTCATGATGCCAAAAGATAATAAACATTACATTACTAATTCTTCAGAGAGTATTCTTGACAATATTGAATTTCCCCCATCACATATTAAAGATCTATCTCAAAGGCTTGGGAATCACAGTACTAGTTTATTAGTTATCACAGAATCATGGATATTAGATCTATACCTAATTTGCAGATTAAGAACATTCGGCCCTTGGTAGTTAATTACCACCCATCTGCCATAAACAGCCAATATATTTTAAGCTTTTAAAAAAAAATTATTTGAGAGAGAGAGAGAGACACAAGCAGGGGAAGGGGCAAGGGGAGAGGGAGAGGGAAAAGCCCCACTGAGCAGGAAGCCCAATGTGGGGCTCAATCCCAGGACCCTGGGATCATGACCTGAGCCAAAGGCAGATGCTTAACTGACTGAGCCACCCAAGCTCCCCTGTTTTAAGCTTTTATTAAAAGTATACAAAAAGAAAAGTGTGCATATCATCTGTGTGCAATGTGGTTTATTATTACAAACTGAACAAATCATTTAAGCAGCTTTCAGATCAAGAAACAACAACATCAGGGGCGCCTGGGTGGCTCAGTTGGTTAAGCATCTGACTCTTAGTTTCAGCTCAGGTCATGATCTCAGAGCCATGAGCTCAAGCCCCATGTCGGGGTCTGCACTCACCATGGAGTCTGCTTAAGGCTCTCTCTCCGCCTACCTCTGCCCCTCCCCACTCTGTCTCTGTTTCTGTGTGTGTCTCTCTCTCTATCTAAAATAAGTCTTTTTAAAAATGACTTAGTAAATAACCTTTTCACAAAAATAAATTATAATTATACTAGAATTTGAATAAAACATTTAGTTTACTAATGACGATACTTTCCAATTTCCATTTTTATAAAGTCAGTAAAACCCAATTGTTTTAAATATTATCAAGAAGATTCATCATTAAGCAAAAGTTCCATAAACAGAAGGTTAAAATATACTTAAATCCTCAAGTATTTAATGTCCAGTTGTTCTGGTCTATTTGCCAATTTGGGGGGGGGGAAATAATACATTAGCGATAGGGACAATACCCACCAAGAACCCTTTAGTAAAAAAGTAGGAAGCAGATTTTTCAGTAGGATTTGATTCTGAATATAACCTTCAAGAATTTTCTAGTGACCTAAGTCCCATTTCTCAAAGAAAAGTCAGTCTGACAGCTTTTGTTGACTGTTCTAAACCTTGTAAGGGAGCCATCTTTATAAAGTCTACTCTATCACAGAAGTGGCAGAACTAGATAAATGTGCCACCTGATGAATGGGGAGGCCACAGCTGCAGTTCCTCTGATCTTTAGCAAAGCACCTCTGATGTCATCTCCTTTTTTCCTTCTGCCTATGTGAAGTGAATTTTAACACAGTTTTTATGCAGATTAAAGCATTAGCTACCCAGGTGACTGGAGAATTAGAATTTCTGATCCCCTAATTTAAAGAAATCTATTGCCTTGGTTATCAAAGAAAACCATTACTGAGTTCTGGAGTTGGGGGAGAGGGGACAAATAAAGGATGCACTGCAAGCACATCAATGGATAAGACAGTCTGCAGACTCTGAAAAAGAGTGGTTCTCCACATGAGTTTTTGTAGACTGAAAAAGATTGGGGGTCTGTTTGTAAACGCATTGTATGTGTGATTGTTCGTAAGATTGTCCATGAGATATGAGACACACCCACACCCACATACTCTTATAGTTGTGGAAATATGCCTTCTGAAATTATTTTCATGTAACATTGAATACTTTCATCAATAGGTTGCAACAGGTTTAATCAGACAAAAGAGATGTCTCCATATCACATTTTACTTTCCCTGTCCCAGAGCTGGCGCCGGCCATGTCTGCAAGAAACCCTGGTTTCTTTGAGTGGGAAATGGTATTTCAGTTCCCTCCAGAACTGAGTGTCAGGTGTGCTCATGACTACTGGAGTGTCATTGCTTTTGGGCCTTTTATAGAGCTAGGGAAAAAATGAAATGATGAATTCGTAAGGATTCCTCAATTCAGATGAGAATCCAGAACCTTAATTCCCTCATTCATATATTTTTTTCCCTTATCCCACAGTAAAAACCTTGGATCTCAACATCAATTTATTGTTTATACTGTCGTACAGTAAACACAAAATAGTTTCAGAAACACAGTAACCAGTAACACTGCCAACAATAAAGTTATTAAGTAAAGTTCAAAATATCTCAATAAACCTATTAAGTAAAGTTCAAAATACCTACTTCTTTTAAACCTAAGGTACATTATATTAAGGATATATAATAGTATTTAAAAATTATTTGAATTAATATTAGCATGGCTGTGTTATCTATCCAGTATATAGTAAGATTCATTTTTTTCTGTATTCAATGTTAACATTTTCTTTCTTTTTTTAGTTTTATGTTTAGAATATATATTTACGTAGCTCAAAAGTTAAAACTAACAAAAAAGTTACTAAGAGAAGTCTTGCTTATATCTCTGTTCCTTACATCCCACCTGCCTACCCCTACAGGCAGTTATAATTCATTAGTTTTTTGTTTATCTTCCCTCTTTTTGCAAAAATAAGGAAATATATGCAGATACATTTTTATTTCCCCAACATTCTTATACAAAAGAGCAACTATAAACATTCTTTCATGCTTTGATTTGTTTTTAAGAGAAAAGCACTTGTTAGCATTTAATGAACCTCCCTCCCCGTGGCTTCAGGACCCAGCCCCCACACACACCCATGGATTATCTGCTCAGCTCTTCTACTGTCCTGTCTTCAGGATGACAGTCTGTTTTAGGAGCTTTCCCTTCCCCGAAACTTTGTAGTAGCCTGATCATACCACATCAACGACAGGAGCAGCTCCAGTCGGGCACACCAGCCTGTGTGTCTCAGAGGTCCGAACCCCAGGCCAAACACTCCACCCTGCCCTGAGGCCCACCTTGTGTGGCCTGGAAGACTGGACTAAGGTCAGGGGTAAGTAGTTGGAGTGCAACCCAAGCACAGCTCACAGCCTGCCCCAGCAGCAAAGCAGAGGCACGAAAAGAACCATGCTTGTTTTTTTTTACCACTTGACAATATATGCTGCAAATTACTCCATATCAGTTCACAGAGATCATCATCTTTTTGATGGCTGCTGCATCGTATTCCATGGTATGGTTGTACCACAGTGTGTCCATAGTGTCCAATCATGGGTATCTGGGTTTTTCCTATTATTTTTTATAAATAATGTAATGAATAATTTATATATATTTTTTGTATTTGTGAACGTGTATTTTCAGGGTAAATTTCTAGCTATGGGACCAGTGGGTCAAAGGGTTATGTAATTTTGTTAGAAAATGCCAAATTCCCCTCCACATGTGCTATTACCATTTTGCTGTCCCAACAGCAACTTATGAAAGTGCTTTTTTCTCACAGTCTTGCCACAAAGTATATTGTAAAATAAACATCTGTGCAAAGAAAATTGAAAAAAAAAAGTTTTTAAATAATAAAAGCACTGTCTCTGAGTAGTGGAATGATTGTGAATTCATATATCCTTTAAGTATTTTCCTTTCTGTTTTCAAAATTTGCTGTAATCGGTGCATGCTTATTATTTATAAAATAAAAAAAGGTGGGAAAAGTATTGAATTTGTACTTCAGAGTAGGAAATCTGATTTAAAGGAGCGAATTTTCTGATGATAATTTCTATGGGCCACAAGAGAAGGAGCTTTTTAACCGATTTGACATCACTTATTTGTGTCGTATCCAGAGATAAGGCTGGAGAATAATTTCTTCTAAGCCTAAGAGTTTCTGATTTTTACTGTTTCTTTGTTTCCTTTTAACCAGAGTTATACACACACCTGGCCACACTGATGATCATATGGCTCTACTTTTAGAAGAGGAGAATGCAATCTTTTCTGGAGATTGCATCCTAGGGGAAGGAACAACTATATTTGAAGACCTCTATGATTATATGAACTCCCTAAAAGAGCTATTGAAACTCAAAGCTGATATTATATATCCAGGTGGGTAGTTGCTTAAATCTAGCAAACAGTTTGTGTGAAATGAGGAAGAAGGTTCATTTTGGTTTGTCTCTGTGTGTGTTCTTTATGTTTTCGGGGTTTGAAGAGCTACCCATAAAGTGCTTCTTTAAATTATGCCCCTAGGGGGCACCTGGATGGCTCAGTCATTAAGCGTCTGCCTTCAGTTCAGGTTGTGATCCCAGGGTCCTGGGATCGAGCCCCACATTGGGCTCCCTGCTCGGGTGGGAGGCCTGCTTCTCCCTCTCCCACTTCCCCTGCTTGTGTTCCCTCTCTTGCTGTGTCTCTGTCAAATAAATAAATAAAATCTTAAAAAAAAAAAAAAGCTGGAGAGTTAGGGGTGCCTGGGTGGCTCAGTCGGTTGGGTGACTGACTCTTGACTTTGGCTCATGGCTCAGGTCATGATCTCAGGGTCCTGCAATCAATCCCCACATCCAGCCTCAAGCCCCGACCCCATCCCACATCCAGCCAGCTCTGCACTAAATGGAGGATCTGCTTGAGATTCTCTCCCTCCTTCTTTGCCCTTCCCCCCGCCCCTGCGCTCATGTGGTCCCTCTCTCTCTAAAATAAGTAAATAAATGAAATCTTTTTTTTAAAGACTGAGAGTTATATTAATTTATAACGATATAAGGGTTGTTTTTTAACATCTTTACAGCCATTAATAGAACTGTTAAACAAAAGAAATTTACATGGGAATCAGAGAATGTTTTTCATTCCACAAGGTATCTTCACTTTTGTTAATTATTAGATTTCTGTCGTGGGCCACATTTTAGCCGTGAACTCTGAGCTTTAGTTTTTTAACTCACACTACTGAAATATCAGTAGCTTCCATGTCAACTCTAAAGCTGTATATTAATTTCACTTCTCCAGAAAAAGAAACCTGTTTTAGTATCTCAGCTGTCACGCACTGCTCTGCAGTATGAATCTCCCTTCCGTCCTAAAAGTGGAGAAAGATAATAACACTCAACAAGAAGGCCCAGAAGGAAAAAGAAACTAGGTTACCTAATTTTTTAAGTCCTTCTAACTTGTTCCTAACCAGAGCCATGGAAAGCTCTGTAAATAGAGTGTCTTCAATACCCTTATATTCTTTCATGAGTTTCTATCCCACTGAGGGGATAGGAAACATAGTAGAGCTGGGCATTTGGATTAATATGACACCAGAAGAATGGAAGCCGACAGCTGTTTTTATTTTTTTTGTATGTTTGAATTTTTTTTAATTTTTATTGTTATGTTAATCACCATACATTACATCATTAGTTTTTGATGTAGTGTTCCATGATTCAGTGTTTGTGCATAACACCCAGTGCTCCATGCAGAATGTGCCTTCTTTAATACCCATCACCAGGCTAACCCATCCCCCCATCCCCCTCTCCTCTAGAACCCTCAGTTTGTTTCTCAGAGTCCATCGTCTCTCATGGTTCGTCTCCCCCTCCGATTTCCCCCCCTTCATTCTTCCCCCCCTGCTATCTTTTTTTTTTTTCTTAACATATATTGCATTATTTGTTTCAGAGGTACAGATCTGTGTTTCATCAGTCTTGCACAATTCACAGCGCTCACCATAGCACATACCCTCCCCAATGTCTATCACCCAACCACCCCATCCCTCCCACCCCCACCACTCCAGCAACCCTCAGTTTGTTTCCTGAGATTAAGAATTCCTCATATCAGTGAGGTCATATGATATACCGACAGCTGTTTTTAAAGAGAAGAGAGTACATGTTTGATGCACTCACACTGAATGAAGCAAAGCTAATGAGAGGCTGCCTAGTAAAGGTTCTTAAGAGTGTTTGCTTTAATGAATCCAGTGAACTGGCTTATTGGCACAGCAGGAGCTTATGTGTAAATTATGTTCTATAGCCACAGCCACCATATATTAAAGTCTGTTCAGTGCTGGGCAGGGACCTTTCCAGTGTTGTCCTCACAGAAACCCAGTGAAGCAGGTAGTGGTATCTTCATTGCACAGCTGAAGAAACAACCTCAGGGATTCAGATTTTCATGGCCCCATACAAGTAAATGATTGTCAATATTCTAACCAAAGCCCATACTCTTCATATGATAACAGTCTGCTTCTGAATGTATTGTACTCAAATATTTTAAACATCCCTCTTACAGACTTACGTCATATGTTAATTTGTACTGTTTTAAAGGGTAACCAGACTTTAATATAGCTTAATCTGGGTTGTCAACATTTCTGAATTACTAGCTTATACATAAGATTCTTCAAAGTTCTACTGTGGTTCTTGTGAATTTTTAATAGATCTGAGTCACTTACATGAAGCTACTTTTTACAGTCCCCTTTTCAATCTCTTATGTAAGTGTGGCATAGTGGTTAAGAGCATAGAATGATTAAAAGCTCTCAAGTCAGAACTCCAGCTCCATCTCTTCTTCACCATGTAACTGTGGGCAAGTTATTTGCCGCCACCCCCCCCCCATATCTCAGCTTCTGCTATAAAGAAGGGTTAATAGTTGCTACCTCACTGGACTCTTAGAAGAATCATATATATTAAGCATTTAGAACAGTACCTGGCAAATAATGAGCACTCTGTATTACCTATCATTACTCTTGTGGTTACTATTTTTATTGTTAAATGTTTATTCTTTATTTTTAATGTATATAATAACATTTCATACAGATTTTATTTGATATAATTCTCTGTTTTTGGCATTGTATATAATTTTTAAATCTCTTCTACCTGTATGGTTTTCCAAATAATTCATGTTTGTTATATACTTAGTATGCTTTTTCAATACATCATATGATTATTTTTAAACAGAACAAATTAACTTCATGTGTACTTGATATTTTTATTCTGGTTGAAATAATTTTTATAATTCTAATTCAGGACATGGCCCAGTAATTCATAATGCTGAAGCTAAAATTCTAGAATACATTGCTCACAGAAATATCCGAGAACAGCAAATTCTTACATTGCTTCGTGATAATTTTGAAAAATCATTTACAGCAATGGAGCTTGTAAAAAACATTTACAAGGTAATTTTCATTTATCTTATTTGTACATAGCAACAGTTTTATTAGAATAATCTTTGTAGTAGACTATAGGTATGGTAAATTTATTACATCCCAGAACAGAGTAAGTGTGTTAATTTTATAAGTAGTGCTGCTTGTATAAATTTGAGATCAGCAATCTCAACTTTCTAGAACACAGAAGTTAAACAAATAAAAATGGACCTGGAGAACCAAAAAGAAACATTCCAAGCTATCATTAAATCTTATATACTTCATCTTGTAGGAGAGACTATTACCAACATCTTATGATTAAGTTTTGTAATGATTTATGTATTATTGTAGCCATCTTAATGATTGGTGTACTAGCCCATAGCAAGTGAGACGGGTGATCTGCTAGAGACATACTGGGTTAATAGCAGTGAGAAGTAGTAGCAATGCCTAACAAGGGAGAAGAAAGAGAAAGTACATGTAAAAGAACATGAGTAGAATAACTTAGTATATAGAGAAAAAAATGGCCTCGCTCCAGTGGCCTCTGAGTAAATATATAACAGCACTGTGGGGCAATCGATTAGTATAATTTAGTTTTTCAGCAAATGTTTGTTAGATATCTGCTGTGTGGATAGTATAGAGGTTAAGAATGCAGGCTCTGGAATAACATTACCTGGATTTAAAAACTCTCACTACCAGAGTACCTGGCTGGCTCAGGCAGAAGAGTGTGCTGACTCTTGATCTTGGGGTCATGAGTTCAAGCCCCATCTTGAATACAGAGATTACTAAAAAATAAATAAATAAACTTAAAAGAAAAACACCTCCCACTACTACCTGTACAGCCATAAGGTACATGAGAGTGTAAAGATGAGCTTGAAAAGTACCTAGGGCCAATTATAATTAGTAAAGAACTTTAGTGTTCCATTGGCCCAAGTTATCAAAAAGCAATCATATACTCAGTGTGCTTTGTTTTAAAAGGAAGGGATGAATGGTTAAAATGGCTAAATATAAAAAGTGCCATTGGCAAAGGGGTGATATAAATATTTAAATTCTGTGAAAGAGTTCATTTCCTTATAATACTAGAATATAGCCATGCTAGACTATACATTGGTACATTGGGTTTTTTTTTTTCCTAACTTAAGTACAGACAGCAGAACTCTCAAATCACCCTCCCAGATGAGTCATCGAGCAATTGTCCATTCCTTAAAAATGCTGGTTCTGCATTCAGAGGTGTATTCACTATATTCACTGTATTGTATGTGTCAAGTCCCTGTTGCGTATAGAATGGCATAGGTGTTATAGAGAGATTTATTCATTCAACATTTACTGAATGCCCTTCCTGTGCCACACAGTGGACCAGGTACCAAGATACAAAGATGACTACAGATCCCTACCTTCAAAGAACTTACCGTTTGGTGACAACAGACGTGTTCAACAGATGATTGTAATACTATCATTTTTTGAGTGCCTTATTGTGTGCTAGACACTGTACTCATTGGTTTACACTTAAAAATGTAATTTGAGGCCCTTAATTCATACACCTCGAATTTTCAATACATAAAGATACAATTATTCCAATTTAATACACTTTAAAAAAAATCTTGACTCAGGAAGTGTGAGCTAAGTAACTTCCAAAGGCACACAACTAGCAGATGTCACATACTCAAAAGTGAGATGTCAGATACTCAGATCGTGTTTTTTCTATCATACCAGGCTTCCTCTAAGACCTCTACACAGTATATCAGAGCATAAAAGAAAGAGGAGTATATTTCACCTGATGGAAGATGCAGGGTATCGAGGCTTGTCTGGAAAAGTTTTAAAAACTTATTTAGTTGAGTCTTGAAGAAGTAAGCATTTTCCAAGCCAAAGTCCAGGAGAAAAGAAGTCATTCTAGACGGAAGGAAAGACATGCTCTGCAAGTAATAAAAGAGCATTGTATATGTGAAAACCCACAAAGGACCTGCATATGACTGGAGCTCAGAATGCATATGTGAATGGGCAGGAAAGGAGTCCCAGGAAATGAGGCAGGAAAGACAGGCATGATCAGATCACAGAAGCCTTCTAAAAAATAGGGGCTTTGTCCAATAACCTGGGCATGACCCCTCAAGCATCTTAGGTGGAGGATTCACCAATTAGATCTAGAAGATCAACAGTGGTGGATATGGTACTGGAGCTTAAGGGAGGGCTTGGGGTTGGAAGTTTATATTTGGGGAACATTAATGTGTGATGTTGCTGTGCTAAGTTGGTTGAGTAAGAAGTGAGTCAACAATACAACTCAATGTAAGTAAACATGAATTTAAGAGAAGTCTAAAGTTTCGAGATGAAAACTAAAGGATGACAGAGGTAGGATAACCAAGGGAAACGTACAGAGATATTATCATGTAACCCAATAAATAAACCATAGGGCCAGTGGTCCATAGCATCATCAAAACTATCTAGAATAATTTTTAGTTATTCAATCATTCATAAAATACAGAGTTCCTACTATGTGCCATTATGCTAAGCACTGGGTATACAGTAAAGAAAACCAACACTGTTACTGTCCTTATGGACCTTACAGTCTATTTTATGTATAGGTATATAGATAAAAATAGAGTGACCTAAAGCAAGACACATACAAGGTGAAATCATTTTGATTATTCCTATATAAAAATGTACTTAAGTTAAAATTTTCCTTTTGTTGCATGTTTTAATAGTTTCAACAAGATTAACTCATTCTTTTAAAAAAGAAATGTCGTCTTTCACTCTCATTTTTCTTTTAGAATACTCCTGAGCATTTATATAAAATGGCTGAACATAATGTCTTGCTGCATTTGAAAAAATTAAAAAAAGAAGGAAAAATACGTAAGTATACTTCCAAATTTCAATTTTTTTATTACCAGCATTTAAAATATTCTTTTTTTACAAAACTAGTTTGTTTTTAGGAAAAATAACAACCACCAGAATCCTTCCTTGAACATCACTGTAAGATGGAGAAACAAGCACTAGGAAGGGTTAGTAGTGAAGGGCCAGTGGACCACAAATTGGAACCTAAAGCTCCCACAGGAATTAGAATTTTGCTTAGGGGTTGCAGTTCTTACCCACCAGAACTACAATCAAAGGCATGTAACGGGAAGATACCCTCTCTTCTCCCGACCACAAGACCACAAAGAATTTCACATGCAGAAGGTTTGGAAACAGCCAGACGTTTTAGCAGTAGTAAAGGTAGTAAACTCAAAAACATTAAAGCAGTAATTCTATAAGTGTTTACTAGTGTTAGATTAATTCATCAAATTAACAATCTTTATAGAAATTTAATCCTTAAAATCAAGAAGCTCAAAACTTGAATTTTGTGTAGAAGCTTTTTTGTATGTACAAAAAAATACCACCTTTATATTAAGCAACAAAATTATTTTAGGAATTAATGCTTTTTCTAGCCACAAAATAACTTAAAATCCATTATATTTGCTTATCTCTTGTTAAATTTTCACTCTCTAATTTTCTTTCCACAGTTAGCAACATGGATCCTGAGAAGAAATGGAAAGCTAATCTTTAGTTTCAGATTAATGAAAGCTTTTGTTGGTTTGTTTTATTTTTAGAGAATGGTATGTTTTCTTAACTATAATTATTTATAGGGAATATAGAGTATAGAACATTGAAAATAATCCTAAGTATACTTTAAAATAATGTCTTATTCCTTCTAAAATATATATTACATTTTACATGTATAGTATAGCTTGCTTATCTAATCTGAGTGTTATAACATTTTACCAAAAATTCAGAATCCAACAGTTTATCCATGTTCAACAGATTTATGGTTACTTTAAAAATAATAAAATTTATATAAGTTAAACTGGGTATTATTCTTGGAGATTAGTTATCTATTACAAATGGCCAATAATAGTATTTTCTCTAGCTGCTTCAGTTAACAGCATAGATTTCTGTGTAATCCTTCTTTACATCTGTAGATAACAGATTTGTTTTTATGTTTCTATCAATTGTATTATGATTTTGCTTTAGTTCTATAGCTCTGTATCCTGTATATTTTTTTATAATGATATCTCACAAATGATTCATGAACATCAACTTACAGTAATTGAAAAAATTAAATTCCTAATTAAAAGCATTATATAATAATTATTTTTGTAATCCATTAGTACAACTAACTTACTTTTCAAGTTTAGATTTTAGTATATAAATAGCTATCATATATATGAATTATATACCAAAAAAAAATTTTTTTAATTAGAGGATTTATAAGACAGGGCATTTTATATACAAGTAGTGTTCTTAAATATAGGAGTTAGGTTCTCAGGGTAGCCCAGCAATGATTATTTAACCCACAAGATTGCCAAACTGCAGTACTAAAATGAGCTCAGAATCCTGAGAATGTCCTTTTTTTAATTCTTCACTAAAGGTAAAACTTTAAAAATTTTTCTTAAACTTTCTTTGACATCCTCACCTTTTTCTGCCACTTTTCCCAAGGTCCCTAGGATTTTCATACTATCGTAACACTTGTTTTCATGCCTTAGAAACCTGTTGTGTTCCTGAAACCATTTTATATTACAAAATAACTCTGAACAACAACAATAACTCCATTCAAAAATGGGCAAAGGACTGGGGCGCCTGGGTGGCTCAGTTGTTAAGCATCTGCCTTCGACTCAAGTCATGATCCCAGGGTCCTGGGATTGAGCCCCACATTGGGCTCCCTACTCAGCGGGAAGCCTGCTTCTCCCTCTCCCACTCCCCCTGCTTGTGTTCCCTCTCTTGCTGTATCTCTCTCTGCCAAATAAATAAAATCTTTAAAAAAAAAAAAAAAAAGGGGGGGGGGGGGGGGGGGTTAGCCTGGTGATGGGTATTAAAGAGGGCATGTATTGAATGGAGCACTGGGTGTTATACGCAAACAATGAATCATGGAACACTACATCAAAAACTAATGCAATGTATGGTGATTAACAACACAATAAAATAAAAATTAAGAAAAAGACTGTATCCTTTATAAGCAAAATAAACAACACATGTTTTCTAACTAAGATTTTAAAAAAATGGGCAAAGGACTTAAATAGACATTTCTCCAAATAATATATACAGATGGGCAATAAGCACATGAAAATATGTTCAACATCACTAATCATTAGGGAAATGCAAATTAAAACCACAATGAGATACCACTTCATGCCCATTAGGATGGCTATTATCAAAAAAATAAAAGCGTTGGGGAGGATGTGGAGAAAATGGAACCCTTGTACATCACTGGTGGGAATATAAAGTGGTACAGCTGCTATGGAAAACATTACGGTGATTCCACAAAAATTAAACATAGAATACCATATGATCCAGCAATTCCACTTCTGATATATACCCAAAAGAAAAGGACTGGAACAGATATTTGCACACCCAGGTTCATGGCAGTGTTATTCACAACAGCCAAAGGTGGAAGCAACCCAAGTGTCCATTGAAGGATGAGTGGATAAATAAAATGGTGTCTATACAGACAATGGAATACTATTAAGCCTAAAAAAGGAAGGAGATTCTGACACATGCTACAGTATGGATGAAACTTGAAGACATTATCCTAAGTGATATAAGCCAGTACAAAAGGACAAATACTATATGATTCCCCTTATTTGAGGTACCTAGAGTAGTCAGATTCATAGAGACAAAAAGTAGAATGGTGGATGCCAGGGACTGGGAGAGGGGGAGAAATGGACAAGGAATTGCAGTTTGGGAAGATGAAAAAAATTCTGGAAATGGATGGTGGTCATGATTACACATAAAACAATGTGAATGTACTTAATGCCACTGAACAGTATACTTAAAAATAGTTAAAATGGTAAATCAAAAAAAAAGTATTTTCCCCAACACCACCCAAAAAAAAAAAATCAGTATTCCCATTCCCTAAGTATAACATATATCAGCAAAATTGAGACAAGAAATCTGATTATGTAAATGGTTAGTTACCTCAACTTGCATCTCCTCCATTCTTTCCTCTGAATACAACACCAGTAGATCAAACCAGAAAAACCCAGTAATTATTTTTGATATGCCCCCATCCCTCATCTCGTCCAATTCTTCACCAAGTACTTATTGACTGTTCCAGCTCTAGAATTTTTTGTCTCTACCTCTTATTCCACCAATACTCCTTAGTCCAGGCCGTCATCCTCTCTTGCATGGACAACTGCAATAGTCCATAACTCTGGTCTCCCTACTTCTGTTCTTCAAAGAAGTTAGGGGACAGAGATGAGAAGGGCATTCTGAACTGAAGAAATCTGCACAAAGCCGTGTAATCATTGTCTTTTTAAAGATCCATGGCACAACTGCAAGTGGATCTATTGGACGAGGGATGATAATGGAAGGCCCTTAAATTCCCTGGTTTTTGAAAGAGTCTAGGCAACTGACCTTTAACAAAAACAATGGCATCTTTTAAGTATCTGCTTTGTGCTGGGTACCGGACCAGACACTGAGGACACAATGGGGAACAAAACAGTTTCTCTACTCTCAAAAGAAGCTTATATTCTAGTTGTGGAAATACACAGAATACGCAGTACCATTAAATTCGGTTGGGTTATAGAAAGCTTAGAGGAGCCTGAGCTCAGTCTTCAAAGCTGAGTAAGTGGTATCCAAGTAAAGAAGTTAGAGACATTTAGGAGATGAGAAGAATTGTTCCAGTTAGAAGAAATAGTATATGCACATAAACAGATGGCAGAGCATCACATGGTTGGGGAACTAAGTTCTATAGCTAGAGTATATAATTTTTGTAGCTTGAGGTCATAGAGATAAGAAGCAACTAGGGAACACAAAAATTTCACAGGAAACTTCACACAACAATGTACTGTCATCCAGCCATGCTTCATCCAGCCATGCTTCACACAGGCTGGAGTAGGCATAATTAAGGAATTAGAAAGCTAAGCATGGTCCAGGGAGTTCTAGTGTTATTTTGTTGCCTCCCCAAAAGCAAGAGTTTGTCCCCAACCATTATGGTGTTTCATTCCTCTTTTTTCTAACATATCAGCCAATTATTTTATCCTCCATTCAATATACCCAGTAGTTTTGGATTACAGCTTCCGCCTGCACATCTTCTGTTTACTCGAGAGCTTACATTCTCCTTGTCATCACCTCTGCCTTCTCTCTGTATATCTTCAGCTTCTGTTTTGCAACAACTGAGTAGCCCTCTCTGTATCTCAGACTCAGATCTCCTCATAGAAGAGGACCTGCTTGGTGTAATTAATCTTCACTCTCCCTGTTTAAGGGAGCTTTCCTGCCATCGTGTCTTTTATATTACTCATCAGCCTGTATGGTAACTATGCTAGATCAATCATCTGGGACCAGAAGGGAACCCCCATTCAACAGTAGACAGGGTAAGGATTCTGAGATTTGGCCTTTTCAGTACAGTGGGAGAAGTGAAAAAGCAGCAGAAAGGGTCTCAAAGGTAATAGAAGACAGGGTAACAGATACGAGAAATATTTATGAAAAGGAACAGCACTTAGAAACTACTAGATCTTGGGCGCCTGGGTGGCTCAGATGGTTAAGAGTCTGCCTTCGGCTCAGGTCATGATCCCAGGCTCCTGGGATCGAGTCCCGCATCGGGCTCCCTGCTCCTTGGGAGCCTGCTTCTCCCTCTGCCTCTCTCTCTCTCTCTCTCTCTCTCTGTCTTTCATGAATAAATAAATAAAATCTTAAAAAAAAAAAAAGAAACTACTAGATCTTGAAGGATGGGGATCAAGTAGAAAGGGAGAAGTCTAGGAGAGCTTTGGTTTCTGGCTTGGACAGCTGAGTAGATGCTAACCTGATACTCAAGAAAATAAAGGAAATGGAGTAAGTAGAATGGGTAAGGACGGAAAGCTGCATTCTACTACAGATGAGTTTGAAGTCCCAAGGAACATCCAAAGGGAGATACCTAGAAGGCACTTAGATCTATGGGGCTGGGACTAAATAGGTATAATATATTTTGCTGCAAGTGACAGAAACTTATTTCCAACTAGCTCAAGCAAAAGTTGGTTGATACATGTAACCAACCTAAGAAGGGTAAGGGTGGAGCCAGGCTTGTAAACAAGGATGAAGATTTGGATCCCATCAAATGGGATCCCCAAACCTCTCATTTCTACTTCCTTTTCTGCATGTCAGAGACCCCATAGCAGATTGGCTTCCTCACATGGCATGGGGCATGGCTACAGGCAGCTCTGGGCTCATATCCTAACCACTCCATAACCAGCAGGCAAAACTGGTTCTCTCAGCTTTGGTTTGAAAAATCCTAGGGAAGGACTCAATGACTTACACTGGCTCATTACCCTGTCCTTGGGCCAGTCTCTGTGATCTACAGAACATGACATACTATATTTGGCCCAGCTTTGGTCACATGCCTACCCCTGTGGCCAGAGTGGGTGAGGACTGTTCTCAGATAAAGAAGAGTCACAGGAAGATTCTGGAGCAATATTGATTCCTTACTGAATAGCTTTCCTTTCCCTCCAATGTACATAAAATAGTTCTCTGCAATAGCTCACAGAATAACTAGACCAATTCTATGCAAACTGAATCTCTTCCGTATGTTTCTGTGAGATTTTTTGAGTGTTTCTTAAGTTATCTGGGAGTGTTTTCTTATCTCCAGATTGTCACTTCAAGAAAAAGTCACTAAAGTTGGCTAGTAACAGGGAAGCTAAAATCCTGGGGAAAATGAGAAAAGATTCAAGTGCAGGAGCTTCTTAATTCTGCCAGTACTATACATTAGTGTCCCCTCCCTTGCAAGTCCCTCCTTGCTTACCAGAGCATGGATCAGCATGAAACTTGCTACCAACTTCCAGGAATTGTTGGAGCAGGAAAATGTACCATAATCAGTCTTTTCCTCCAATCCACGGGGTGGCGGGGGGGGCTTGAAAGGATACTTTGAACGAAAAAAAGTTCAATATTTGAAATATTGATTGTGAAAGTCCTAGTTCCAGCCACCTTGGTGCTGGGCCTTCTGAAACATTTGGAATTAAAACGGAGAATGGAGGAGGGATAGATATGTGTATTCGCTTGTGTTATGCAGAAAATATCTCTGGAAAGATACCAAAACTATAAGAAAGCTTGATCAAGGATAGGATAATCACCAGGACAGAGGTGTTTTAGCAGCCAAAAAAAAAGGTCAATAGTATTAAATGAAGACTTTTATGTGCTGTTTATGCTTATTTTACCCATTATTGGATTATACGACACTAAATTCTCAACAGTATTATCATATTGTTACTGTATATTACCAATTTTACCCTGAAGGATTGCTTATAAATGCTAACATTCTGAATCCTCAACAAATCCACATTAAAATCCATTAACATTATAGACAGTTTCAAGAAACATTAAGCATTATTCTTTTAAAATGTAATTCTATTTAGTACTATTTCTGGCAGACTTACCACATGTTTATTGCTACTCCTTTCCAAGACCCAATAAAAAAATATGTATTAAGTGTACAGAGTTATAGATTAAAAAAAAAAAAAAACAGTAAAAGCTACAAACCAGAGAAGACAGAGTGCAAGAGGGGATTGCACAGATTATAACCAAATTTTGAAAGACTACAGATAGAGCCAGGGCAGTGATACAACAATAGCCTAAAATTGCTGTAGGAGGGAAGAAAGCCAATTCACCCTACCAACCCCTTGAGAAGTTAGGGCCGAGAGGCACCAGGTGCTGCAGAAGGTGGGGGCAGTGCTCTGTTCTAAAAGAGGGTTTGTTGAAAGCTTATATGTGCAACATACCCGAGTGCTACACAGCCAGGCAACTGCTACCCCAAAAAAGAAACCAAAGTTTATTCTTAGAAGTGAAAGGCAGAAAAAAAAAAAATAAGTGAAAGAACAGTAAACTTCCATTCCCCTTTCCTTAACCTGTCCCCAGAACAGCAGTTTCCAAGTAGACGACTGCAAGGTAGAAGATTGGGAATTTCATCTCTAGAGAAAATGAATGGTACAGCCAAAAAAGAAAAAAAAAAAAAAAAAAACCTTTACATACATTTATATATGGGCCCTACAACAGAATGGCCAAATCTCCCTACAGTGAAGCCTACAATCTGAGAAACCCTCCCATACACTTACCCACACATATATATAGTTTCCAATCAGTATCTCTTAATATAAACAGAAATCCAAAGTTCATCAGAAATGAAAGAACAAAATAAGCAAGAATAGGGAGAAAAAGACAACGTAAAAAAAAATTTAATTATTAGTATCCTTAGATGAGGGAACGTATAATTTGTAAAGCAAGAATAGGATACTATGAAAAACAGCTCTATGAAAAAACCTTGGGAAGTAAAAATATATAACCAAAACAAAGAGAAATTTTGGGAAACAGAGTTGAGAAAGTTTTTGGAAACAAAACAACAACAAAACAAAGAAAACAGAGGGGAAAAGATGGAAGACTTTGGGAGGAAACCAGGAGGTATAACATCAAAGTAATAGGGGTTCCCCAAAAACAGAACTGAAAATAGTCAGAAATTATCAAAAGAGAAATACAAGAAAATTTCCTAGAACTGAAGGAAATGAGTCTTTCCATTGAAAGGGTCTACTAAAGGCCCAGCAATGTAAAAAAGATAAAACAATCCACACTAAGTCATAACATTATAAAATTTCAGAACATCGGTGGTAAAGAGGAGATCTTAAAAGATTCTGGGTTGTGGGTATGGTGGTAGGATTGGGGGTTTGGAATCACTTAGAACGGAGCATGATCAAAACAGCACTGCCTTTTACAGTGTGTTAGGACATAATGCCTTCAAAAATCTGAGAGAGGAAATTATTTGTCCGAGAAGTTTATAACCAACCAATCAATGGTGTGAGTGCAAGGACTCAAAACGTATAGCTGCATGAACCTCTAGGGACCTGCTGGATAATGTACTCCAGAAGAACAAAAAAAGAAAGGCACACAATCGAAATAGTAAATCCAACACAGAAAAATGTCAAAAGTAAGTTCTAGGGGTGCCTGGGTGGCTCAATCGTTTAGCGTCTGCCTTCGGCTCAGGTCCTGATCCCAGGGTCCTGGGATCGAGCCCCGCATTGGGCTCCCTGCTCAGCGGGAAGCCTGCTTCTCCTTCTCCCACTCCCCCTGCTTGTGTCCCTGCTCTAGCTCTCTCTGTGTCAAATAAATAAATAAAATCTTAAAAAAAAAAGTAAGTTCTAAGACAAAGGTGTGCCCAAAACCTGCTCTAGACTGGAGCAGGAGGAAGTGGGGGCTCAGAGAGAGAGAGAGAGAGAGATCTCCAGAGGGGAAAATGGAACTGACGGATTCTCTAGTATGTTTGAGCCTTTGGGAGGAAAAAAACTGCTGGTGGTCATACAATAGCTCTACTTGAACAACTGAAACAATGACCAGTT
Source organism: Callorhinus ursinus (assembly GCF_003265705.2). Classification (NCBI taxonomy): domain Eukaryota; kingdom Metazoa; phylum Chordata; class Mammalia; order Carnivora; family Otariidae; genus Callorhinus; species Callorhinus ursinus. Next base: position 21,529,041 of record NW_027397067.1, on the reverse strand, counting down.
AATAGAAAACTATACTGGTGAGGAAAAAATGAGGCAGTCATTGGATTCCAAAAAACAAAAGCTACACAAGGAAGGAAGAATTATGAAATAGTATCTGTCACTGCAATTTTACATAGGCAATAATGTAAGCACTGACTAAAAATTACGTTCTAGGATAACAGAGGAAAGGAAACGGGAGATTGAGAATGCTAAATCATCACCTCAGATAACAGAAAGTCAGTAAAGTCTAAAATTAACAAATCAGGAAATAGAAGTATAAGCATTTAACTAATGCCAGAAAAAGAATCTCAAAAGGAGAAAGAAATTGGGAAATGGTTTTCCTGTTTAGTACTATTTAATTTTTAAATTAAGTAAATAGTTTGATATAAACTAAACATTTTAATGTCAAAATACTGATATGCAACGGGTGAGTTCCAACTCTTTTAGTCCAGTGAAGCAAGCACTTTTGTCACAGAACTGTCTCCTGCAAAAATTATCAGGAATTGGAAACAATGAGAGATACGTGTTTATTTGGTTTTCTCTTAGCCCTAAGGATAACAGTCTGCAAGTTCATATTCCTTAATGGATACAAATGTCAAGCATAAAGTTTTCCCTAAGAGGAAATCCTGCCCCTCGTATCCTGGAGAACCTGGAGAATCAAGGTGAACTGGAGTCAAAGATGTCCATGGCCTTTAAAGTTTCACTGCACACGAAAGCCATCTAAAGATAACTAGACCTGAGGTCACCCGAATCCAGCAGACTGCTATTTATAGCTACATGGTAGATTCCCAACTTTGTATTCCAGCCCTAATATAGCACAGTATTAAAGATCTATCGTAGGGGCGCCTGGGTGGCTCAGTTGGTTAAGCGACTGCCTTCGGCTCAGGTCATGATCCCAGGGTCCTGGGATCGAGCCCTGCATCGGGCTCCCTGCTCTAGGGGAAGCCTGCTTCTCCCTCTTCCACTCCCCCTGCTTGTGTTCCCTCTCTCACTGTGTCTCTCTCTGTCAAATAAATAAATAAAATCTTAAAAAAAAAAAAAAGATCTATCATAGTTCAAGTTTCTCCTACTGAGATCTAAACTGAACTTAGGATTCAGTAATTAGCCAATGTAAAGAGGAAAAGACTCCACCTCTATCTCTCAGAGACTTCAGCTAACACTTTCTCTATAGTCGGTTAAGTTACCCACGACAAAATTTGCAGGAAAGCTAACACTGATATGACAGATTCTCTCACTTACATTTACTAGTGTTTTTAAGAACTTTGGGGTGGCTAATGATCCCGAAGAAGCACTCTTCTGGAGAAAATATGTTTCCAAATCAGAGGCTTCCAAATATAAGTTAGGCTGCAGCAAGCCGGGCTACATGTATATGACCTTATTTTGCGCATGAGTATGTTAATACCATGCTATCTTTGGCACTTAAGTGTTTGGAGGAAAGTGCATCTCTACCAGAAGACCAGTCAATTAGTTTTCCCATGTTTGTTGCTATGATTCCAGAAGATTTTAATCCACTGAGTATCCACTTCCTCCTTTTAGGGTGAGACTGACACTACTCCAGAGCCATATGAAGCAACCTATGCTTTTCATATTTTCCCAAGGGTTGAAGAAAAATTTTCACTAACAGAAGCTCTCTGGTTTTGTACCACAGAAGTCTTCCCAGCATACTCTGTGGAAGCAAATAATCCAGCCTCCTTCTGTTAAAACAGTTTTCAGAAAGGGTAAAAATGTCTGTCACAAATGGTATATCTAAAGATTTTATATCTAAACCTGAAACTCCCAGGAATACTCTTAGCCATCCATTCTCCCAGCACAAAATGTACTCTTGGACCACTTGCGTCCCTATCAACTGGGGCACTTGAATATTTCAAATGCACATTTCTGGGCCCTACCCAGATTGACTGAAACAGAATTTCTGAAGAGGACCAAGAAATACAATTTTTTCTATCAACCCAGATGATTCTTTTCCTACATCAACAGAATTCTAATTTAGTATTGTGTTGTTGGTTTATATTTGTCAAAGGTTCGTGTGAAATACACACAAAATCTCTGGAGTTTTTTTAATGCTATTGAGGACATTGTCTATTTTATTATTCAATGTTCTTTGGTATCCATGGAATAAAATCCATTTCAGATTTCAAAGCTAGATAAAAGGTTTTCTCTCCTGTGAACTAATATGTTTCCTTTATTAGACTAGTATTTGTCAAATTTGGCTAAACATCAAAATCACCTGGGGAAATTTTTAAAAATACACAGCTTCCCAGACCCCTTGTAAGACCCATTGTAAGACCCATTCTCCAGGTGAGAGGGGATCCATGTGATACTAATAATTAACCATGTTTCAAAAACTGTACATGGAATGATGTGTAGATAATTCACCAAGATTACTTTTTGCCTTGACTTCCTGGAAGCTACTCTTAAAACAATTTTTCTTGGAATTCAGTTCTTTTTTTTTTTAAGATTTATTTATTTATTTGAGAAGGGGGAAGGGGCAGAGGGGGAAAGAGAGAATCCCATGCAGACTCCCCGCTGAAAGTGGAGCCCAACACAGGGGCTCCATCTCAGGACCCTGAGATCATGATCTGAGCTGAAATCAAGAGTCAGAGGCTTAACTGACTAAGCCACCCAGGCTTAGCCCCAGAATTCAGTTCTTTAATATAATTATTCTCCTTTTCTTCCCCCATTTTATTACGTGTCTGTTTCAGTATTTTTTAATGAAGTTCAACTTCAGAGGAAATAATTTATAATAATACTAAACTTTGGACCAGCACATTCCTTGCAATAGCATTTAAGCCTAAAATAAATCAGTTATTAGGATTATGGTGGTAAAGAATCCGTGGGCTTAAAAGTTTCATCATTCAGATTTTATGGAGACTTCACAGGAAATCATTGTTTGAAAAACACTCTGAAAATCATTGCTATTAAAAGCCATATACATAATTAAGCTCCCAATCCCCTTTCAGCCTCTTTGCTAAGACTAAATAACATTGTTCTTCTTTCTTTTTATTCACCACCTCAAAGATCGAATCCATTTTAGTGGTGTTAACCATTACCATCATGCTGAACAATTTCCAGATGTATGCTTGAGCTTGAATCATTCACCAAAGCCCCAGGCCTAAATCCTTTGCTAACTGCAGAAACTCTTCCTTTGGCTGTCTCCCAAAGACCACACATCAATGTGAAGAAACTCAATGCAATCCACAATTTCACATTCCTGATTACTGCCCTCTCCCAACTCACACTTTGGGTAAATAGCATCTCCATCACCATTCTTCCACGCCCCACGCTAAATAAGTCCTTGGTCACTCATTCCTTTTAATCCCCACTCCACTTAGAGGAGCAGTATTTGTGCTCTAATTTGAGAATGTAGATGCAATCTGAAAACGAAAGAAAATGACAGTGGATATGAGTAATGCTCAGAAGGAGTGATAAATTGCCTAGGGAATAAATGTGCCTTGTTTCACAGGGACAAAACTAAACATTTGTTGTAGGCAGTCTCAGGGACTTTCTCTTTTCCCCAGACTAGTGCTCATGCCCCAAATCAAAATAAACTACTAACTGATTTCCCCATATGTGACCTATTCCTGTTTCCATTCATCGTGGTAGTGGTGGTACTGGTAACAGTTTAGTAATAGTATTTGTCCAATCAATTCCTCATCTGTAGAAAAGGAATAACAGTACCTAACTCAATGAGTTTTTATGAGCATTAAATATCCATAGTGTTTAGCACAGCGCTTGGTACCCAATAAATATTAGTTGCTATTATTTTTGTTGTTGTTTTTTTATTTTTATTTATTTATTTGACAAAGTGAGAGAAGGAACACAAGCAGGGGGAGTGGGAGAGGGAGAAGCAGGCTTCCCGCTGAGTAGGGAGCCCAACGCGGGGCTCGATCCCAGGACCCTGGGACCACGACCAGAGCCGAAGGCAGACACTCAATGGGTGAGCCACCCAGGCGCCCCTTTGTTGTTATTGTTAACAATATATTCACCTATTGTGATTATTTCACTTTGATTTATACCAATTAAGCTCCACAAAACACCAAATTTACTCTTTAGTAAAATCTTACATAAAATGCACATTTTTCATCTTGGGAATTAAAATTTGATGGTTGTAAAATCTTAAGTTATTTTGCTGAGCCTCTGTTTCCTTATTTTAAATAGGAATAACATTAGGTTCTAGGTTGATATGAGGTTAAAATTAATGTATATCAACAGCACCTGGGAGGTTGTAATGACCTATATACATTTTAGTTGTTTTCATCTGCGCTGTAAGCTTTGTCTTAGAGCACATAGGCTGACGAAAACAAGGAAACAGGTCCAAAGAATCCTTGGCCACTACCCCCGGACCTTGATTCTACTAGGCACTGAGCCATATACCATTTTTTGATGGCTCCAAGATATCAACTCAGTTCAACCAGTCACAAATTCCCTGAGGCATAAGGCCTTCTAATGTTAGAAGCCATTTAGGAAAGCACTTTGCACAGAAAGATGCTTTCATTAGTTCATTCTCCTCAGGTGAAAGTGATCTCCTGGGTGGCCTCCCAATTATTTCATGAAGCATCCCCCAAATCTGCTGCTGTGTTCTGCATGTGCCACCCTCCCCAGGAACCGCTTACCTACTACCATCTTCCTATTTGTTCCTGAGAACTAGAACCCTCTTGCAGCACAACAATTGTGCTAAGACCTCCTCTTCTATCTGTGCCTGCTGAGATTTTTTCAGAAATCTTTTCCTACTGTGCATCTCCACAGTCCTTGGCCATTGCCTCAAATACAAGTCACTCCATCGTCTATTACTCTCATTCGCTCATGTTCATGATGCTACTGGATTTTTCTCCCCTGATCCAACCACTTCCTGCTGTTCCTTGACCTGCAGAGCCCATGTTCTCTGGAGTACCTGTGGTGGTTCATGTTCTTATTTGCCCAACACCCCTTCCTCCACACCTTCCAGTAATAAACGCACCTACCCTAGCCACAGGGAAAAGCGGGTCACCCAAAATGGGTGAACCAAAAACTGACCCAGAAATGATCATGCTACCAAGCCAGACTGGTCTAGGTATCTCCTTGGGATTATTCTGACAGAACTTCCAAGTGACCACGTTCTCTGCCATGTAAGTGAATTCCAATTACAACAGGGAAGAATGAAGCAAGCTGAAACAAAAGACAGAAAAAAGATGTGTTGACAGTCCCAATGAGGTCAAATGCCTGGTTCTAGTTTCTAAGATCCACAACACACTCCAGATACTGAAGCTTTTTTTTTTTTCCAATCTGTTAACTTTTAGCCCAATATATCTTCTTTCAGTCACTTGCAACTAAAAGAATTACAACTAATATAATCCATCCCACTATAAATAAACTCCCCTCCATCCTCAACTGTTACACCCAAAATTCCCTTCAATAGTTGCTTTGACTGTATCATAGCCCTCCCCTCAAACCACCAATCTCCTTCAGCTCTCTTAGGAGGGGCTGACAATCCCCTCCCTCTCCAAACCATTACAGTGCCACCCTACTCCTGAAAAACCCCTGCTCCTTCAGCCATCTTTCCCTCCACCCATACTGCCATTAGTCTCCCCATTCATTCATTCATTCATTCAGAAAAGGAATCTGGCTCCCAATCTTCCTTGCATTGCCTCTCCTGATCTCATCACCCATGTGGGAGAAGCTCCACTCGCAGATCCATGACTGCCTTGTCTCTCCTGACCTTTTCTCCGTCCTTTCAGTGTGAAAACTGGTGTCCCCTCCTATGTAAGTGTAACCCTCTACCTATGTTCTGGTGGATCCCAAACCACAGAGACCTCAGGCCATCATTCCCACCTCTCCCCATCACCCCAGTGTCTTCAACCTCTCCCTCTCATCCCTCCTTCTTGTCATCTAAACATGCACAACTGTCACATCATTCAAAAGCAAACACAAAACCTACCTGGATCCTTTATTCCTCTTTAGTTACATACCCTGCTCTCTCTTCCTCTTCAAAGCTAAACTTCTTGGATGCATTTACACTCTTGTTTCCCTATCTTCACTTTGCACCACTCTCTGAAACTGATCTCTCTTCTATCAGAGAAGCTTTGACTCGGGCTCTTGATGTATTAAATAAACCAAGATGAAATAAAGTGAAATAAGTTATAGGTTAAAGGAGAGAAAGTCTACCTTGGGCCCCTTAAGCTTCCAGAGTCATAAGATCACAGCCCTAGCCCTAAGGACACAGGAGTGGTCTAGGTGGGTCACAGACTTTCATCATCTTTACCAGCCAGCCCTCCTTCAACCACCTCCAGGTGTGATGCGTCCTCTCCTGCCAGTCTTTCCTACTAGTAACAACACTGCATTATGAATTTGGTTTATTGTTTCCATAGCAGTAAAAATTATACTCAAGGAAATTATATAGTTTCCAACTATTAATGGAGTGAATTTGCTTCCTCATAGAAATATAATTTCTTCCTTATAATATGAACACAATTTTGTATTTTAGAAACTTACTGTAAATGATGTAACAATGGCATTTAAAGAGATCAATGACCTGCTTTAAAAAAAAAAAAAAGTGCTGTGTTTCTCTCAGGGCAGGACTATCCTCTGGAATGGATTAGGTTGACAATCATTGCTCCCTACAAGTTCAACATCTTCCTGCTAAGTGAAGCTCCTGGAGTAGTACTTACATGAAACAAGAATGGGTTTGGCAAACAGATCACCAGCCCCGTGACTTTGGGCAAATTGTTTAACTTCTCTGAGCCTCAGTTTCCCCATTTAAACTAAAATAATAACACCTATTTCATAGGGTTTTGGGGAAGACTAAATGCTCTAACCCATGTGAAAGCAAAATACCTGGAACATAGTAGGCATGCAACAAACAGTTCCTCATCCTTCATCCTTCTGGAATCTAGGAGAGGTGAAAATGCAACAGTCCAGCTTTCGTTCTCACTTTTTTTAGGCACCTTCTTGCGTTTCACTCTCACATCCTCTCAGAAGTGTTTTTCATCCTCGTATATAGGTCTAAGGTGCCCAACTAGAGATCTTTCAGGGCAAAGATCATCTTTCTGTTTCTTGTGTATTTCTCATAACTGTAGCAACCCTACACCAAAGATCTTCCTGGATAGACCCAAATCCATATAATCTGCCTTTTGTACTTTTCTACATCATTGGAAGTATCCTAAGAATCCCAACATCTGAGGGCCCGAGCTACATTTGCCCAAAAATCACTTATCCAGAATGTGGTTACTGTACGCTGTATAGTACTGTGGTCAGCACTGGGCTGGGCACAAAATGGCTTCCAGAGTGGGACATACCTGAGCAACCAGTCTGCTTGAAAGAAGCCTCCAGAGCCCCAAGGGCCTTGGTAAGACCATTTTCCCACTACCATGACCCAACCTGAGAGGATTCAATGGCAGTCACCCCTCCTTATAAACTCTTTAAGAGGCCAATCCTAAAAAGGAAGTTAAAATTAGAACAGATTCCCTGCTTTCCCCTACAAGACCATGAAAATAATTCCACCATGCATCAGAACACTTTCCACCTTGGTACCCTCCAGAAGCAAACCTCCAGTGTCATCCATTGTCACCATCTTCTCTTCCCCCACATGATTCTGCTCATCCCCTTGGTGACATAAACTAAAATCCAACCCCATGGCCCCTAAACCCTTCTATACTTTATCCCCTGGAACCCCAGCTGTGTAATCTGCCAAATCCTCCACACCTTCCACCACTTTATGAATATTTTCTTCACCCTCTAATGCAGTAGCCTGCTACAGCTCTAACTGCAAACTGAAACCTGCTTTCCTTAGTGCCTTGTCAAGAGGTGGCTGTTTCTTCCCTCTCGCTCCTCACATACTACCAGGGGTGGAGTGGGTGTTTTTCATGATCCTTATGGCTGATGACAGTTTTCCTCCCTCGCTCAAAAACCCCAGCTCTTCTGGAAGCCCATGCCCTCCAACTATACCACCCACTATCTCCCTGTGGCAATCATCTGCTAAACTCTCTGACTCCTCTTCATTTATGTCAGACGTTAGCACCTGGCTCATTTCCTGGCTTCCTTCCCATTCTACTCCTCCAGTCATTCTTGGTGACTGAACATCCATGTAAAAGTGTGTGTCAAGCACCCTAGCTTCCTGGTGCCTTGACTCCTCACTTCCAGTACATTCCTCCTCCATCCACCTCAGCACTCCCTCCCTTCATCATACCCTTGCCATCTCCTGGCCAATGACCAATGACAACATGTGAACTCACTCCCAGCATCCAACTCCCTGACCACTTCCCTCTCAACCAACTAGCCCCACTCCAACCATCTTCAACCCCATGGGCGCCCCCCATTCACAGGCCCTAGCACTATTTCTCTGTCCTTTGCATCTGTCAGAGAACTGGCAGGGAAGAGATGGTTATGTTCAGAAGGGTTTAGCTGGAGAGGGTTTAATGAAGCGCCTGTTCACAGAGGAGTGGGCAAGTGGAGGGAACGGACAAGAGATAGGGAAGCTCCTGATGATTAGGAATGTGGGAAGCCATTATCACCAACAGCCTGAAGAAGCCAGGGAGAGAACGAGCTCACTGAGCCCAGGGAGAGCTGAACAGAGAAGGGTTACCTGACAAGAGTTAGGACCACAGAAAAACACAGCCACTGCCAGAAACAGTAAAGCAAGGAGGAATCAAGGGACAATAAATCTCCAAAACTCTCCCGATTTTTGGCCAGTGCCTTCCCTCAGCCGAATTCAACTAGAAGTCAGAGGGCAAGGGAGCCTCAGGGATGCAGTCTGCAGAGGTCTGCCTTTCACAGCAGAAAAGGGTGGACTATAGGCTGGAGAGTGATAGAGGACTGGAGCACAACCATGCCTAACACCGTTCACTTCATTAGCCCTGCCCTCATCTGCAAACATCCTCAACATCCTTGCCCCTCTACCACACAGGCCTTGCAAAACCCAGCATTCTGCCTTCTCCACACCTGGATCCAAGCAGGGGATGTGACTGGAGACAAGTGTCACTTTGAATTTATGTCCACAAGTCTCAGGGAGGCTCTGCTTTCTGATTATGTTCCCCCAATCCATTCACCCTGCCACAGTTTTACCCCATCCTCTCTTCAAACTCCATTATACCATCCCCACTCCTGATGATTTCGTTTCATATTTTACTGAGAAATCAGAAGCGATCAAAAGAGGTACAAAATACAACTGATTTAGCATAGACTTAAATGCAAAAGCTAAAACTGTAAAGCTCTTAGGAAAAAAAACACAGGAGGAGGGTGGAGAGCCGGCACTAGCTGCACGCGGGAGCTGGGAGCAGTCTCTCGCGTGGGCAGGGGAGGGCGCACACAGTGAAGCCGGGCTGCAGGGGCGGGGGGGGAGGGGGTAGCGCACTCCCACACCCACCGACCCATTAGGTCTACTAGGGTCTTGGAAGGGTCTCCGCGAGAGTGTGGACTTGTGCCCCCCTCCCCTTTGGGGAAGGGAGGAATAGAAAGTCCCTCACCTCGCATCCCGAGTGGGGACTGGTGTTTCTCCTTAAGGGTGAGGTGGTTTTACCGCGGGTTGCCGGGCCAGCACGACCCGAGGAGGTGGCTGGAGGAGGTGGCTGGACGGCTAACGAATGAACCGAGAAGCTGACTGTCCCACAGACCTGGAAGTGGCCGCCCCCAAAGGCCAAGACCACTGGTCTCAGGAAGACATGCTGACTTTGCTGGAATGTATGAAGAACAACTTCCATCCAATGACAGCTCCAAGTTCAAAACCACCGAGTCACATATGGACTGGGAAAAAGTAGCATTTAAACACTTTTCTGGAGACACGCGCAAGCTCAAATGGGTGGATTTCTAACGAGGTGAGGAAGTTCTGAACGTTGACAGAATTGATCCTTGATGCTCAGGAACATGTTAAAAATCCTTACAAAAGCAAAAAACTCAAGAAACACCCGGACTTCCCAAAGAAGCCCCTGACCCCTTATTTCCACTTTTTCATGGAGAAGTGGGCCAAGTACGCGATGCTCCACCCTGCGATGAGCAACCTGGACCTGACCAAGATTCTGTCCAAGAAATACAAGGAGCTGCCAGAGAAGAAGAAGATGAAATATATTCAGGACTTCCAGAGAGAGAAACAGGAGTTCGAGCGAAACCTGGCCCGGTTCAGGGAGGATCACCCTGACCTATTCCAGAATGCCAAGAAGTCGGACATCCCCGAGAAGCCCAAAACCCCCCAGCAGCTGTGGTACACCCACGAGAAGAAGGCGTACCTCAAAGTGCAGCCCGACGCCGCAGGGAGGTGAAGGACTCCCTGGGGAAGCAGCGGTCTCAGCTCTCGGACCAAAAGAGGCTGAAATGGATTCATAAAGCGCTGGAGCAGCAGGAGTATGAGGAGATTATGCGTGAATATATCCAGAAGCACCCTGAGCTGAACATCAGTGAGGAGGGCATCACCAAGTCCACCCTCACGAAGGCCAAACGCCAGCTCAAGGACAAGTTTGATGGGTGACCCACCAAGCCACCTCCGAACAGCTGCTCGCTGTACTACGCCGAGCTGATGGCCAACATGAAGGACGTGCCTAGCACCAAGCGCGTGGTCCTGTGCAGCCAGCAGTGGAAGCTGCTCTCCCAGAAGGAGAAGGCTGCCTACCACAAGAAGTGTGACCAGAAAAAGAAAATCTATGAGGTGGAACTGCTCCGTTTCCTAGAGAGCCTGCCGGAGGAGGAACAGCAGCGGGTCTTTGGGGAGGAGAAGATGTTAAGCATCAACAAGAAGCAAGCCACCAGCCCAGCCTCCAAGAAGCCCTCACAGGAAGGGGGCAAGGGCGGCTCCGAGAAGCCCAAGGGGCCGGTGTCAGCCATGTTCACGTTCTGTGAAGAGAAGCGGCGGCAGCTGCAAGAGGAGCAGCCCGAGCTCTCGGAGAGTGAGGTGACCGGGCTTCTGACCCGCATGTGGAATGACTTGTCGGAAAAGAAGAAGGCCAAGTACAAGGCCCGGGAGGCGGCGCTGAAGGCCCAGTTGGAGAGGAAGCCGGGCGGAGACCGTGAGGAACGGGACAAGCTGCCAGAGTCACCCAAGAGAGCTGAGGAGCTCTGGCAGCAGAGCGTCATCGGGGACTACCCGGCCCGCTTCAAGAATGACCGGGTGAAGGCCTTGAAAGCCATGGAGATGACCTGGAACAACATGGAGAAGGAGGAGAAACTGACGCGGTATTAAGAAGGCAGCCCAAGACCAAAAGCGAGACGAGTGAGGTGCGGGCGCCCCCCGCTGCTGCAAACTCGTCCAAGAAGATGACGTTCCACGGAGAACCGAAGAAGCCTCTCAGGAACGGTTACCAGAAGTTCTCCCAGGAGCTGCTGTCCAACGGGGAGCTGACCACCTGCCACTGAAAGAGCGCATGGTGGAGCTAGGCGGTCGCTGGCAGCGCATCTCCCAGAGCTAGAAGGAACACTACAAAAACTGGCAGAGGAACAGCAGAAGCAGTACAAAGTACCCCTGGGCCTCTGCGTCAAGAGTCTGTCTCCCCAGCACCGGGCAGCATATAAAGAGTACACCTCCAATCAACGCGAGAGCATGACCAAGCTGCGAGGCCCAAGCCCCGAGTCCAGCCCAAGTCGGAGTCCGAGGAGGACGCGGAAGAGCACGAGGAGGAGGCGGAAGGGCACGAGCAGGAGGCGGAAGGGCACGAGCAGGAGGCGGAAGAGCACGAGGAGGACGAGCACGAGGAGGACGCGGAAGACCACGAGGAGGCAGCGGAAGGGCACGAGGAGGAGGCGGAAGGGCACGAGGAGGCGGAAGGGCACGAGGAGGAGGCGGAAGGGCACGAGCATGAGGCGGAAGGGCACGAGGAGGAGGCGGAAGGGCACGAGGAGGACGAGGATGAAGAGGAGGAGGACGATGGGAATGGGGACTCCTCTGAGGATGGCGGGGACTCCTCCGAGTCGAGCAGCGAGGACAAGAGTGAGGACGGAGTTGAGAACGAGGAGGACGACGAGGATGAGGACCAGGAGTCTGAGGGCAGCAGCCCCAGCTCCTCTTCCTCGGGGGACTCCTTGGACTCTTATTCCAACTGAGGCTCGGTCCCTACCCAGGGCTCCCCTCCCCAACTGATCACCTTTGTTTCTCCCACATGTTCTGTCCCCTGCCCCCTGGCCTCCCCCACAGGAGTAAATCTTTGTCGCCTTCCGTTACATAATGATTTCTTTTTTTTTTTTTTTAAGATTTTATTTATTTATTTGAGAGAGAAAGAGCAGAGTAAGAGAGAGAGAGCACAAGTGGGGGGTTGGCAGAGGGAGAAGCAGGCTCCCCGCTGAGCAGGGAGCCCATGCAGGACTCCATCCCAGGAGTTACATGTTACCACTCACTCTCTGAGATCTTGACCCAAGCAGAAGGCAGATGCTTGGGACTCCATCCCAGAACTCTGAGATCTTGATCCGAGCAGAAGGCAGATGCCTAACCGGCTGAGCCACCCAGGCGCCCCTAAGCAGTGATTTCTTAGTACACAAAGAGCAAATGATAAAAGAAAACACAGATCAATTGGGCTTCATCAAAATTAAAAACTTTTGTGCTTCGAAGGACACCATCAAGAAAGCAGAAAGACAGACTAGGAGAAAATATTTTCAAATCATGTATCTGAAAAGGGACTTGTATCTAGAATATATTTTAAAAACTCGTAATTCAATGAATTAAAAAAAAAACAATATATAGCAAAGGATTTGAAGAGATATTTTTCCAAAGATATACAAATGGTTAGTAAGCACATGAAATGGCTACTAATCAAGAGCATTAGTAGAGAAATGCACATCTAAGACACAATAAGATTCTACCTTACACCACTGGGATGGTAAAAATTAACTGAAAGAAAATAACAAATGTTGGAAAGTTTGAGTAGAAACCGGAACCCTCAGACATTGCAGTGGGATTGTAAAATGGTGCAGCCCCTTTGGAAATCAGTCTGACAGGTCCTCAAAAAGTAAAGCATAAAGTTGCCATGTGACCAGCAACTCTAGGTTTACACCCAAAAGAACTGAAAACAAGCGTTCATATAAAACTTACACACTAATGCTCACAGCAGCATTGCTCACAATCACCAAAAGGTGGAAACAAACCAAACGTCTATCAACTGATAAATGGATAAAGAAGATGAGATATATCCATACAATGGATATTATTTTGCCCATAAAAAGGAATGAAATACTGATACGTGCTACAATATGGATGAACCCCAAAACCCTCACTTATCTTAAGTGAAAGAAGCCAGTCACAGAAGACCACAATTCTATGTATATGAAATGTCAGAATAGGCAAATCTAGAGAGGCAGTAAATCAGTGGTTGCCAAGGGCTGCCAAGACCGTGAGGGAAAATGGAGAGTGAGTGGTAACATGTACAGGATTTTTTTGGAGGGTGATAAAAATGCTCTAAAGTTAGAATATGGGGATGGCTGCACAACTTTTTTAATGTTCTAAGAACCACCAAATTGTAACTTGAAATAGGTGAACTGTGTGATATAAATTATAAAAAATACAAAATTTTCACTTAAAATTTTAAAATTTGTTTTCAAAAAATACAATTGAATCCTAAGAGACAGAATGCCTAGATCAGTCACAGAAGTCAGCAAAGGTTTCAAAGAGATCACAGATGAATGAGACCTGAAGGCACAAGTATGCTGGGAGTATGCTGGGTGTATGAAGAAGATAGGAGAAAACATTCCAGACAGACGCAGCAACAGGCTAAAGCTGCAGGGAGCATGGGAAAAGAGCGTGATCTAGAGTGTACAGTATGTGGAGTCGGAAATGCTCACACTGAGATTGGGTTTGAGCCTGTCTGGGTAGGCAGGGGTCAAATCACGAAGGGCTGTTTTGTCCTGCTAGATTTCCATGAAGGAAGAGGAAAACCAACCAAAAAATTTTGAACCTGTTAGATGCATCATTCTAATGTAAAAACTGAAAGGTGATTTGGAGGTAGGTCAAACTAGTAATCATTTGACCAGAAAGGAGAACAGTAATGGCTAACGTGTAGAGAGCCCTAACTCTCTACTAAGCACTTTCCTGGACTCATCTCATGTAATTGCATTGCATTTAATTACAATCATCTTCTCTTTATAGATGATAGCTTCATAGCTTGGTCCCTTGCCTCCTTTAGGTCTTCAGGCAAATGTAACTTCCCTGTGCTTTCCCTATTCCCTTTGCTTTATTTTTCTCCAGGACCCTCATCTCAACATGTTTCACTTTCTAAATCCTGTTTAAAGATCCTCTCCCCTCTCTAGAATGAAAGCTCCTAAGAACAGGTTAATTTGTATTTTTCCTTCAGTTCTGTATCCCCAGTGCCTAGCATATGGGTAGACCCTCAGTATTTTTTGAGTAAATGAATACATAAATAAATGAGGAAATCGAGTCTCAGAGATTAAGTAACTTGTCCACGGTCATTCAGGTAATAAGTGGCAGAATTCTGACTCAAAAACCCATCATCTTAAACCACTCAGCAATTCAACAAAGTTGTAATTTTGTAGGTAAAATGTAAGTCTCCTCCTGAGGCTGTGGCAGCGGTAAGGGGGAAAAGGAAGCCTGAATTACCTGAGCGTGATAATAGTTTGGATGTGGAAGGATGTTGAAACGTATCAGTCCAGGATGATTTTAGTTTCTAGATTTGGCAAATGGGTAAAGAATGGTGCGATTTAAGAGAAAGAAGACAAAGGAGTCTTGGTTTGGGTCGAAAGATGAAAGAGGAAGATCTGTCTAGTCCACAAACCTTTTTTTACCATCTCTCTAGATTACTAAGAAATGTTAATAAGTATCAAGCAAGTAAACCCAAACTAATCCTGATGGTCTTCAGTGAGAGGCAGGGAGGGATGGGGATGGGTAGGTGGGACGGAATAGGAAGTGTTCTTTTTAAAGAAGAAAAAATAAACTAGCTCAAGCTTTCAACAAATGTTTTGTTTTGTTTTGTTTTGTTTTAGTCCCCAGGAGTGTTTAAAATAACTCTGAAGTTAATTTTTAAGATGCTAAAACTGAAGCCTGGGTGGCTCAGTCATTAAGCGTCTGCCTTCGGCTCAGGTCATGATCCCGGGGTCCTGGGATCGAGGCCCATGGGGCTCCCTGCTCTGCGGGAAGCCTGCTTCTCCCTCTCCTGCTCCCCCTGCTGTGTTCCCTCTCCGGCTGTCTCTCTCTCTCTCTCTCTGTCAAATAAATAAAATCTTCAAATCAATCAATCAATCAATCTGAAGAATGCATCTTACCCTTGTGTAGTGAGGCTGTATAGTCCTATGTTTAGATGACCGTAGTGGTGGCTTTGGCTTACAAGAAGCGACAATCTATATGGAAGCAAGCACTGACACCCAAGCCCAGAGTGTCCAGGAGGGCGGGAAGGCATGCTTGCGGCCATGCACGCCACAGCACGTGGCCGTTCTCGACCTGCCGCGGAGTCCGCCTGTTAACTAGGCGCAGGAAGCTCGCGCCCCAAACAAACGACTCCCAACCTCCATCCTGGAGCGGAGCAGTGGGCGTGCCGCTCCTATTCCTTACCCAAGAGGACCCGTGGGCCCACGTCCTCCGGTCCCCAGGCGGCGCTGTGGGCTCGCAGGGGCGACCCCGGCACGAGCGAGCGCCGTCTCCCCGGTGCGCATGCTCACCCCTGCTGTGGGCTCGCCTTCTTTTTTTTTTTTTTTTTTTCCGGGCGGCCCCGGCGGCTGCGTACTGGCTGTGGGATGGGAAGTGAAGCCCCAGCGAACGGCAGCGGCGGGGCTGTGAGGAGCAGTCAGGGGGAGGCGGCGGCGGCAGCTAGTCGGTGAGCAGCTGGAAAGAGCGGAGCCGGGGAGGAGCACCTGCAGGCACGGGCGGTGGCTTCACCATGGCGATTCGCAAGAAAAGCACTAAGAGCCCCCCGGTCCTGAGCCACGAATTCATCCTGCAGAATCACGCGGACATCGTCTCCTGTGTGGCGATGGTCTTCCTGCTGGGGCTCATGTTCGAGGTGAGTCCGCCCCGCACCCCAACCGCCCAGCCGCCCCTTCCTCGGGCTGCCAGCCTCGGCCGCTCGGCCCAGGACCGCGGGGGACCGGACCGGGGGGAGCTGCCGGCCCCCGGACCCCTAGGTACAGGCCTGCCCTGCCCTGCCGTGCCCTGCCGTGCCCCACGCCGGCCTCGGGATGCCGAGCCCCGGCAGGCCTGGCCGCCGCCCGCAAGAGCGGGGGGCCGCCGCGTCGCCCCCTTAGCCGCCGCACACACCCCGCCCCCGCCCCCTTCCCAGTCCCCTTCCCCGTCCCGTCCCCTCCCGTGGGCCGCGCCGCGCAGTTCCTGGTTCCCGCGAAGGGTTACGTGGCAGCCGGCGAGGGGCCGACGGGCGGCGAGGGCGGCCCCTGCGCTGCCGTGCTGGCTCCGGGCGGGCGGGCTGGGGGGCGGGGGGTGGCCCGCCCTGGGCGCCGAGTGCGTCGGGCCGGCTAGGGCTGGAGATTAGTGGAGGCCAGGCCTCGGGGGGCCTCTGGAGGACCGAGTTTGGGATGAACGCGAAACCGACGGAGCCGGGCGTCCGCTCCCTATTTGAAGGGCGGTGGCCGCGGGGCAGCGAGTGATCGCCACGAGTTCGGCACACTGAGGCACACCCGATTGTTTTCATTCTTCTCTCCCAAACTGGTATTATTGCCACTTCGCGAACTTTTTGCCGTGCTCTTGCTTTTCCCTTAAAGAAACAAGGTCTGATCCATAAATCTCGCTTCTGAACAGCAGTGCCAAGAAGCCGAGTGTTTTTCTTTTTGTTTCGTGAAATATGAGAGGATGGAAATGTCAGGAGTGTGTAAATTCTCTTCCCACATATCTAGTATTTTGATGACTTATTTAACAGCTGTTGAATGTGGGTAATAAACTTTGCAAGGTGAACGTGTATATAACATCCTACGTTTTTCTTTCCCTCGCTCCTCAGTACACACGCCCATTCCTTAACTTCTTTTCCTTTTAAATTTTTCTGTATAGACGCTATGCCCCATCAAATACACTGATTATTTTACTTTTGTATTGTTTGTCTCTCTCCTCCTGGAATATAACCTCAAGAGAGGGCAGAAACGTAGAGGTTTTATTACTGTTTCCAGTGCCCAGAATAGCACCTGAGACGTAGTAGGTGCTTAAAAAATATTTGTTGGATGAATGACATTAAAAATTCTTGAGGAAAACAAGTAGAATGAGACTGCCAGTGACAGCCGAATACGTTTTTTTTGTGAATAAGATGAATACAATTTTTAGATGGAGTCCACGTGGGTTTTATAAATGTTATTAGGTAAGTTAACATTTTAGTCTACTTTTGCATCTCTTCTAAAAGGCTTTTCTGGATCTAGACAGATGTTTTTATTCCTGACAGTGTCATTTATTCCATTTAGCCCACTGCTAAGGAAGTAGTAGGTATGGTGGAAGGGAAGGTAGAAGAAAACTAACATATGTCCCACATTTTTGGGCTGGCTCTGTGCTACTTACCTATTGGGTGACCCAAGTCTAAGCCTCAGCTTTTCAATGTAGGGAAATAACAGCACCTGTGGTATTCTCCGTCATTGTTAGGTTACAGAGATCAGATAATACAGTGTGACTGCATCTGATGGTTGTTTAAAGTACTATATAAGTGTATCATATTAAAAATGCAATTCTAAACATTTGTACTATCTGAATTTTATATTTATGTATACTTTCTGTTTTGATATTAGAAGTAATACTTTTGTATTACAGTATATTCAACAATTTGTAAAACTTGTCATAACCCATCTCTGTATGGTAAGAATTCCTGACTTTAAAAATATGATCTAAGAATAAAATTACCTGCAGGGTATATTTGCAGTGCTTTGAGTGAAATGGAATATTAATCAGAAATCCCGACACTTAGAAATGTTATAACTTGGCTTTTATGTAAAAGTTTTCATAATCTCTTACCGCATTTCTGTGGAAGTTCACCACCTATACCTTGCCTCACATAGCAATGATTTTTTTTTTAAGATTTTATTTATTTGAGTGGGGGCAATTTAAGTGGGGGGGGAGGAGCAGAGGGAGGGGGACAAGCCAACTTCTGCTGAATATGGAGCCTACCACGAGGCTCAGTCTCACAACCCTGAGATCTTGACCTGAGCCAAAATTGAAAGACTAAACCGCAGAGCCACCCAGGCACCCCATGTCAACGATTTTTTTAATAGTGGATTTTTGCTTCTGTGTAAATCTGTAAAATTTATAAATCTAAGTAAACACAACAAAGATCTAAATAGAAGTTTTTAGTTCAAAAGAGAACATTAAAGTAATATACAGAAGAGGGAAGTTTGTGCAAGTTGTACCATGTTATCTATATAACGGGAAAAATTGACGAAGTTAGTTTAGCTATTTGACTTTTAAAATAATTGCTGCTGAAGCTCAAAATTAACCTAACTGTAGAATTACAGTATTTGTGTTAGAATAATAGAGAAGTTGATGTTTTTGCAGAACCTGTTAAGCCTTTTGTGTGAATATATTGAGAAAATGTCAGAGGATTTATGAAGAAATTGACAAAGTGATAACAGATACTGTATTACTAGCCAAAATGAAAAATCAATATAAATATACTGTAGAAGCGTAGATGCTGTAGCTAAAGGGGTCCATGTTCAAGTTAGGACTCTGCAGCTTGCTCACAGGGTGACCTAGGGCAGATCATTTAACTTCTCAGAACTTGTTTCCTTTCTGTAAAACAGGGCTCATTGGGTTACTTGGAGAATTAAATTAACTAATGTGTATCATGGCTTTAGTTCAGTGCTTGGTTTACAGGAGCCGTGCCATAAATAGTAGCTATTATTATTCATTAGATATTTATCAAAGTTGAAAATAGAAGACAGCATTTTTAGGTGAGAGAAGGGTCCCATGGTTAGCATCTAAAGAGATTGTATGTAAAAAGGTTGATTAAAAAAAAGTAGTCTGTTTTGGAGAAATCTAAGTTTAATTTCTAGGAAACTTCATGTTATCAAGAATTGCTTGTAAATTTTGAAATCATGGTTTTAATACAGTCAGTATCTGTCTACATAATGCAAATCATGATCTTTAGTTAATGGCTTCCTATTTGAGTGGGGAAAATTTGAACAGTTGAAAAATACAAGGGTGCTTGGGAATCCAAGTGAGGATAAGAGGAGTGAGGAGTTAGGGATTTCCAAGAGGAATATTTTCTTCTGGAAGGGAGCTTCTTTGCAGGAGTCTAGGTGGTTTGTGCCATGCAGATTTGGGGGAACATTTACAATTACAGCTATCTTGGAACCGTTTTGGAGGTTTATTGTATTTTTAAGGATGACATGCCTTAATGCTAACATTTTCTTTCCATCTCATTTGTTAAGAACTTTATTTAAGCTTAAGGTGATGGGGAAGTGAAATGTGATATTCAGAAATTGTATTTATCTTTCAGGCATATAGTCAATGTAGTAAATCACACCTTCCTCTAACAAGTACAGTATAATTTTAACAAGAAAAAAACATCAAGCCCAAACTGGTGACCTCTTGATTAAGGAAACATTAGGATATTCGTGATACTACATACAACATAGAACTAGATAATGCCTTAGACTTTGTGGAACCTGTTTAAGATGTATCTGAGTAAGTTTCATTCTTGTAAATGGAAAGCAGTGTTATAAATGTCCAGAACTGTCATAAACTCAGTTATGTTTACTTTTGAGTACATTATATATTACTGCAGCATATTTTATTCCAAATTAATTTGCCTCACTATTAATTGATTGTAATATTAGGTTAAAGCAATGCTTGCTGAGGTGTGAGGCTTAGGAGGCCTGGAAAAGCTAGTAGCATGATTTTTCTATAAACTTTTTGGGGTGTGTAGTTTGTATTTTTCCTCTTGCTCTACATTTAATGGCACATGCTAAAGTAGCTGGAGGCCAGATTTTAATTTTATTTGGAAACCTACCGTAAAAAGATAATCTAATTTTTGTTGCTTTTGGTATTTGATATTAAATTTATCTTCAAAGAATTTTACTTGTCATTTGTAAAGGACTCTTGAGAAGTTTTCTTAGTTATGATAGTGGTGACCTCATATTCTAAACCAGAAACAGGTGTGTGGAGAAAGTATGCATGTGTTAATATATGTGGAGTCTAAACAAAGATATCAAAAAATGAAATTTGGTCATCGGTCAACTTTATTAAAAATAATCACATAAAAGCAGTATTGCCCTGGAAACTCATGCCATCATTCTGCTCTAGTGCATTCATGTGAATGACCCAAATGATAATACCAGAACCCATGCTGGCCTTTTCTATTCAAGTGACCTTTCCATATCTATGACGGTTAAGCAACTCACTTTAGTGGCCATGCCGTGGACTTTATCACGTAGGCTTGCCTTGTTTCCAGATTCTGAATTCCAGTATAGCAAAGCTCAGCCACAACCTACATGTTGTTTCACCCCCTTCGTTCTACTGCTCGTTTGCCGACTCTCCACCTAGTCGAAGCTTTTATGGTGCCTCGGCCCCCTCATTGCTTTGCTTTCTTCCTGAAGACTTTAACTGCTTGTCTACACTCACCCCAGGCCTCAGCTCCCTTCCCTCTTGGTCTTTTCTCCATATCAACCCTGCAAATATCCAACCATCAATCTACCGCACCCTCTGCCTTTTCTGTGCTTTTCCATTCATGGATTGCTAAGGGTTGCCAGAGAAAGTCGTAACTTGTGCTGATAGATTATATTATAAATCAAAGGCTTCTGATCTCAGACATCAGTAACACCCAGTGATCTTTTGTACTTTTCCCTGGCCAGCTCCTTTCCCTATAGGAATGATATAAATACTCATCATTCAGGTCCCTAATTATGTTGAACAGATCGCATTGCTTTTTTTCCCACCACAAGGAAAATAAGAGTTTACTAGATGTGCATTTCCTCACTTTTCCTGCCTTTTGAACTTACCTGTCTCATCCATTGCTACCTTCTTCCCCATCTAAGAAGAAAACCGCAGATTAACTTCTAGCTCTATCCTTACATTTCATTTCTACCAGATCTTTCTATCCATTGTCCCCTTAAATGTCTAATTTCTTCCTTTTCCCTGGCACCTTCCTGATTACCCCCATATAAGCTCAGTCTCTCTCATAAAAACAACATAAATCTTGACCTGGCATCTATTGCTGGATACCACTTTGTTTCTCCTTTGTTCTTCAGTCTATGGTATGGTTTTTGCTCTCACTGTTTTCATTGGAATCACTCAAGCCATGACCCCTGATGGCTTTTTAAAATGTCCAGGTCATTGTACTCCTTTCCTGCCAAGTCTCTTTTGAAACTTTGACTTTATTAACCACACCTTTTTGAAACGTTACCCCCTTGGCCTTGGGGGCATCTAACTGTCTTCATTCTCTTCCTCCCTCTCTGATCATTTCTTCTTATTTTGCCACCAGCTTTTTCTCTGCCCCCTTCATGGTTCTGATGTTGTCCTATTTCTCTGCAAACACTGTGCACTCTCCATAGATGATTTATATACCCCCACAGCTTTAACTACCTACTATAAGTAGGTAGTTAAGTCTTTAAGCAAGGGTCTCCCTGCAGAGTTCAAGGTTTAGGCTTATCTGCCTATTGGTCTTTCCCCCTGCATATCTCACAGAAATCTAAGTCTGTCTAAAACTCAGTTTTTTCTGTTTTCCCCAAAAGCTGCTGCCCCTCCTGTATTCCACATTTTTATTAATAGTATTACTTTTCACCTAGTTGTTCAAGCGGGAAGTATCCATACATATTCTTTGACTCTTCCCTCTTGCTCCCCACGCCTTATTCTGCCCCAAAAGTACTGTCTCTGTCCCACTACCACTGCCTTAGTTCAGGCCTTATTATCTTTCATGTGGTCTCTTGCAGAAGTCTTATATTTGACTTGTATACCTACTCCAGTTAAGTTTTATTTAGTATTTAATCAACAGAAATGATCAGTCACCTAACATGGGTCAGGCCCCATGCTGGGCTCTAAACATACAATGAAGAAACAGGCATGGTTCCAGCTCTTATGGAGCTTACTTTCTAATGAGTGTGACAGAAATTAGTAATATTATAACACCAAGAGTATGTGTTTTGAAAGAAAGGAACACAATTCTCTGAGATAATCTAACAAAGGACGTTAGATCATCTCTGAGATAATCTAACAAAGGCTTCCTTGAAAAGGTGTGATTGAACTGAGATCTGAAGGGGGAAGGTTTTCAATAGGGTTTCAGATAGAACTGCATGTGCACAGACCCTGTAATGGGAGGAATCCAGGAGGCAGTGGTCTGAGGTAAGGCTGGAGAGGCAGAGGGGAAGGGTCATGGATTATTGTATGGGTCACATTAAAGATTTTGTTCTTCAGGCACCGGAGTGGCTCAGTCAGTTGAGCATCCAACTCTTAATTTTGGCTCAGGTCATGATCTCAGGGTCGAGGGATCAAGCCCCACATTGGGCTCTGTGCTCAGCAGGTAGTCTGCTTGGGATTCTTTCTCTCCCTCTACTCCTCCCCCCACACCCCCCGCTCATGCTCTCTAAATAAGTGAATTAATAAATAGGTAAGTAAATAAATAAATAAAATCTTAAAAAAAACATTTTGTTCTTTATCCTAGAAAGAATGGGAATCCAGTGAAGAATTTTCAGGGTGGAGGTAGGGGATGGGTAGGCATGGAGAAAGGTGTTAACACGGTCGGAAGATGAATCTGGTTGCAGCGTGGAGAATGGATTTGAGGGGGCTTGAAAGACCACTTACTAGGTACATCCATGATCTTTCTAAAAAGCACAAATGAACTTCCCCCACTTCCTAATTCTCTAATTGTGCCCAAATAAAATCTAAACTATTTAGTCTAACAAACAAGGCCCTTTCTAGCACTTGAGAAGTTTTCTAGGCTTTTCTACCGCTTACTGATGTGTATCCATGCCGGGCCTCATGTTCGCTATTTAATCTTTGTGCTTTCTGTTCTACCTATGCTGCCCTCTTCATCCCTTCATCCCCCTTTATGAGCCTAGAGAACTTCTGTTTTCCAACAAGAGACCATTCCACACCATATCCTCTGAGAAGCCTTTCCAGAACATGCCTTATTCCCCACCCCAGGAAAAAAACAAAAACAAAAACAATCCATTGTTTATCCTGAATACCTGTTGGCACTGATTCTATAATATTATAACAATTTGTTTACCCATCTTCCTGACCCAACTGAGCTACGAGTGGTCAGGGATTGTATCATTCATCTTTGTTATCCATTCTTGTCTAGCACATTACCTGGTGCCTATAAATATTGAGTAAGCATTCCATTTTCCTGTTCTGACCACTTCACTTTTACCAATAATCAGGTCAGTTAAATATTTATTGACCACTTAACTATCCCAGGTGTGTGAGAGATAAACACATACACATACCATAGACCCCAGCTTGATCAATTTTTAGTGGTGGTAACTGTGCTTCCTTTCCTTATTAATTTACATTTCAATTTTTTTTAATAGGAACTTTGTTCATTGTACAGGTCTAGAATAGAGAATCACTGAAACTACAGAATGTCTCTTTTGAAATCTTAAAGTTAGGACTAACACAAACTCACAAACTCATCTAAACTGCAGCACTCCCAAGCTCAACCCCTGGGTGATCGGGAATTCAGTTGTGCCTGTCACAGGGCCACAAGAACTAGGGTGCCCTTGGTTTTTAGATTTGGGGGCAGAACTTACAATGTTTTCTCCCTTGACCTATTTGGGAGAAGGTCACAAATTGACTTGATCTTTTTTTTTTCTTTTTTTCTAGATAACAGCAAAAGCTTCTATCATTTTTGTTACTCTTCAGTACAATGTTACCCTCCCTGCAACAGGTAGGTAGTTTTCTTTCAGAATTTTCTATTTAAGTAGGTTTTACTTGAACAAACTTGGAAATTACCATGAATACTAAATTCTTTAATTTTAATAGATTTCATTCATGATTAGACTGAATGTTACTTTAATGATTTTATAATGCGAGAAATGATATATTTTGTTGACTTCACCCTATAGATTATGTGAAAATCATATGTGTTTAATGTTTATTGTGTATTTTGTAAGTGGACTTGACTTTCCATGGGAGAACTTTTTTTCCCCTTCTCTTCCCTCTGATCTTTTTCATAAGAAAATTCTAAGACTAGATATTGAATATTTGTTTAAAGTGTTATCATTCAATCAGGGTTTCTAAAGGTACAATATTTAGGTTCAGTTTTTCTGACCTATGAGTTACGCTTTAGACCTAAAGTAACAATCCTTAAGCCTATTTTATTTTTGTGTTTTTGTTGTGCTCTACCTCTAAATGTCAGTAAGCTCTAGGAGTTATAATAGCATCCAAACTACGCTTTCAGGCTTTATTTTTAAAAGTTTCATTTTTCTTTTTTTTAGTTTTAAGTAGGCTTCACACCCAGCGTGGGGCTTGAACTCATGACCCTGAGTTCAAGAGTCACATGCTCTGCCAAATGAGCCAGCCAAGCGCCCCTAAAATTTTTATTTCTAAATTATGCAATGTGAAAGTCAAGTTGTTATTGGAAGTTGATTGTAGTTGAATACAGTGATACAATTAACCAGCATGGGTGAGGGTATTTGGTTAATAAAATATTAACATATTCAGACAAGTATTTGGCTCTGTATTTAGAATATAGGATCAATTATATAACATTGAATTGGGTTTAATTCAGTTATATAGTTGTATAAATGCAGTTGACCCTTAAATAACGCAGAGGTTAGGGGCGTTGACCCCATGCAATCAGAAATCTATGTACAATTTTTTGAGTCCCCAAAACCTTAACTACTAATAGCTTACTGTTGACCAGAAGCCTCACCAATAATATAAACAGTTGATTAACACATATTTTATATATGTATGATATACTGCATTCTTACAGTAAACTAGAGAAAAAATGTTATTTTAAAAAGGAAAACGTTATTAAAATCATAAGGACAAGAATGTACATTGGCAGTACTGTAGTTCTTGAAAAAAATCTGCAGGTAAATGGACCCATGCAGTTCAAACCTATGTTGTTCAAGGGTCAACCATATTTGATTTAGTGACTTAGATATCAGATTACTCAAAATCAAAAAGTTGTTTTGAAATTTGAATATGCCAGAGAACAATAGTGCTTTTTTTCCCAAATAATTTCCATAAATATAAAGCTTGAGAACAATAATTTACAGCAACTCACAAGTATTTGATTAAGATTTGTTTTGAAAAATAGAACAATATCGAGGATTAAAAACAATTTTAAGTAGCAGTTGCCTCTGTCTATAGTGCTGATAGGTCAAAACTCATTCAAATAGAGGTTAAATCAGTTTTTCTGTCAGAATCATAACGAAGTGTCTAGTTTGAAAAGAGGTAGAAAATTTAAGAGACAGATAGGCTAAGTATAACTTTGATATAACCTAATCTCTACCTGGGATAATATCAATTTTACAGTCTTCCCAAGGATCTTAGTATGGCCTCCCCTTCCCTGTTTTTTGGTCTTTGATGGCTGTAACTAACATGTGTCAAGTCTTTCGTAAGTAATTTCTGAGGCCTTAGATTTCTGGGTAGTTTTCAATTTTCATTGCTCCTAAGACTCAAGATGTCCAAAAGCAAATCACCTATAATGTCTCTATAGAACTTATTTATTAGGTTAGTCTTCTTTTGTTTGTTTCCATAACTATGTTGTACTTAGTGCTGTTTTTATAATCTTATGTATATTTTTGTGTATGTGTGTTCTTCCTTTTTGGCCTCTTCAGAAGAACAAGCTACTGAATCAGCATCCCTTTATTACTATGGTATCAAAGATTTGGCTACAGTTTTCTTCTACATGCTAGTGGCGATAATTATTCATGCCATAATTCAAGAGTATGTGTTGGATGTAAGTATGCAATCTTAGAAATCTATACTTTATAAAATACTAGTGCTCCATACTTAACGGTAGTTACATATTAAATATGCTTTATAATGTCTTTTTAATTACTAATGGTTGTTTTTATTTTTAGAAAATTAACAGGCGAATGCACTTCTCCAAAACGAAACACAGCAAGTTTAATGAATCTGGTCAGCTTAGTGCATTCTACCTTTTTTCTTGTATTTGGGGCACATTCATTCTAATATCTGTAAGTATATACTATGCTTAAATTTTCATTTCTCAAAGTATTTATGTTATATAGCCAGAACAGAAAATGATGTCCTATTTTTAATGCTCATAAGCAAAGCCTGAACCTTAGACAATCCCTTCTCTATTCTTGTTCTTATCTAAGATTAGGAATTCTTCTGTTGAACTAGTATAAATCAAGTTTCAGCAATAAGCCTCTTTTTTCATTAGTTTTCATACAGCAGAAATTCTAAACTGTGTTTAATGTTTCAGAAAGTCTTACTCATTTTTAGTCAATCTGAATATTTTATATCCTGTAGTCATTTGCAGATATCTCTATATTAGCAAAAAGGGTAAAAAGTCAGTGATAACTTTTACTGGGTTATATGAGTTGTAATGTTTCTAGTCATTTCCTCTTTTAAAAACAATCTGGGTAGTATCCAAGCAACTTAAAATACTGTGTAACTTTACAGTTAAAGCTATCAAAACCTTTAACTGTATCATTCTAACTAGTGAAGGGGAAGGTAGTATTTACATTAGTATTAGTATTAACAGTCTCTGAATTTATAGCACTCTAGAGTGTACGTATTTTTTAGTTTGTTAGGAAACGTAATTTTTTTTAATCACCGTGTTAGAGATGAATAAACAGGCAAAGTGTACGATATTTAATGTTGGAAATAGATTAAAACTCAGTCTTTCCAGGCTCATGCCTTCCTATGCTGCTGCTTTAATGATACTTTATAAATATATGTAATTTCTGCTTAAAATCTACTGTATAATTTTTTTAAACATAATCGTGTTACATTTCAGTAGGAAAATACTTACTAAAGATATGTCACTTGACAGGTTTTTTGTTTTTGTTTTTTACACATGTGCAATAATTCTCACTGAATAGATCTGGTTATGTAAGAAAAAGATTTGGGTTAGTGTGTGGACATCATCCTATAAAACTTGGCAGCACCTTGATCCTCCATCTCCTGTCAGGTGCTCCGTCTTTCCCGAAACCCTCCTCTGATCACCCAAGACAAAATTCATCTCTCCCATAGCTGTTGTTGCCTCTGTTATGTACCATTACTGTTTTTTGGTTGTTTTATGTTTGTTCACATACATGTATTTTTTACTGTATTGGATTATTGAATTTTGAAGGCCAGGAATTATGCTTATTTGACTTCATATCTTTCATAGTGATTTTCGCTTTGCTAAAATAAGCAATTCAACTGAATCAAAAATAACTAAAACAACTAAAAAGTTTAACTTCAGTGGGCTCTTTGGAGTGCCTGATCTAGGAAATTATAAATGTGCAAGAAATGAAAATAATGTCTTATTTTCCAAGAAGTTTGCATTATACTCAATAGGCTAATTTTTATATCTTCTTCCTTAGGAAAACTACATCTCAGACCCAACTATCTTGTGGAGGGCTTATCCCCATAACCTGATGACGTAAGTCATTTTAGCAGGCTTTTCTTAGTTAAGGACCATGGTTGTGTCACTTTTAAGCAGAACCCATTCTTGTCATTCTCTTTAGGACTTTGGCAAATTCATACAATAGGTATGTCGTTGGCAATCCCTCTGCCATAAGAAAAAAAGTTCTCATGCTCTTTTTTCATGCATAATTAATATTTCCAACATGTTCATTAGCTTGAGAAAACTGATTTTAACAGTTTTAATTTAGTTCTGGTTTCCCTTCTCCCTCATCCTTTCTCCTCATCAGTTCTCCATCTTTGCTGTACTTTTTGCTCCTTTTCTATGCCCCAGTCTCTTTTTACTTCTTTCATTTCTTATTCTCTTACACTGTAAACTTCAGGGTAGCAATTGTCTCTTTTTTATCTTCCTAGTCCCCAAGGTTTCTATACAGTCCTATAAAAAAGTTCAGTGTTGGAAAGACATTCAGCTAAATTACTCATTCTTCAAGCCCAGCTCTAGCACGACTATTCCATATTATATTTCCTTGCTACGTTAGCCTATATTATCTTTTGCTTTCCTGAATTTGTCATTTTGGTATTAATATTTTAGGTAATATCTCTACATTGTCATGAATGTTCTATAATTGTTCCATTTATGTAAGTCTTATATTGTGCCCATACCCACCAAGACTCTGTGTACCTTGACAGCAAGTAGGAACTGTCTCTCTATATTATATATCCTTTGGTGTGCCAGGCCATATGTAGGTGTTTGTCACCTAGACAGCATTCAGTAAATGCATTATGATTTGAGAATTGGAGAAAAAGATACGAAGGGAACAACATGACCATGTATACCTTTGTTTTAAGTCCAGCAATAATACCCACGCTACTGAGTCATTCTGAGTTTTAAAAATATTAATTCAGTGAGCTTTTATGCAGTAGGGTTATAAATATCGTATTTATATGGGACTATCTCCCCTCCCCCCCAAAAATTTATTTCCAATTGGTTTTATGTTTTCAATTTTAGAAGTCTGGAGGAAAAGGGGAAGGGAGAACAAAGAGAAAGCAGGAAGACTGGAGGGGTATAATGTCAAGAGCCTATTGATTTTAGGCTGATGAGCTCTGTCTCCTGGGGAACACTTCCATGCTGTATTCCTCTTTCTATGGTTTGCCTCCATTTATTTAGGGGTTCTATTAGTATTCCAACCAGGTAGAGTTACCATATTGCCCTAAGAAAAAAGCCAGGGGATTATTTTCAGTTGGGATTATACCAGTTTCAGGTGATCATTTATCTAGGTACCTTCGCTTTTGTGTCCATCTTTTTGCCCTTCCTGCTTTCCTTTTGATGAAACCTTAAAGGTCTGCAAGGTAATTCCCTCAAAGTCATGTTCCTTATGTTTTCAGTAGCTAACATGACATACTAATCAGTATTAATGTACTAATAAACAAGGGGGTCTGGTTCCTCCCAGCCAGCGTGCAGGTTGTCAGCGTTCTGCAGGTAATGTCTTTGCATCTGTTGTTTATTCCAGAGGAATCAACTGGTGGTGAGAATATTCTAGGGAGACAGGGAAGTGGCTGCTGGGGAGTTGTTAAAGGTGCACAGAGTACTGTAGGGAGACCTGAAATGATAACACGAAGGTGGCTACTTAGTACATCCTGATTTCCAGCGTTTGTTTTTACTTTATTCTTTAAAAATATCATGCTTTAAAAGGTATTTTTTTTTCCTTTCTTGTGCAGATTTCAAATGAAGTTTTTCTACATAGCCCAGTTGGCTTACTGGTTTCATGCTTTTCCTGAAATCTACTTCCAGAAAACCAAAAAAGTAAGCTGGGATTTTGTAATTTTAAAAGTTGTCATTTTTTTTCCCTTTTTTTGAAAAGTCACTCTAAAATTAAACATTTCCTCACATCTCTAACCCGCCTCTTTCTTTCCCACCTCAACTCTTCCCGCATTATTCTCCTACCTCCCCTCTTTCCACAAAGACTAAATATCCTCACATATTTCTTGAAAAAAACTTTTGTCGTATTTTAACTGAGAGTGGACTCTTTTACATTTGACATGTTAATCTCCTGTCTTAAAACTGTATTAGTGGTAATTTTAAATAAAATTTAAACAAATTTTGAAATGTAGTATTAGTTTTATATTATTGATATTCTTAGGAGTTTCACAAATGAGACAAAAGCATTAATCAGATTATTCTGCAACCAATAGTTCTGTGTGTTAAGGCCCAGTAAAAAAAATTCAGTATTAAATAAAGTAAGCTTCACTCAGCAGTGAAGTTTTTCCTGAAATGGGAGGCGCATTCTTCTTAGCATCTGAGAAAGATGTTTGTTTGTTTTATTTGAACAAATAATGACTGCAGGAGTACAATATCCTTCTTTCTATTTTACCCTCAGTACTTCTAAAGTCAAACTTTGTGATATCTCAAAGTACACTTTAGTTCCTTTCTTTAACTCCTCTCTCAAACCTATACCACCTCCCCGTTGCTTGAGACTAAATACAGCAGCTCACCTGTGCTCTACAGGGGTTTTGCTGGTTTGTACCACCTCCTCCCTGCTCCCTTTTCCTCTGTGCTCTCCTTGGGCTTCATTCACACTGATATGCTCTAATTTTATGATGCCAGCACATCAGTTCTTTTTCTGGGAATACCGTTAAATTAATCAAACACTCATATTCCCTTTTTCAGGGAGAGAGTATTTTTAAAATCCTTATACAGGAATACAGACAAAACAAGTTTAGTCCTGAGTTAACAACTATTAAAGCTGGGTAGGGCTACATGGGGATTCTTTATACTCTCTATTGGTTGAATATATATTTACATTTGTCCACATTTAAAGCTCCCTTACTTTGAGACGCTTTTCAGGATAGAAGTGTAGCATGACCACCAGTTCATCTCTGCCTTCTCCAAAGCCACCCCATTTCTATATGTACTGCAAGTAGCTAATCCAGCGTATAGCTACCTGACTTACTACTGCTTTGTGTCTGTGGTTTTGTGTCCTCTGTGTATGTCATCATTGATGTTGTCTGCTATGATTAGAAAACAGCACCAAATAGAGTTCATATACTGTGGCTTGAAAGTTCTTTTTATGTTGATTTCTTTTTCAAGTGGAGTGTTTTTCTAGTTAAGTTGATTATAAGGATTAGGATGAAGATCCATAAAACCTTTGGCTTAGAACCGTGTTAAGATAAGATCCTTAGGCCCACAATTTCCAGAAGCCCTTCCATATGCAGTAAGCACCTGGTGTGAACCACAGATGTCCTAGAGCTGCACTGCCCAAAACAGAAGCCACTAGCCACATTTAAAGTAATTACAGTTAAAAACAGTAGTTAAAAACAAAATGTACTTTCTTAGTCACACTTAGCCCTATTGCAAGTACTCATTTAGCCACATGTGGCCATACTGTCTGCCATTTTGCATAGCAGAGATAGCATTTCCATCATTGCAGAAAGTTCTGTTGGGCAGTGTTGCTGAGAACATCATAGTTTCTTGATGTCTTAGTACCGTGGCTCAAATATTTAAAGCTTTCTTCATGCACATATTTGTATACCCATAGACATAATACCTCTGGGCTTCATTATTAATCTGTCTTCGTCATTGATCATGTAAATAAAGAAGGACATTTCAAAGTAATTGTTCATTTTAGTTTTCAAAGTTCTTTCCTTATCAATTCCTGCCAGATGGCATTTCTCCAGAAATGCAATCTAATTTTTATGGAATAATTTGCATAACTTAGAACTTAACTGAAACTATTTTTAACACCTACATATGACAGTCGAAAGTAACTGTTTCAAGTAATTAACATAATTTGAAAGTAACAGCTGCATATGTGTTAAACAGTTTCTTAAAATTTACTCTATGAAAATTATTTTTGGAAGAACTCTTTACTGGAAGAAACTAGTACAGTGATTGTTTTGAACTGATCCTACAGAGAAGTGAAGAAAGAAAGGAACACTGCTGTTAGTAGCAGTTCAAGAGGTGTGTTAGTCACAAATAACTGTTTCTTTTAAGGAGAATATTTTAAATACATACAATATGTATGCCTCAATATAAACATTATTCCATTTTGCCCATAAGAAGGTTCACGTGTAATTTCTTAGCCAACTTGAATATGTGGGCTTTCGGAGAAGTCTCAATGAAATAGCCAAATATTTTATTTCTCATATTCAGTTTATTTAGTTTAATTATACATGCATATAATTGTATATCCTGTGAAGTTTTTTAAATTGGAAATAATGCTTTTTCCCCTTCCCCCTTCATGGAAGTTATATTCACACTTTCCACATGTAATTTTGTTGTTCATATCTGTCATTCATCACTAGAGCCACTTTTTGAATCCTCTCAGTTTTTCCAGAGTACAACATCTTCCACTGATTCCTCTGCTAGGCCCCCTAGAAATAGGCCCCCTATTTCTAAGTGCTAGGCACTTAGAAATCACATTGATTGAGGTTTTTAAGGCTGTGTATCTTACCCAAACATCGTATTTCTTATTCAAAATAATCAATATTGATCCCTACTACATAAGAGTTTTGAAAAGATTTAAATATGGGATGGCTCCATCTGTGGTTTAGGGGAAAATCTTTGCCTTATATTTGGGCATATTTATGATATTAAGTTTGAAATCAATTTTTTTTACAAGAACAGTGTAGTTAAGAAAAGCATTTTCTTATAAGAACAAATTTACTAAAGCATGTGGCTGATCTTTTTAATAAAAAGATGTTGGAATAACAACTGAAAATGTCACTTGAAGTTATTTATAATTTTAGAACTTATTTTGATTTAATGTACTATATTTACTAGATTTTCCATGAAAAATAAGACTATTAGAATTTTAAGTCATCATGCCATGATTTCATTCTTTTATTAATTATTTAAACAGTAACATTAAGAATAAGAGACTTTGATAAAGTTATTTTTTTTATTTTTAAGATTTTCTTTATTTGAGAAAGAGAGTGCACAAGCAGGGGGAGGGAGAGGGACAAGTAGACTCTGTGCCAAGCATGGAACCTGATGCGGGGCTTGATCCCACAAACCTGAGGTCATGACCTGAGCTGAAACCAAGAGTCTGACGCATAACTAACTCAGTCACCCAGGTGCGCCTTAGAACTTTGATAAAGCTTTTCTAATAACTCATTTTCATTATGTCTTTTTTCCATTCAAGTATAAAAGAATTTTCTTAATCTTTATTTTTGAGAGAGCCCGCGGTGGGGAGGGACAGAGGGGAGGGAGAGGGACAAGCAGAATGCAGAGCCCCATGTGGAGTCAATCCCCTGATGCTGAGGTTATGCCAGAGCCAAAACCAAGAGTTAGACACTTAACTGACTCAACCACCCAGACGCCCTAAGCAAGAGCTTTTAAAATAGTTCCTACAGCTTTCCAAAGGACAGAGCATCAAGAAATCGTTTTCTAAATAACATTCCCTTTAGCTATATACAAATTGACCAGTGTCTCTAAAGCAATGTTTGTATACTCAAAGCCTAACCAGAGAAAAAGTAAAAATAAATGAGTGACAGAGAGGAGTATAATATAATACTACAGGGAGTGATGGAGCTTGTTGGGAACTGGAAAACGCATGCTCTATATTAAAGGCATTCCCAAATCCTTTTAAGATTACAAAAGTAATGGGGATGATATAGCATGATTTTTAAAATGAGAAATTTTATCTAGATTTCATTTAGAAAATGGCACCCCTGTTCTAAGCCAGACTCCTGACATTCTTTAGTCCTCATGGGGTGACAGCCCCACAGATGCTTATGTGTCTAAGGCCAACAACAGCCTTGCCCAGCACCATGGTCTCTGGGGTTACACATTTCCGTGGGGTGTGGGGAATGAGGAATGGAGGGGGCTGGGTGAAACTTGGCCATCTGAGCTCAGATCTGGCCACATCACAGATCCCAGTTAGGGAGTCAGCATGCCATCCAAGAGCAATGATCACTCTTCTCAAATCTAGTGTCTAGATGAATAAAAAAGTGGCTGAGAGAAAGCTGTTTTGGCTTCTCAAGACATTTTCACACATCATCCTACAATTTTATTATGTAAATAAATGTTTTCTAACAGGAGCCAGAAATGAGGTTTTGCTTATTTGTTTGTTTAAAGATTAACAAACTTTGGGTCACCTGGGTGGCTCAGTGGGTTAAGCGTCCAACTCTTGGTTTCAGATCAGGTCATGATCTAAGGGTCCTGGGATCAAGCCCCATGTCAGGCTCCTTGCTCCTTGCAGAGTCTGTTTGAGATTCTCTCCTTCCCCTCTTCCCCCCCCCCCACTTGAGTGCGCTCTCTCTCTCTCTCTCTCAAATAAAATCTTTTAAAAAGCTATTGCTAGGCATTTGATGGTTATGAAGATGGAAGCCCATGATAGATGGTATTTTATTCTTCATTATTGACTCAGTTGGTTGACTACCAAAAAAGGGCAAGGCTAAAATGCAAAGTTGAACCTGAATTTAAGAAAGAAGCTTCAGGGGCACCTGGGTGGCTCAGTTGGTTAAGCAGCTGCCTTTGGCTCAAGTCATGATCCCAGCCCCACATCAGGCTCCTTGCTCAGCCTGCTCCCCCTGCTTGTGCGCTCTCTCTCTCTGTCAAATAAATAAAATCTTAAAAGAAAAGCTTCAACCTCACCTTACCTAATTAGGTTGAGATTTAAGGACAAAAGATAAGGGAAATAGAATGGCTTTTGAAAAAGTAGTTTGTAATTTATAAAAGTGTTTTTAGATTTGTCAAAGGAAAAAAATAAGCAACTTAGGTTCTCTGTTAAATGATGTATTTTTAAAATTTGTGTTTCTTCTTTAAAATTAAATCTTTTTTAACCCCCCCAAAAATAGTTTTTTTAAATAGTTTTTCCAGCAGTTACTCCAGCAATTAGTTACATTGATTTACACAAGTTTTATAGAGTTTAGTGTTCAATCAGCAATTAAAAAACTGCAAAGCTTTTGTTGTAAGTATCAAGAGTCCCCCTGCTCTCTTTTCTCCTCCGCAATTTGGAGCATAGATTAACATATCTGAAGAATATGGTAGTATTTCCCATACCAAGTCACATGCCACTTGCTTTAATTTAAAATATCTTATTTAAAATTATAGTTAAAAGTGTTTTGTTGTGTACTATCCACAATCATGTTGTGCAGTGCCAGTAATATAAAACCAGATGAGAAACATCTATATCATGTATATACAGTGACACCTCTATTCATAGCATGTGAAATTACATTTATAACACTGCAAGTGAGCTGTTCTAAAATGACTGTAAGACCAGAAAAAGGTTTCCTTGTGGTTGAACTTCAGCATATTAGTCTTGATACTGTTCTCCCTCTCTCTCTTTTTTTTTTTTTAAGATTTTTATTTATTTGAGGGAGGGAGAGAGCATGAGCTAGGAGAGGGGGAGAAGGGGAGGGGCAGAGGGAGAGGGAGAAACAGACTCCCCACCGAGCAGAGAGCCCAACACAAGACTCAATCCCAGGACCACAAGATCATGACCTGAGCCAAAGGCAGACGCTTAACCGACTGAGCCACCCGGGGCGCCCCTCCCTCTCTCCTTTTGTAAGAAATATTTCATTGGAAGTTTAAAAATTAAGACAGCTTATTTTTTGAGATCCTTCTCTCTCCAATTGGAAGAACCACTGTCCACTTGGTATCATGTCTTGGGTTTTTTCCCCCGAGAGTCCCAAAACATAGTAGCATATATAGTACTATTCAACTGTCTTATGTTCCGCCTTTCTAACACTTGGTTTTTGTACCATTCTTACTAGAGAAGAGTTTTCAGTTTCAAAACTACAAGTGTAAAATCTCTACTCTTTCTCCAAAGATTTGGAGAAGTAACTTTACTGAAATGTAGAAAGAGATGTAGAGGGCCAGTAGAGACCTGAACTCAACTGTACTAGATGCCAGAGATGAGTTTAGTGAGCTTCCAGGGGAATACAGTTCCAGCCACTTAATATCAACCCTCCATTTAAAAAATTGCAATTAGCAGCTGTTGTACATGAAAAGTACTAACCAGGCTTACTATAGCCTGATACTATATATATGTCAGGCTACTATAACTATGTTCATATATACATGGAACACAGCAAAAACCAGAGTAGAAATGAGATGTATATGCATTTCATAAATTAACAAGTGTTTATTGAGTTTAACACTGTCAGTTTTTGTGGGGTTTTTTTGTTTAAGATTTTACTTATTTATTTGACACAGAGAGAGAGAGAGACAGCGAGAGAGGGAACACAAGCAGGGGGAGTGGGAGAGGGAGAAGCAGGCTTCCCACTGAGCAGGGAGCCCGTTGCGGGGCTCCATCCCAGGACCTTGGGATCGTGACCTGAGCCGAAGGCAGACGCTTAACGACTGAGCCACTCAGGCGCCCTTAACACTGTCAGTTTTTACAAACATTTGTGACTGCAACTCAAGATGAAAAGCTAGACTTTACATCATAATTTAGTGTGTATGTGTGTGTGAAATCTGTATAAAATTTTCATGAAACAGTACAATATGCTGTACACGAAATGTTTCTTCGTGTTTTAATCTATAATGCATCTCTCTATTTACAGGAAGATATTCCTCGTCAGCTTGTCTACATTGGTCTTTACCTCTTTCACATTGCTGGAGCTTATCTTTTAAAGTAAGTTGGGGTTTTGCTTGGATGTGTAAATGGGACTGGGTAAATAGTGGGTCAATCTGTCTTAATTGATAATCTTTACATTTTAAATTTGTCTTTTTAACAGCTTGAATCATCTAGGACTTGTTCTTCTGGTGCTACATTATTTTGTTGAATTTCTTTTCCACATTTCCCGCCTGTTTTATTTTAGTGACGAAAAGTATCAGAAAGGGTAAGTTGTTAAGCCCTTCTCTTTCTTGTGTAATTGAAGTCAACCTCTGTGTTGCCAAGGACTGTGCTATTGCCAAGGTCCAAGCTGGGGGCAATTATATCACTCTGTAAGCTGTTAGTAGTAGCTTTAAATAAAATGAAACAATTTTACAATTCAGGTTGATACTTTATTCTCTCAAATGAAGTCTCCTCTTTGTCCTCACTAGAGAGATGTTACATTGGAACTTGTAATTTTTGAAGGTTTTGGGGTTTATTTTTCTGTTACAATTGCCCTTTTGTTTAATGCATGTTTTTCTTTTGGAGGAAGAGTAATAGGAGAGTGATAATAGGGATAATAGAAATAGGAAAGAAGAAAAGAAATAATAGATTATATAGCCTAAAAGATATTAAAATATTTCGATGGGAAAATTGGATTGAAAACAGAATTGGAGCAGTATGACTTGTTACAAAAAAGAAAGTAAAACTAGGCCTCTTAAGTGGGAATTGGGTGTCCTGTTAACAGGACAGCTTTTGTTTTGTCCAGCATTTTTAAAATTGTTCTGTGTACCAGTAGTTTTGAGGATCATTAATTATAGTTATATTAAAAAAAAGATCAGCTAAACAAAAAGTCAATTATTTCTTTACTGGACTTCCTAGAATCTTAAATCTGCTATGTTACATATTTCCAAGAGTGTGATATATAGCATATCCCAAACATTTTACTTCAGAATCTTTTCTTGCAGAACAATAAGAAATGTTGTTTTAATATGCATTTACTTAGTAGGAATCTGATGCCTATTAGAATCTATTCATATCTTTGTAATTTTATGAATCTGACTTAAGGCATTTTTCTTACAGGTTTTCTCTGTGGGCAGTTCTATTTGTTTTGGGAAGACTTCTGACTTTAATTCTTTCAGTACTCACTGTTGGCTTTGGCCTTGCAAGAGCAGAGAATCAGAAACTGGATTTCAGTGCTGGGAACTTCAATGTGTTAGCTGTAAGGTACAGCCAATTTAACATTTTTCTCACTTTGTACTGCTGTAATAGTATGTATTATCCGTTTATGATGTAGATCATCTTAAAAAAATAGTAAAATATGGGGGGGAACACATTCATTTGATTTCAAACCTGCTGCAGTTGCATATGTCTGAATTGAAATTCTAAGGGTTTTCTTTGAATTTAGAGATTAACTATTAATGGGATAATTGTTTATTAACATCATCTTGTCACCAGTGGGAATTTAGCACCAAGATTATAATCCTGTCAGTGCAAGATAGAACACTGCATTCAATGGCATTGCTTTGATATACTCTGATTTTTGTTTATTAACCTTAATATCCTCAGAATTGCTGTCCTGGCATCCATTTGCATTACCCAGGCATTCATGATGTGGAAGTTCATTAATTTTCAGCTTCGGAGGTGGAGGGAACATTCTACTTTTCAGGCACCTGCTGTGAAGAAGAAACCAACAGTGACTAAAGGCAGGTCTTCTAGAAAAGGAACAGGTTTGTGTTCACTAAGCAGTGGAAAAGCTGAAGTAGAAAACATTTTAAAAAAATGTTGTGGGGTCTTATTCTAAACTTAATTAAAATTTAAAAAATTTTTATTTTATTTGAGAGAGAATGAGAGAGCGCTGTGCACATGAGCAGGGGAAGGAGCAGAGAGGGAGGGAGAGGGACAAGCAGACTCTGGGCTGAGCACAGAGCCCAATGCAGGGTTCGATCTCACGAGCCTGAGATCATGACCTGAGCCAAAGCCAAGAGTCAGACACTCAACTGACTGAGCCACCCAGGCAACCCTAAAATCCTATAAGGAAAATTTATTCTGTTTTTAGCAAAATCAGAGGCAAAGTAAAACTTAACCCATTGGACAGTTTCTTGATTCCCTGGGGTCAGTTATTCCCCAAAAGCTGTCCACTAAATTTCTCTCTCCCAAGTTTTCCCCTAGACCAGTGTATATGGGCCATTTTAGTCGTGAATAATTATCCCAGCAAGCGGGAGTTTGTGCTTGCAAGCATCTTACTCATATTTAAAACACAAAACCTCTTTACAGCCCCTCCCCATCTTAGTTCCAAGTAGAACAGCATTTTCTATAACTTTTGATTGCTTGATCCTTCATCTTTGAGGCTGCATCATACCCTCTTTTCTTCATCTGGCTTTTGATTGAAAATGCATTGACATTGCTGTACTTTTTTCAACTAGTATTTGGTGTTATAATAGGAATTGTAACATAGGAATTCCATTTTTAAAAATATATCAACTCTGGTTTGCTCCTTAAAAGTCTTCATATTTGATAGTTTATGTCCTCCAGCCCTGTCCTGTTCAAGCTTGTCTCAGCAACTCTTGGGCCTTTGCATTTCATATAAATTTTAGAACATCTTGGTCAATTTCCACCCCCCCCCCCCAAAAAAAAACTCTTGCTGGGATATAGGATTGGAATTACATTGAATTTATAGATTTTTCGGGAGAAATGAGCATTTCAGCCCATGAATATGGTATATACTTCCATTTACCTAGATTATCTTTAACTTCTTTCAGTGATATTTATTTAATAACCATTTTGTTGGGATCTAAATCACATACCATGAGGTTCACCCTTTAAAGTATATGGCTCAGGGCCGCCTGGGTGGCTCAGTCGCTGGGTGTCTGCCTTTGGCTTGGGTCATGATCCCAGAGTCCTGGGATCGAGCCCCGCATCGGGCTCCCTGCTCGGCTGGAAGCCTGCTTCTCCCTCTCCCACTCCCCCTGCTTGTGTTCTTGCTCTCTCGCTATGTCTCTCTCTGTCAAATAAATAAATAAAATCTTAAAAAAAAAAGTATATGGCTCAGTGGTTTTTAAGTATATTCACAAAGTGTGTAAGCCACTAATTCGAGAACATTTTTATCTCCCCAAAAAGAAACCCAATGCCCACTAGGAGTCATTTCCTGTCCCTTCCTTCCCCCTGCCTCTGGCGGCCACTTACCTATTTTCTGTCTCTGTGGATTGGCTTTTTCTGGACATTTCATATAAATGGAATCATAAATTGTGATCTTTTGCAACTGGTTTCTTTCACTTAGCTTATACTTAAGGTTCATACATGTAGCAAATACCAATACTTTATTCCTTTTTATGGCCAAGTACTATTTCATTGTGTGGATATACCAGATTATGTTTATCCACTTACTAATTGATGGGCATTTGGGTTGTTTCCACTCTTTAGCTAATTGAATAATGCTGCTGTAAACATTTATGTACAAGTTTTTGTTGGAACACCTGTTTTTGCTCTCTTGGGTATATACCTAAGAATGGAATGGCTAGGTCAAATGGTGATTGTATATTTAACATTTGCGGGAGGAACCGCTAAACTGATTTCCAAAGTGGCTGCACCATTTTACATTCATTGTTTTTACATATGATATCCAGTTGTCCCCTGCAGCATTTGTTGAAAAGACTAACCTTTCTCTATTGTGTTGTCCTGATACCCTGGTTGAAAATCAGTTGATCTAAAGTGCTTCCAGGGCAGAATAAATAACTTGTTTTCGGTGGGGAGAGGAAATCAGTTGATCAAAAAGTAGGAATTTATTTTTGGACTCTCAATTCTGTTTTATTAATCTATATGCCTATTCTTTTTTTTTTTTAATTTTATTATGTTAGTCACCATACATTACATCATTAGTTTTTGATGTAGTTTTCCATGATTCATTGTTTGTGTATAACACCCAGTGCTCCATTCAATACCTGCCCTCTTTAATACCCATCACCAGGCTAACCCATCCCCCCACCGCCCTCCCCTCTAAAACCCTCAGTTTGTTTCTCAGAGTCCATAGTCTTTCATGGTTCATTATGCCTATTCTTATGCCAGTACCACACTGTCTTGATTACTGTTGCTTTCTAGTTTGTTTTGAAATCGGGAAATGTGAGTCCTCCGTTTTGTTCTTTTTCATACTTTGGTTATTCTGGGTCCTTTGACCTTCCATATGAATTTTAGGATCAGCTTGTCAGTTCCTGCAAAAGCAGCTTGGCTTTTGATATGCATGATTTTGAATCTGTCGATTCCCTTGAAAAATAGGAACATGGATGTCCTTCCATTTATTTGGGTCTTCTTTCATTTCTTTTAGTTAAATTTTGTAGTTATCCATGTATAAGTCTTGCACTTCTTTTTATTCCTAAGTATTTTATTCTTTTTGATGATATTGTAAATAGAATTGTCTTCTTAATTTCTTTTTTGGATTGTTTATTGCCAGTATATAGAAATATTACTGATTTTTCCATATTGATTTTTTTATCCTGCAACATCGCTGAACTTTTTAGGGTTAGTATTTAGTAGTGGGGTTTTTGTGTGGATTCCTTTGCATTTTCAGTATGCAGGACCATGTCATCTGCAGATGGAAATAGTTTTACTTCTTCCTGTCTAATCTGGATGATTTTTATTTCATTTTCTTGCCAAATTGCCCTGCCTAGAACCTCCAAAACAATGTTGAGCGGAAGTGGTGGGAGCAGACATCCTCATCTTGTTCCTGATATTATGAGGAAAGCATCTAGTCCTTTACCATTAAGTATGATGTTACCTGTGGGTTTTCCTAAATGCCTTTATCAGCTTAAGGAAGTTCCCTTCTATTTCTGGTTTACTAGTATCTTTATCATGAAAGGATGTTAGATTTTGTCACTTGCTTTTTTAGCATCTACTGAAATCATCAAATGGTTTCTGTCCTTCATTTTATTGATATCACGTATTACTATATTTTTTAAAGATTTTGTATTTATTTATTTGACAGAGTGAGAAAACACAGGCAGCGGGGGAAGGGCAGAAGCAGACTCCCCACTGAGCAGGGAGCCTGATGCGGGACTCAGTCCCAGGACCCTGAGATCATGACCTTGAGCTGAAGGCAGACAACTTAACCCACTGAGCCACCCAGGCGCCCGATACCAATTACTATTAATTGATTTTTGAATGTTAAGCCAACAATGCATTCATGGGATAGATCTCATTTGGTCATGGTATATAATCCTCTTTAGATGTTGTTTAATTTGATTTGTTAGTATTTTATTGAGCATTTTTATATCTATATTCATAAACGATATTGATGTGGCTTTTTTGGTAATATATATTATTTTCAAATGTAAAACCAATCTTGCATTTCTGACATAAATTCAAGTTGATGATGATTCATCACTTCTAGTAGATTGGTGTTTTCAGTATTTTTTTAGAATTTTTGCCCCTGTGTTCGTATAAAAGATTGGCCTCTAATTAGCCTGGTTTTGTTTTTGTAATGTTCCTATCGG
This sequence comes from Callorhinus ursinus, assembly GCF_003265705.2. Taxonomy (NCBI): domain Eukaryota; kingdom Metazoa; phylum Chordata; class Mammalia; order Carnivora; family Otariidae; genus Callorhinus; species Callorhinus ursinus. The sequence goes on along the minus strand of NW_027397067.1, from coordinate 21,487,672 downwards.
ATCTTAGTGTCGGGGTCATGGTGGCTTTATAAATAAAAATATTGGGCAGTTTTATCTTTTGTGTGATGTCAGCATTATTTCTTACTTAAATGTTTGGAAGAATCTACCAGGGAGGCCACCTAACCTAGAATCTTTTCTAGGGTAGGATATTTACCTATAGATTTACATTCTTTAATAGATAATAGGATTATTCAGATTTTTATTCCTTATTGTGTCTCTTTTGGAAAGTTGTGTTTGTCAAGGAATTTTTTCATTTCATCTAACTTTGCAAGTGCATTCGTAAAATTATAATATCCTCTTATTCATTTGTGTAGAATAGTGGTATTTTTTATTTCCTATGTTAGTAATTTATGCTCTTCTCTTTTTTTCCCGCATTAGCCAAGAACTAACATTTGTGGGCTTTTTTGTTGATTTTCTTAGTCATATCGTTGATTTTTGTTCCTATTTCCCTTTCTTTGGGCTTGATTTGCTGTTTTGTTATTTGTGGTTTACCTTCTTCAGGTGGATCTTTACATCATTGATTTTCTGCCCATCTCGTGAATTACTTAGAATTAAAGGCAAACTTTCCCTTTCAGCAATGCTTTAATTGAATTTCACAGATTTTGATATGTCTTTTTCATTATCATTCACTTCAGGATATTATAATTCCAATCTGATTTCTTTGATCCATGGATCAATCATTTATTAATGCATCATTTAATTTACAACTACTTGGGCATTTTCTAGTTTTCTTTTTGTTACTGATTTTAGCTTAATTCCATTATGGTTAAAGAACATATTCTGAATTATTTCAGTTCTTTGGAATTTGTTGAGACTTTCATTATGGCTCAGCATGTGTTCAGTTTTGGTAAATGTTCCATTTAGACTTCAAAAGAATGTGTTTTCTGAATTTCTTGGGTTTTATGTTGAATATCAGGTCAGATTTGTTGTATTGTTCAATCTATATCTTTATTGATTTGGTAGGAGTTCTGTTTGTTCAGTCAGTTATTGCAGGAGATACCCCTTTTCCTTGTAGCTTACCAGTTTTTGCTTTAAATATTTTGAAGATGTATTATAGGTATATCAAAATTTAGGGTTGTTATAAATTCCTGTTGAATTTATCCTTTCCTTTTATTGAATATCTGTCTCATCTCTAGTAAATGTCTGAATTTACTACTATAGCTACACCAGCTTTCTTTTGGTAAAATGTTATGGTGTATCTTTTTCTATATTTTTCTACTTTAAACCTTTCTTTGTCCTTAAATATAAATTGCATTTCTTGTCAGCAGTGTATAATTGGATTTAATTGTCTGATAATTATTGTCTTTGTTTTTGGAATTATACTGATGTGCCTGGGTATGATTTTTATCCTTAAATATGAATTGCATTTCTTGTCAGCAGCATATAATTGAATTTAATTGTCTGATAATTACTGTCTTTGTTTTTGGAATTATACTGATGTGCCTGGGTATGATTTTCTTTGTATTTATCCTATTCTCTGTCATATAGAGCTTCCTGAATCTTGGCTTGGCTTCTTTTATCATTTTTGGGAAATTCTTGACCATAATTTCTTCAAATACTCTTCTGCCCCATTCTCTCTCTCCTGTCTTTCTGGGACTCCAATATATGTTTTAAACCCTTTTACCCTGTCCATGCTTTTCTGCATTTTTATCCCTTTTTTTTCTGAGTTTCAACCTAAGTATTTTTTCTGGTTCATTGATTTCTTCTGTTGTGCCTAATCTGCTATTAAATTCATCTATTAAGTCTATATTTTCAGTTACTGTATTTTCCAGTTCTAGGATTAAAGATTTTAGTTCTCATGAAATTCTCCATCTTTTCATTTATTTTTATTACTCATTGTTCTTTTAATATCCCTATCTGATAGCTCCAGATGTGGATCAGCTGAGGATCTTTTTCTTTTCTTTTCTCTTTCTTTTTCTTTTCTTTTCTTTTCAACAGTAAACATCTTTATTACATGAGTTGAAGATAGGGAGGATGATTTATTTGCTTTCTGGACCTTGATTTTCCTCAAATAGAACCCCAGTTTCTTGCCCTCTAGCACATAGCCCTCTGCTCAGCCACACTGGCCTGGTCTTCAAGCAATGCACCCAAGAGGCCTGCTCTGGTAGAACTGCTCCTCCAAAAGACTGCTCATTGTTGCTTGCTTTTTTCTTTCATTATATTTCTTCTGAATTTTCTTTGATTCTTTTTTGTTTAAAATCTCTTCCTCCTGGAGCGCCTGGGTGGCTCAGTCGTTAAGTGTCTGCCTTCGGCTCAGGTCATGATCCCAGGGTCCTGGGATCGAGCCCAGCATCGGGCTCCCCGCTTGGCGGGAAGCCTGCTTCTTCCTCTCCCACTCCCCCTGCTTGTGTTCCCTCTCTCGCTGTGTCTCTCTCTGTCAAATAAATAAATAAAATCTAAAAAAAAAAAAAATCTCTTCCTCCTTAGGAGTCAACCTAACCCCCTTCTTGCAGCCCAGAGGTAGTACAGAGTGGGAATCATACCATTGTCAGGATGGTGTGCTGTCAATGAGCACAGTACAGTTCCTCACCAGGGTCTTGGTGTGGACTACTAATTCATTGTTGGATCCTTTATAGACAGTATCAATAATGCCTCTTTGGTGCTTCCAACACTCAGAGCGCCAGGGGAAATTTTCACACCCAGCCTCAAGGCAGGGTACTTCTTATTGCTTCCCTAGATTGGGACTGTGTGTATGGGGCAGAGCATCCCAGCTCATACTTCTGCTTCTTGTGGAAGGGCTTTCTCTTGCCCCTGGTGTTGCAGGGCTTGTGCCAGTTATCCCAACAGATGCCCATCACTTGGTGCTGGCTGAAAAGAGCAACGCTCTATTCCTGATGCATTTTTTTTCTCTTAGTTTTTAGTCATTTGGTCTTGTTTTCCGGGATGCCTGGCAAATTTTTAATTGAATACTGGACGTTTTATGGTAAAAATGTGTGTAGGTTCTAGACGAGTTTATAGAGGCTCTGGATTGAATATGGGTAGATCATTCTATCCTGTCAAAACTGATCTATTCCCAGTTTGCCCTCATTCCTAGAACATCAACCATTTGTACAGTCTGTCTTCTCTGACAGACTCTGGATTCAGATTTTTTTCTTGCTGTCATTATGAGACTAAGCAGTTCTCTGTTTAGCTTTGTACTTGCATAGGAGTTGCTTGCTGCTTGATTTCTCTGAGTTTTGCTTTGTGTGTGCACATTCAGTAATTGTCACATACCTTATGGGAGAAATACGCAGAACAGCCTTCAGGTTTTTTTTTTTCCTTCAAACAGGCATTTTTGTATTCCAACTTTTATGGATATTTTTGGAGGGAGGGTTAGTCTAACAATAATTCTAGATCAATCGATCAATCAATAGATATCTCCATCATAACTTGAAGAAGGCAGCCATAGGACACTCCTAAACATAAGTTATCCTGAACACTGACTTTATGTCTTATAAAGAAACATAACCCCAAGAACTTTGTTTACAGACAAATGTGAAAAGGTTCTTTATTGCTACCAAAAGTACTGCTCTTAAGACTACTATTTTAAAATTCTTGTCATTGTTTTTTAGAGTTTTCTGTCTTCTCTCTGTCACTTTTTTCTGCTTTCAATAGTAATTGCTTTATTTTTTACTGAGATGCAATTGACAGTTATTTTTTTAAGATGTGCTACTTTTAGGGGCACCTGGGTGGCTCAGTTGGTTAAGCATCTGACTCTGGGTTTCAACTGAGGTCATGATCTCACAGTTGTGGGATCAAGGCCCATGTTGGGCTCAGTGCTCAGGGCAGAGTCTGCTTCAGATTCTCTGTCCCTCTCCCTCACACACTCTCTCTCAAATAAATAAAATCTTTAAAAATTTTGCTACTTTTAGTTTATTATGTTTAACGTGTTACCAGGTTTTATGATTGGTTAAATACTAGTAAAGGTTTATTACTGCCAAATAAGTTTTACGTAAGGGCATACAGATATTTATTGGGTTTTTAAATTTTCTTTTCTGAAGGTACTTTTGTGTATAAATACGATACTATTTGCATTTCTTTATAAAAGAGAGTAATACTGATTCTTTTCTCTTTTCAGAAAATGGTGTAAATGGAACAGTAACTTCAAATGGAGCAGACTCCCCCCGTAATAGAAAAGAGAAATCTTCATAATGAATTATAATCTAATTGATTAATGTCCCCAAAGAAATCTGCTTTTTACTATATCTTTCAGCACTAGAGATTTTTTCTGTCCTTGAAAATACAGTTTGTGCTCTTTGATTCTTGCTGTTGTACTGTTTCATGCATTTTTTTAAAGGGCATTTGAGGGAAGGATGATTACTATGAGTGAGAAAAATATTTTAGCTTAGACTAAGCTACCTGCCTTCAAAATAGTTTAGGGACCACCACCATATTTTATTTTGTTTTTTACCTTTGAACGTTTTTCTAATGATTTGGAGAGATAACTATTTACAAAAATTCTACATATCAGTGGTAAAATTTCTTGCTCTCACCAATTTTTTATATTAGCAAGATGGCCTGTTCCAGCAAGGTCATATTTTTTAAGTTATCTTTCAGGGTAAAATGGAAATACTATAAAGTTGGAAGTCAAACTTTAATATGTTTTCAGTGTTCTCTAATTTTTAGGAATTTTTGTAGTCTTTACACCTGGGAAAAAAGATTTGTAAATTCACTAAAATAATTGTGTGCTTTATTTTATAGGTAATGGTTGTTAATGTTACATCCCCATTTAAAAAAAAGAAAACATACTCTTGGTTACGATGTGTGGAGATTTATTGCCATATATATTGAATCAAAATACGTGAACATAAAAGTACCTGTGAAGTAAAATCTTTCTTGTACATTTTCAACACTTGTAAACTGGAAATCAGAAAATTAAATATTTACTATAAAGAAGCAAATCTGACTATAGCCCTTTTTGATATGTTTATTAATAATGATTCTTAATGGGGCTTGTTATAAGGTCGATATGCACAGCATCTTAGAAGAATATTGTTTAACCTGCAAACCCTTTTTAAAAATAATGCCTACTTGATTTATATCTATAAAAAAAATGTCGGGTAATTATATTTGGAAAACATTTACTGCACTAATCTTAAATTGAAAATTCAGTTGGATAAATAGTCTTACAAAAGACAGTGCTTTATGTTATAACTATAGCTTTGGTCCCATCTTTAATTGAGAAGCATTTATCTGTATAAAACATATTTTTGGATAAATATATATATATATTTGTATCTCTACAGAAAGGCTCTAAAAAATATTTGAGTAAAACATTTGGTTCCCTTTTCTATAATTATCCTTCAAAATTCTTATAGCTATATTTGGTTTTTTGTTGTCTTCACAGTACCTATACTGCTCCTTTTGGTGTTCACATCTTGTTCTCCATTTCTCACTTTTGTCACCAGCTCATGTTTGTGCCATTTTTAGTATAAAAGTTGCAGGCTTGTTAGGTCTGCAGTTTAATAAGTTGCCATGCTGCTAGAAAGTTGTGCTTTTCTATTTCCAGCTGTTTACTTCCTGGAAAAAGTAGTAGCTCTCTGTAGCATCATGGAGTTTCAGTGGAACCAAATTTTTGCCATTAAAAACTGGCATTATATTGAACTATACATTGAGAAATCAATCATAATAAAATTTTTACTTTCACAAGCTGTATCCTGGACGTTTTGTTTATTATTAACAAGTTTTTATGCTATCTTAAGACATAATCTCATTAAAATGTACCATGTTTAAAGAGTATACTCTTGATAGACATTTAGAATAGCCTTTCCCAAAAAAGTGTTCGGCAAAAAAAAATTAGTTTCATATAATGTCTGAGAGCTACTGAGGGGGAAAAAATGGTTAATAACCAAATTCAGAGACTACGGAGTTAAAAAGGTATTTCTTTACTACAGGACTGTTCAACCCTTTATATGCAAATACGCTTCCTGATCCACCAAGAATGTTTGCAATGGGGATATAACATGCAGTGTTTCCCATCTCTTTGGGCTGTGGAAACTTCTTTGTATGGAATTACTTAACAGCATTGTGTTCTACACCATACCATACCATACCATAGGTTTGGGAAAAGGAAAGAAAAAAGCCCTTTGTATGTAGCTAAAACTTTACAGGCACACATATATACACAAGTGTAATTGTAAATTATATAAGCTCTAGATCCCCTCACCCCAAATACTCTCAGGAAAGTCTTTACTGGCCTCCAGATCTTGCAGAGTGTGTCACCATCACCCGGCCTCAGATCAGCTTTGAAGCCTGATGGCAGCATGTAGGACCATGAGCTGGGACAGCTGTCAGATTCATTGAATAAACTTGAACTAGTTGCTTTTCCATTTTGGGAGTCAGTGTTTGCCTCTGTAAAATGCCTTTTTGCATGCATTTTAGAATATGATTGTGGGTGGTCCAGGTGGACTATTCTGGAACAAAAGCCTTACGTGCATTCTTCTAAAATTCAGTAATTCTACACAGTCAAAATCAGAACTAAAATCAGAACAAAATCCTGAAGCAAAGCTTGTGTAGAAGAAATGGGAGAGAGACATTTTTTGTTGCACATTTTGTTAGCACTAGCCATTGACATCTTGTGTCTAGAAGGTGTTTCCAGATGCTTTCACTGAAAACTAGTTCTACTGCCTGTCTACATATGGACAACAAATATTGTTTTTAAGAAGATAGTTACACTGATCACCTGTTTGCATTGTTTTCTCATAATTTTATTTGAAGCATTGCTATTTGGTTTTTCTTAACTCTCTTAAGCACCAAATTTTAGTATCTAAGTCAATTTTTTAGGAAACAAAACACCATCAAGAATTTCCCTCCAGAACAAAACAATGATGTTCATGCCTCCAAACGACCAAATTTGAAGTCTGCCAAAACAAAAACAAAAAGCCCACACAAAAAACTAACAAAAATCACATTCTAGGGGTTCCGTGCATTTACCAGCCTTTGCTTGTGCTGTCTAATCATCCTTCAGCTGACTTTTAAAAAAAGTAACACCCTACCTCATCAAAATATACTTTTCCATTTGCTTTTTTTAAATTAAAAATAATTAAAGAAAACTTGAATTCACAACTGCCAGACTCATTTCAGTGTCATGTACAGCATATGAAGGTTAGGAGGGCTATTTGCAGCACACATGATTAGGGGATACTGGTCTTCAAGATTCAGCTTTCTTACAAACTGTAAAATACCCACAATCCCAAGTGTGACAGAAGAGATGACCTCTGAGAATCCCACAGGACAATACAGGCACCCAAGCTGTTCATGGAGTGACAGGGCTTCTGTCAAATTGACACAGTTGCCCTGTGTCATGTATTTCCCATCCTGTTTCAGTACTTTCATTGAGAGGTCAAGAATCAGTCTGAGAAACTCCCATGTGGAATCTTCTAGAGATGTAGAGATTGGAACTGCTATCAAATCATTTATCACAACATCAAACTCTCTCTTCAGCCCTAGGATACAGTCTTCTGTTAGGACCTGAGAGCAGTCTCCTTTAAGATTGTCTCAGGTGTCGCCACATGTTTTTTGCATGTATTTCTTACATCTATCGACCAACATTTGGTCAATCTCTACCACAGTGACCATCTTTGGTTTCAGTTTGACACCTTCACATAATATGTCCCCATCTCCGCCCCCTGGAATCAGTGCATCTTTGCCACTATAGTCTTTTCCACTGCCATGATAGCCTGGGTATACCCACATCACTCCCTGCCAGATTAACATCCCCGCCAAGGTGAGAATATTCCCAAATTGCTTCCAGTGTAGAATTTTAATGCTCTGATAAGGTGAATCTTCATCAGGGGCGCCTGGGTGGCTCAGTTGGTTAAGCGACTGCCTTCGGCTCAGGTCATGATCTCAGGGTCCTGGGATTGAGCCCCGCATCAGGCTCCCTTTCCCACTCCCCCTGCTTGCGTTCCCTCTCTCGCTGTCTCTCTCTGTCAAATAAATAAAATCTTTAAAAAAAAAAAAAAAGGTGAATCTTCATCATACACCACTTCATCTATGTCATACTCAACCAGGCAACCATTAGCTGTGGGCCAGTATCTGTCCACGGCCCCTCCTCAATCAATGGGTGGTAATCGCTTCCCCCACCCAATACTGTCTTCAGTTCTTTCATTCTTCTACTTTGTTCAAAAGACTGTCAGCTTCTTGGCCTTGTGAATCACCATCATAACTCTGAAGGTCCAACACCACCAATCCATGTGGGTAAATGCTCAAATGGGCAAGGCTGCCATTTTTGTTTATGTGGGTCGCTAAATAACCATGGTCTTGCCAGCTGTGTAGACTCTGTCATCCCTTGCTCCTGGAAAATGGACTGGAGACCTTTTAGAATGGTCTCACCATCAGCTTTGATGCTGAGCATGAAGTTGAGCGTGCTGTGCCATGCTGTTGCAAGAGTGAGGCGAGGCCCTGCCATGCCTGGGGGAGGTGGCCACGGGAGACTGGGAGGCTGCAGGACAGGCTGCAGCCAGTGGGGAGTGTCCACCTGTTTACATTTTTAAAGGAGTGGCTTCAAAAGTAATCCTGGGGGGGAAATTCTAGGGTAATGCTTAAACAGATGGTTCTCTCCAAAGATCACCCTTATTGTGTGATAGGTGATTCAGTTAAGAGTCATCTACTATAAAAATTTCAACACAAGACAGGTTTGGGAATTTAAAAGCAGACATTAACAAGTATTAGTTGGGGAAATGAAAGACTAGTAACCCAGGTCATGAAAAGAGTGAATGGGGTTGGACTAAGTCTCTAGGTGCTTTAGAAACCCTGGGTATAGGGGTGCCTGGGTGGCTCAGATGCTTATGCATCTGCCTTCATCTCAGGTCATGATCTCCAGGGTCCTGGGATTGAGCCCCACATCAGGCTCCTGGCTCAGCGGAGAGCCTGCTTCTCCTTCTCCCTCTGCCTCTCCCCCTACTCATGCTCTCTCTCTCTCTCTCTCTCTCTCTCTCTCTCTCTCTATGTACTTCTGTGTCTCAAATGAATAAGTAAAATCTTAAAAAAAAAAAAAAAAGAAATCCTGGGTATATAGCTCAATCCATTAGGATGAAATGAGGCAGGGAGACAAGTTCCTAATAACAGTGCTTTGTTAATCTGGTTACTGAGCACTTTTTTAAAGCTATTAGCCATCTATAGAAAGCACCGCACCTCCGTGGGTTCGCTCTATCTTGTGAAGACAGCGGAGAGCCTTGTACTTAAAAGACAGACTAGTCCTAGGTTTAAGCATGATTTGCTTTACTAAAAGCTCTATTAGGTATCTACGTGCCACACATTAACCAGCTTTATTCAATGCCATTAGGGAAAAGGCTAAGCCAATTTGTCTAGCCTATTTTTAGTGGAAATACTGTGTTTGCTTAAGGCTGAAATCAAACATTTGGGTGTCCTGAAAACAAGCAAATCAGAAAAAAAAAATTCAGAGGTTTAGGTCCATCACATAGTCTAAATCATGACTATTAGTAAATTTGAGGGTAAGTGAGCCAAAGAAAAAAAAAATATATTCTCTTTTGAAGATTCAAACTTCAACCAATTCAAGTGATAACGTTGTTGAGTTCTGTTAACATTAATAGGCACATAATGATAAGACTAGCAGACAAGAGTCCAAATCTTGACTCCTCCCCTGATAATTCTGTGTGATCTAATGCCTGTGCCTCAGTTTCCTGAGATATGTAATAGCACCTACCCTACAAGGTAATTCTGCAAACTAAGATGGTGCACATAAATTGTGCATAGCTCCATCCCTGATGCTCACTAAATGTTAGTTATCAGCTCATAAGATTGTGACAAACACAGTAAAGGAATGGCTAATAGTATTATATAATTTTAGTTGTTACTACTTCTCCATGTATGATCCATTCATTATACAAGGTTTTGAGCACTCATGCTCTCCAATGCAAGTACAGTGTTTCATGGTTGGTACCTTGAGTAGGCAGACGAATAAAGTTACATGAAATCTTCAAGCCAACATTACAGCCATTTGATCATTGTAAGACTGCAAGCATACTTATCCAGCACAAATGTTCATAAATCAAACATCCAAGTCTGTACTGAATCGTTTACACTTAGGTGATACAATAATTATAAAAAGCAGTAAATAGCATGTATAGTTTCTAAAGAATGATTTTTTAAAATCAGATACCTAGGGTTTGTGAAACCATAGTTTCATTTAGGTGGCGTATACTTCTAGAGAATTTTTAGTTGCTTGGAATTCCTTACCTTCTAATGGGAAGAATCAAACTCCATCAGATGAATGAGAATATTTACCTGGGATAAGAAAAGAGTGTATTACAAGCAATGTTTATCAATAAACTTGAACTAATCTTATAAAATATCCTACGAGTTACAATTCCGCAAGTGGACCAGAAGGACTGGCTGTCACAGTGTGTGTGGGATATACACTAAGTGTGGATAATGCATGAAATGGACTAAAATCTGAAGACTAAGTTCCTTACTCTGTTGTCTACTTGCTGATTGAATTCTGAACTAATCCTTTTTTCCTTCATCAAATATGAGAAACTATAATAAAGATTTTTTATGAGAATGATTAGAGAATAATTTTTTAAATGCAGTTTTACCAGACTGATTTATGTTAGTAGTGACCTCCTGACCAATTAGAGTGGTCCTTTTCTCTTTCTTGCCAATTTCATTCACAACAAACAAACAAAACAATAAGATACAGGTCATTTGTTACTTAGATCAGAAAGGGAAAATGTCTATACTATATATACTAAGTACATGAAGAATGAAAAATTAAGTGTGGTTTTTAAAATGTGAATTCCATGGCTAAAATTAACAACACAGGAGACGACAGGTGTTGGCGAGGTTGTGGAGAAAGGAGAACCCTCTTGCACTGTTGGTGGGAATGCAAACTGGTGCAGCCATTCTGGAGGTCCCTCAAAAAAATAGAAGTACCCTACGACCCAGCAATTGCTCAAGTAGATATTTACCCAAAAGATACAAAAATACTGATTCAAAGGGATACATGCACCCTGAAGTTTATAAACCAGCATTATCAACAATAGCCAAACTATGGAAAGAGCCCAAATATCCATCGACTGATGAATGGATAAAGAAGATGTGGTATATATACACAATGGAATATTATACAGCCATCAAAAGGAATGAGATCTTGCCATTTGCAATGACTTGGATGGAGCTACAGTGTATTATGCTAAGCAAAATAAATCAGTCAAAGAAAGAAAAATACCATATGATTTCACCCATGTGTGGTATTTAAGGAACAATACAGATTAACATATGGGAAGGGTAAAAAAAGAGAGAGAGAGAGAGAAACAATCCATAGAGACTTTTTTTAATTTTATTTTATTATGTTATCTTAATCACCATTCATTACATCATTAGTTTTTGATGTGTTCCATGATTCATTGTTGGCGTATAACACCCAGTGCTCCGTGCAGTACGTGCCCTCTTTAATACCCATCACCAGGCTAACCCATCCCCCTACCCCCTCCCCTCTAGAACCCCCAGTTTGTTTCTCAGAGTCCATAGTCTCTCATGGTTCATCTCCATACGAGACTCTTAATGATAGAGAACAAACTAAAGGTTTATGGAGGGAGGTGGGTGGGGGATGGGCTAAATGGCTGATGGTTATTAAAGAGGACACTGTGAGGAGCTCTGAGTGTTATATGTAAGTGATGAATCACTGAATTCTACTCTGAAACCAATATTGCACTGTATGTTAACTAGAACTTAAATAAAATTTTGAGGAAAAAAAGGTAAATTCCATTCTGTAGGATTAAGGTCTAGAAGACTACCAGGAACGTTAGAAGACTGGTAATATACCTAAATCCTAATACACATAGGAAGCTTTGAAAAATTCAAAAGAAAATAAGCAAGGCTTGGGGTGCCTGGGTGGCACAGCCAGTTGAGCAACTGGCTCTTGGTTTTGGCTCAGGTCCATGATCTCAGGGTTGTGGATCAAACCCCACCTCAGGCTCCGTGCTCAGTGTGGAGTCTGCTAAAGACTCTCTCTCCCTCTCCCTCTGCCTCTCCCCACCCTCCATGCACACATTCACTCGCTCTCTCTAATAAATAAATAAATCTTAAAAACAAAAACAAAAACAGAAAAGAAGCAAGGCTTGGTTCAACTTTATCTTCAACAAGAACTTACGTAAGTGCACTCAGTGAGTAGAAAGCCCTGGTTCACACCTAGAAGTAATTTTTCTGTTGATATTACGATAAGGTGGGACAATTCTGCCTCTGTGCAGAAACAATGGTACCGCGGAATAAGATGGAGATAGGGAGATAGCCATTTAGCAAAACGAGAAATACTCCACAGTGATTCTCATTGAAATTTATGGAGCCCATCTCTAAACACTGGCCATTATACAGACAGCTCAGGCTCATCTCCCGTATTCTTCTTTACGGAGCATCTTAATTTTGTATGGCCTGTGGGGTTTTTTTGCGGGGCGGGGGGGGGGGGAGTTAATGAACGCTGAAACAATAAAGAATTTCGAAAGCAAAGCCATCTTGTGGACTGTAGCTTCAGGTTTAAGTAATCACTGCTTTCCTTGTTTTACTGTATTTTGATGAGAGCCAACATTCTAATTACAGTCCAGCGTCTCTTGTTCAGCAGGCGGTGCCAATCCCACCCCATCATATATTGATGTGCAGTAAGTGCCCGTTAGGGGTTGCTGCAATCACCACCCTAATTTTCCGCTCACGCTCCATCCACATCAGCGCTCCCGTCTCCAGAGGTAAGAGCAGCTGTACTCTCTGTACTCATTAACCCAGCCGCCCTTGACATTTGTTCCTCTTCTTTTTTTTTTTTTTAATGTCGCAAATTCTCTACAAAAGGAAAGACTTTCAGCCTGGGATTTTTTTTCCCCCGCATTGATTATTTCAGCTGTTTTTCGGGATCTGCCTTGGCATCTAAAATAGTACTCTCACATTTCACACAATGAGGTCCAAAATTCCAAACAGAAGACCTGCACGAGACTGTGATTTGATGCATTAGGCTGGCCGGTGGCAGGCACTGAGGGGAATGTTGGTCCAGAGAGCTTCGCTCATTGATCTGAATTTGACTTTAAACGCATTTGAAATTTGTTTCTTCTTGATATTACCAATTGCCTTAAAACCTGAAGCGTTCAGTTATGTAGGATTTTTTTTTTTTTTACCCTTTGTGATCCTCATTTCTGAGTAGCTTAGTTTTGATGGGTTCCCACCCTGCTCTGACTGTCCTTTAGCTCTGCAAATGTCTCTTCGTGAGCGGATAGCTTATATTAATTACACTGTATCTTCATCATTCCTGTGTGCAGCAGGGCTCCAATGGCTAGCGTCTTGCATCTGAAATGAAAGAAATGGGGAAGAGATATTTGCATTTTTATATCCTCATATAGCAAAGGACTGGCCTCTCCTACCTCAGTCCCCCAAATACCTCCCACAGCTCATTATTTATCCTCCACAATCTTTTTTTTTTACATAAGGCACAATAATATTGCACTTTATTGATTCTAAAATGTACTCCTCCCATACTTTAGCATCTCTGGATAAAGAGTGGGGTTTTTCAATCAATAGCATGTCACAGTTACCAGCATTTTTCTTAGTGTAAAAACAATATAAGGACTGAAAAAACCTGATTAATCCTTTGTATGAAATTCAGTAAAAATTTGTAGTGTTTACTGAAGTCTCACCATGTCCCAGTTATTATTTTAAGTGCTCCCCCCCTTATTTTGATCCTCCACAGAAACCCTATGAATAGGGACCATTCTTAGCCCCATTTTACAGAAACTGAATCTTAGAAAGATGAAGGGACCTAGCAAGTGACAGAGCCAGGCTTTGAACGCAGGTCTATCTGATGGCATGCCTGTTCTTCCCTGTGTCCTACCACGCACCTTCTCCTCCAGCCAAGCCTGCCCTCAGAAGAGGATCATTTGATTTGATCTTCCTTCCAAGGAGTTTTGCAAAGATAAAGTTCTAAGTATAGAATATTAATCACGCAAAGTAAAATAGCTTAGGAAGTATTTTAATTTATTCAATAACACGAATCAACTTTTTTCTGGATTTAACCGGGATACAAAAATTCCTAGAACTCAGTCCCTACCTTCAAGGGCCCACAGTCTAGTGTGAGAGGCAGACATCCCAGGCAATAATATCAACCGTGGGGAAAGTTCTAGAGCAGGGACAAGTACCAGGGACGCCCAGTACAAGGACGCCTCCCAGCTCAGGGTGAAGAGGCTGTGAGGCAGTTTTGCAGGCACAGACCACCACCCCACCCCAGCCTACAGAAAATTCAATTGGAAAAGTGCAGTTGGGGGCGGCAGGGGTGCCGACACATTGCCCCCAGCCCTCCCCTCACTGGGCACTGTGTGCGGGCATTCCAGGCTCACTGTGCATGGGGCCCCAGGGCCGCCCCTCCAGCCAGAGGAGCCAAGGTTGGGCAAACATCCACAGCTTTTTCTCAGGGCCTTGGTTTCAGCTTTAACTGAATAAAGTTAAATATACTAATATATCCACTCTTGTGACTGCACGTGACTTTTTTTAAAGATTTTATTTATTTATTTGAGAAAGAGAGCACAAGTATTGGGGGAGGGCTGGGGAGAAGGACAGGGAGAAGGAGAAGCAGACTCCCTGCTGAGCAGGGAGCCCGATGCAGGACTCGATCCCGGGACCCTGGGATCATGACCTGAGCCGAAGGCAGACGCTTAACCGACTGAGCCACCCAGGTGCCCTGCAAGTGACTTTTTATGACCTATGACTGACTTTATAAGCTACAGGACCTGCCTAAGATCATCTCCAGTGGCAGGGAAAAAAAGCTCAGAGAGTGGGTTTGAAGGAACAATGAAACAGATAAAATTAAGTCGCTTTATGATTCCACCCGATCAAACCCAATTCATTGAATGAAAAGATTATGAGCAAAAATAGGGAGAGAAAAGAAAAGATGGCACATAGCGTCGTTGTTGTGGCTGGGCTGTCATTAAACAGCTACTGGGACTCGAGTTGCAAGCATTATGCCAAGCCCGGTACATGCGGGGAGGGACAACCCAGGCATGAGTCCCTCCCTCACCAGGCTTAGAGTGTCAAGACAAGTAACCACCTACAAAAATATCAGGAGAAATTATAATCACTAGAAAGGGAGAAGTCCCTGTGCTTCTAAAGAGAGGACACGGGAGAGAGAAGGAAAGGCCCCTCTGAGAAAACCAGGGCTGAGCTGAGAAGCCCAGGATGAGAACTAAGGCAGAGGGTGAGGGAGGCCCACCCAGGACACATGTGCCATCGGGTAGGGGAGGCAGGAAGGGCAGGGCCCCCAGGACATGGTGCCAGGCCTGGGGACTCCAGCTCCTGGGCTGCTTCCTTGGTGCCGAGGTATCTCCCTAATCTTTCCATGGAGAATCGTGGCCTGCAGGTTTGTTTACTGTGCCGGGTCTAGTGACTGAGTATATTCATCTTTTCTCCCCGCTCTGGTTTTCTCCACAAGTCTTTCTCCTGTGAAGATACTGGTGAGAGCAACATTGCCTGGGACACTCTCAGCAGTATTTGTAAATCTGATAGGTAATGTGCTTGCATATTTTCCAGTGCATATACTTAGTATTACTTTATCATTTTGTTCTTCCTCCCCATACTGTTGAGCACTGTTGAACGAGACCTTGTAGTTTAGTGAAAGAGGTAAGACACTGCATGACATGGTTCTATGGGAGTATCCAGAAGGAGCTTGCCTCTCAGCTGGGAGGCCAGGAAAGATGGCAACTGGCTTTTAGGGACAAGCATGGTTGATTTCACATTTGCAAGCTCTGATTTAAGTCAGAATAAAAAGCTACACGAAAGGAGCTAGAAGGGGTCTGCTCTCTGGCTCTCGAACAATTAGTTGAAAGGCTCCTAGTTTGAAAATAATTCACAGCCCCCTCATCTTTTAAGCCAATGCTACTCAAACTACAACCCAGAGACCAGTTCCTGTTCCATTCTGCACATTGTTTGTAACCAGTCTGCAATGAGATAAGTACAGAAACAAAGTGAGCATTTAGAACTTTTATGGCAATTCGGCAGAATTGTTTTGTGTCTGCTGAATTAAAAGAAAAAGAAAGAAGGAAGGAATTGAGCTTGGGTTTTGTATGTCTTTGGAGGTTTTTTTAAATTGAATTTTTCTATTTATTTTATTATTATTTGTACAAATATTGATCCACAATGGATTTAAGACAAAGCCGTCCTTCCACACAGGTGTTCTGAGACTCCTTGGTCAGAGTCACTCAGGGGGCCTCAAAGGCACTCCACTCAAAAGAACAGGCAGTTCGGCGTGCGTGGGGGGCTCAGTCGTGGGGCGTCTGCCTTCGGCTTGGGTCATGGTCCCAGGGTCCTGGGATCAAGCTCCACCTCGGGCTCCCTGCTCAGCGGGAAGCCTGCTTCCCCCTCTCCTCTCCCCCTGCTTGTGTTCCCTCTCTCACTGTGTATCTCTCTGTCAAATAAGTAAATAAAATCTCTAAAAAAATAAAAATAAAAGAACAGGCAGTTCAATAAGACAGTTCCCAGAAGACCCAGAAACACTAGTGACAAGTCAGGACCCACCCTGTAGACTTTCTCGTTCAAAACAGAGTTCTTGGCCAGATTGTTGGCAGCTTTCCTGATTTCTGCCAGCAGGAAGCACAGATAAGAAAGTTCCACTCCCTTTGAAAAATCAGATTTATCCAGAATGACGCTTAATTTCACATAAAACCCACAAAAAAGTGAGCTGGCCAAACAGAGGCAGAAGAGAGACTTGAGTGTTACCCGTAGTGTCTTCAGAGCGAGTGTCACTTATTTTTCTTCTGACTTTAAAGGAGATAGAAGAGTCTTGAGCTGGTATAGTCACAAAGCCTGTGGCAGAAATCCCTAAATGGCCACGACTGTATCATCAGTTAAATAAAATCAGGCATTATGGGTATGAAAGCAGCCCTTTAGGGTCACCACACTCCGCTATACAGTTGTTCCTGTAGTGACTAAGAGAGGTGAGGTCTGTTGTTAGACTGATTTTAGCCAGGGAGATGCCACAACATCCCCAATGGAGTGCTTGCAACGTGGGTCTCAGGATACGCTCATTGAGCCAGCCCTTCAGCAATCATGGACAATTGAAACTAATGTGACCTTAGCAAACATCGCCAGGTTCCCATTATTTGTATTCTTAGGTGTTCTCAGATGTCTTTAGTTGGTGTCTTTCATTACACTAAATTAGTTGGATTTTTACAGGCAGAAAAAATATCTTCCCATATCTTTTTAATTTTCCCACATGTCTATTACATTCTGTGCCCAGTAGGCTCTGAGTAAATGTTGACTAACCCATTAATAAAATGATGTAAATCAAACAGCAGGTTCTTTTTTTTTTTCCACTTTCAGTGCATTTATTTTCTTTGCTGGTGTACTGTTTTATTCAAAGCTCCACGAATTTGATTTAATTTTTTTAGAAATAAAAGAACGTAGAAAAAAACTTAGTTCATTTGGGTCCTGTGTACTCGGATATCATGCCTAACCGTAGAACTTGGCAACTACATATCAATACCTAATTAGCTCAGGCAAAATTCAAGCTACTTACCCATTGTGGAAGCTTTCAACTTAAGTTTTCTTGAAGGGAAATTAAGAAATAGAGACCTAAAGTGCTTTTCTCTTCTTTTCTGTTCCCTTTTCTTATCTCTTCTTGAATTTCCCAAAAATTATGCAGAAAGTCTCAGATGGAAACTGAATGTGCTCTTTCTTGTAGTAGTGAACTCAGCCACAACATCCTGTGAGCAAGGGCCTAGAGATGAGGGAGCCTGAAAGTCAGGAGGATGGCAACGCCAAGGAAGAGAGAGTCCAAGCCCAATCTATGAAAGCAAACCTCAGGCCATCACTGTAGACACAAGCTCCATTTGGGGGAGAATCAGCAGCACCTAGGGCATAGAAATTCTGTTCCATTCTTCCCTCGTCCTCACTTTGTCTCCTTCTCTCCTGCATTCACTCACCCCATCCCCATCTTTGCATAGATAAACCCACTTCCCTTCTCATAGAGAAAAGAGGGGAACTTGCTTGACTGGGGGGTTGGGAAGCCACTCACATTATGTTTTGAATGGAGAGTTCCATTTTCATTTGTTACCCCATTGCCTCTGTGACTTCCCTGCAAGTGGAGCCAACAATTCCTTTGAGAAAGACCCAAAACTCTTCAAATACAGTAAGTCTCAACCTCCCCAGATAAGATGGCATCTATGCTAACTAAACCCTTTGAGAATTACAAGCTATGTTTTAGACTCTCATTACAGGCTGTTGTAGAAAAGACCTATTTGGTGATGCCACTGTAAGGCCAACTGGTAACAATATTGTTCATATTCTAAATGAGCACAAACCGTAATAGAGAAGGTAAAGATAGGGAAGGAACTACAAAAAATATGATCAAATAAGTAGACATCCAAGTCTCCAAAATCTTGTCCTTTTTCAAATGACCTTATGAAAGCTGAAAATTGGGCAACAAGGGGAAATAAAAGAAAAAAAAGGGCTTTGCCTGTTCCTTCCTATTTCCTTTGTTTGGTTTTCTGAGAAATGTGTTTTGTAACATAATTTTGGCATATCTGCTATTGGCAGAAGCTTGTAGAATAATTCCTTCATTAGTGTGCAGAATTTGATTCAATGATTCATTTTGAAGTCAGAACTTCACTACCTGTAATGGAATCACATAGGCTATATTAGGATATTTCCTAGGTTATCAGAACAGGGATTATGGTTTGTTTGTTTTTTTTTAATCAAGAAACAGAACGGGAAGGAAGGACACAGAGAAAGAAAATTGGGGGAAAAAATTAAGAGCCAACTATGAAAGGGAACAAACCATTTAATTCCTGCTAAAGTGAAGCCCAGTTACTTGCACAGTGATGTGTTCCTCATTAGTCATTGTTTGTGAGGGTACAGAGGATGTCAAGGAGAGATATGTGATGCTTCCCTAAGTCTTTCATAAACTTCTCCATTCACCCCCCAGGAAAACCCCACACTCCTAGCTAGCTAACCATTTGCAGCAACAGAGGAGAATGAAGGCAATCCAACAACATAGAGGTAGGTCTAGATTGTACTGGAGGACATCTGTCTCCTTCCTTGGAAAAGGCTATAGCTCCCTAACATCTTAGAGACTTGTGCACCCACCTCATTCATAGTTTGGTATTTGAAAGCAGATCCAAAGTGGAGAGATTGTGACAAGATTCTAAACACATATTGTACTTGTTTCTGAATGGCAATACTAAGTATGGATGTAATCTTTTTGGGGAGATGGAGGCTTACTGGATTTGGAGAGTTTTTGCTCTTCCTTGAAGATCCTGTTGGGCTCCACTTGCTAGATTTGTAGTAGTAGTCACAGAGGGGATAGGGTAATGAGTAATATAGAACCCAATTCAAAGTCTGACCCCAACCAAAGATATGGACAACCAAGGTCCTACACACACACACACACACACACACACACACACACACTCACACGCACACGCACACACACACACACGCACACACACATACATACACACAATATTCCTTTCAGGCAAACTAGCCTTAACCTGGCCTTGAAGGGCCAGTGCCCATCAAACCACAAGACAGAGCTGAAGAAGCCTGAACTCCCTCTGGCACTCTCTGTGTCCAGAGGTGGGTTAGTATCCAATTTTGACCCACAGAGCCTAATATTTGTGCTTTCATTCAGATTAGAAAAGTGTCTTACCATTCATTCTTTCATTCAACCAACACTTGAGAATTGACCATGTCCCAGGCCTAGCTATGACTAAGGTGTGAATAAAACCAAGTCCCTGCTCTCATAGAGCTTAAATATCGGTATCTTTGTAAGTCATTTTAAATCATTCCATGGAGAAAGGGTAGAATATGAATACACTATCACAACCAAATCAAAGAAATAAAATATTTGATGAAGCCTGTGTGCATATTCTTGCTTCCTCTCTTTCCTGAGTCACGTGCGCCTCTGTCCTCTGTCTTTCCCACATAACCCAGGCTTAAAAGCCAATGTCTTCAGTATAAAGGAGTTTCATTCTCAGAGTATTTGTAAACTAAAGTGACCTTTGAGGCTAAAAGTCCTCTTCCCAAAGCAAACTTTTGTGCAAATGGGCTGAGCCAGAGGTGCCAGGGGTGACAAGAGGGAAAAGAAGCATGGAGCTTGGAGGAGGGGGAAAAATGGCTGCCATGTCTTGGATGACTCTTCCAACTGAAGGGCAGAATTCTCAACCCTGGGCTGGCTGGATGGGCAAGGAGCTGTAGTCCTCTGAGAGAAGGAAGAAAGGAAAGTCCTGGGAAGACTTAATGGAGAGGAAATTCATTGTTTGAAAGCCACTGATGCCTCTATTTTGTATTTTCTTCCTCAAGGAACTCAACCTTGGAGTTCATGCATGGTTCAGCAAAAACTTACTGATTGTCTCCTTTGCATCATGAACTACTCTAAGCACTAGGAATATACATCAGTGAACAAAATAGGCAAAAATTCCTGCTATCCTGGGGCTTACATTCTAGGAAGAGGACAGAAAATAAAAACAGCACAGAGCTTAGAAGGGTAGAGAAATGGCCTCGATAAGTGGTAGTCTATCGGCAAGTGATAAGTACTGTATGTAATATAATATATACTGCATATATATTATATATAAATATAAAAAGGGGCCAGGGAAAAAGAAAGTTATGTGGGGTGTGCAGTATTAAAGTTATGATCAGTCAAGTGGAACTAGGTTAGAAATCGTGAAAATAATTTTAAAACACCCAATGGCTTGGAAGGTAAGTATTATGATTTTAAATAATTCAAGGGTCCAATAAGAAATGTGGTGGAAACAAGAAAATATTTTGAAGTGTTTCATGCACTGGGCGTTCCCAGCCCCATTTTGACACCCACCCACCCCGCCCCCTGCTCTCTTAACACTGCAGTGGTCTAGGGTTCTTCCAGGCAGATGTTGCCTATTCAGGTGGGGCACCTTTCAGTGTCATCAGGCTGCAGGCACCTCTGTTCTGCTTCCCACCCTTGGCCCCTGCCCTGTGCCCAGCACACCCCATTTTCTTCCCACCCGGCTCTGTCCTGCACCCAGGGCACCCTCTTCCCTTCCCACCCTTGGCCCCGCTCAGCACCCAGCACTCCTCTCCCCACCCACCCATCCCCTCCCCCTGTATTTTTCCACCCCATATGTCCAAGTTCCATCTCATCCCTGAAAACAGCCTCCTCTTGGCCAGACCTTGGACCCAGAGTTGCATGTACCTACAGCACAGTCTACATCTGAGACTACAGACTTAATGCAGAGACTCATCTATTCCCTGTATGTGAAGGCCAGAAACACACTCTGGATGGGCAAACCTTTGGCTAAAGGGACTCTGCAAAATAGGGATGGGTATAGCCAAAAGCGGGTCAGAGTGAGGCCCATGGAAGGGCTCCTCTTGTCTCCGCCACCACCACCACCACCGCCACCACCGCCACCGCCGCCATCACCGCCACCACCACCACCATCATCACCACCATCATCATCACCACCACCACCACCATCACCGCCACCACCACCATCACCACCACCACCACCACCATCATCACCACCATCATCATCACCACCACCACCACCATCACTGCCACCACCATCATCACCGCCACCACCACCATCACTGCCACCACCACCATCACCGCCACCACCACCATCACCGCCACCACCACCACCACCACCACCATCACCGCCACCACTACCACCACCACCATCACCACCACCATCACCACCATCATCACCACCACCACCATCAAGAAATACAGCATCTGTAACTGTGCATAGGCAGTCTTTGATTATTTCCCTATCCCTGAAGTAGTACTCTTTAAACCACAAAAACCAAATACCTATCCTGTACCACACCATACTTTTGTAGTTTTTTGCCTTTGAACAAATATTATTAATGACATACTCTTGAACTGGTTTATTTTGGCTTTATTTAATTGATCCCATAACCTAATTAATTATGGAATATGCTTTGTCACCTATTGCCTCCTAAACCAAGGTACTTTTTCCACTGTAAACAAGTAAAAAAGAAATAAACAATTGCTAACACTAAGAAATAATCCCCAGTCCACTTTCAATGTGTGTGAAGCAAGTAGTGCTTGAGGGTTACCAAAAGACCTACCAAACCAAGTAGCAGTTAACCAGAGGCTCACCGCATTTGAAAAAGAATGTATATGGAATGAAAAGGAAAAGGCCCCCACTTACTCTCCAGTCCCATTCCCATTCCCATGAGCAACAACTGTCCAGCATTTCGTATCCTTCCCAGAAGTTTTCTCTGCTTATACAGACACATTCATACTCTATGCAGCTTCCCTTTTTCATAGGTGAGGGGAGCACCAAAACTTGGAGTGTATTCATCTGTAATTTGCTTTTTTTCCCTTAATAATACATCATGGGCATCCTTTCAGGTGAATATATAGAGAGAGCAATCATATTTTTCTTACTAGATGCCTAGTATTAATGGATGTCTCCATTTATGATCACTGAAATCATTTCTAGTATTTGTATTTCTACAAATAGTACTGCAATGTGTGTATACGTGTATATGTGTATATATTCATATGTCTTTATGAATTTGTAGAAGAGAGTCCAAGAAATGGAACTGCTATAGTTCATATAGTATACAACTATCTTCCCAAAGTGCTGTGATCTTTTATGTAACCATCAATAGCATGCCTTTTCTCCCCACCTATATCAGTTAGACATACATCATATGCATCTTCTGAATTTTTGCCAATCCGATAGGTAAAAAAACCTTATCTCTTACTAATTTGCATTTCTTCAATTCTTCAATTATTAGTTCAATTAATATACATTTATATGTCCCTTGTAATTCATTCCTTAGCGAAATGCATGTGTAAATCCCTTGCTCATTTTTATTGTCTTTTTTTCTTTTCTTATTGATTTGTAGGAGCTCATTTATTTTGGGGTTATTAATCTTTGTCCAGAATATTTGTTATAAATATTGTCTCCCACTTGTTACTGATACTTGCACTTGTTTTTAATGCTTTTTTTGCTGGAGAAAGGTTTTTAATTTTTGACTCAGATCTGTCCATTATTTCTGTGTGGTTTCTGGGTCTCATGTCTTACTTAGGAAGTTCTGTCTTACCTCTTGAATATATTCTCTTTTTTTTCTTTTCAATGTATACTTATTTGTTTTTTTTTTTAAGATTTTATTTATTTATTTGACAGAGAGAGACACAGCGAGAGCAGGAACACAAGCAGGGGGAGTGGGAGAGGGAGAAGCAGGCTTCCCGCTGAGCAGGGAGCCCGATGTGGGACTCGATCCCAGGACCCTGGGATCATGACCTGAGCTGAAGGCAGATGCTTAACAACTGAGCCACCCAGGCGCCCTATACTTATTTGTTTTTTAAAAAATTTTACAAATATACAAATTCATACTCAAATAATTCAAATAACACAGATGAATAAACAGTAAAAGTTGTTTTCTTTTTTTTTAAGATTTTTTTTTTTTATTAGAGAGAGAGAGTACAAGCAGGGGGAGTGGCAGGTTGAGGGAGAGGGAGAAGCAGGCTCCCCGCTCAGCAGGGAGCCCAATGTGGGACTCCATCCCAGGACCCTGGAATCATGACCTGGGCCGAAGGCAGACGCCCAACCGACTGAGCCACCCTGGCACCCCAAAAGTTGTTTTCACTCTTGGGGCGCCTGGGTGGCTCAGTTGGTTAAGCATCTGACTCTTGGTTCTAGCTCAGGTCATGATCTGAGGGTGGTGAGATAGAGCCCCCCATCGTGCTCCACACTCAGTGGGGAGTCTGCTCAAGATTCTCTTCCTCTGCCCCTTCCCCACGCTCTCTCTCTCAAGTAAAATAACTAAACCTTTTTAATTTTTTAATTTTTATTTTTTAAAGATTTTACTTATTTATTTGACAGAGAGAGACACAGTGAGAGAGGAAACACAAGCAGGGGGAGTAGAAGAGGGAGAAGCAGGCCTCCTACAGAGCAGGGAGCCTGATGCGGAGCTCGATCCCAGGACCCCGGGATCATGACCCAAGCCGAAGGCAGATGCTTCACGACTGAGCCACCCAGCCACGCTAACTAAACCTTTTTTATTTTTGTTTTTATTTTTTTTAAGATTTTATTTATTTATTTGACAGAGAGAGGGAGAGAGACAGTGAGAGAGGGAACACAAGCAGGGGGAGTGGGGGAGGGAGAAGCAGGCTCCCTGCCAAGCAAGGAGCCCGATGTGGCGCTCGATCCCAGGACCCTGGGATCATGACCTGAGCCAAAGGCAGACGCTTAATGACTGAGCCACCCAGGCACCCCTAAACCTTTTTTAAAAAGTCGTTTTCACTCTACTCTTCCACTCTCAGTTATTTCCCTGAAGGTCACCACCATTGACTTGGAAGACATCTTTGCCTTGTCACATTGATTCCTATTTCATCTCATTTCGAAATGGGCTCAAGACTGTTTCCAAGGATTAGCATTATAAAGCAGAAAACGTCCAGATTCCTAAGATAAAAATAAACCACATGCTCATGAACACACAATTTCTGATTCAGAGATCAGAGAACATTGTCTTACTGGGAAGAGCCGGTAAACAATGAACGAAATCCTCTTGATCACACTCAGTGGTTTCATTCAGCTTTTCTTACAACAGCCTTCAAGGTCCATGGCTTCATGCCATTTGATCAATTTAAGATAGGCCAGTATCAAGCCCTACAGGTTAGCACCTCTCTGATAGAGAAAATTGTGGATGAAAGGATTTACGACACAATCTTACTTTCTTGAAGACAGTGATCAGAGAAGGGAGCAAAAGTAAAAGCGCTGCAATCTTTGCTTTTCACAAAAAGTGAGCCAATGTCTGTCTTTATTGTAATTTTGATAATGAGACGAACTTGTGAGAACAATTATGAATTGCTGTAACCATTAAAGCCAGGTGGATCTAGGGAGGACACAGTGCAATGGGCTAGAAGCATCAATGAGGAGGAAGGAGGACCCCTCCTGGCTCAGTGGTATCAGGCAGGGGTGTAGGGCGTTGGGAAGAGAACAGGGAAGTTGTGTCCTCAGGGGAGATCCATATTTTGTCCAGAGCAAGAAGCTAAGAACATAAGAGTATAAGGGGGTATAAGCTAAGAGTATGGGGGGGGGGGGTTGGTAATGCCCACGGGCTCATGTAAGGGTTTCAGGGTTTAGGGAGGGATGGGAGACATGGACAGAATGAAGAAGGTGTGATACCTGTGTGGAGATTAGGGGGCCAGGAGAGGAGGAGTGACCTGGGTGTCTGGGGCTTCCTAGAGTGATTGAACAGAGCTAAAGGCATAATGAGATGAGTCCTCATAGACTCAAAAGAGAGACTGGTGGGGAGGCTGCCAGTGGTTTTTTATTAGTAGTTAAATTATCTCGTTTAGTCTGTTAGTTTTCTTCATGTGCTTTAGAATTTTGTTTGAGGCCTTTGTTTTACCTTCTTTGGTTTTGTTGTGAGGTGTGCGTGTGTTGGGGGGCTGAAAAGTTTGCTTTGTTATTTCTTTCCAAGCTCGCTCCCCGCCGGCCCTTTCGGCCCTTTCTCGTTGTTGCCTGCGTCAAGGCTCCTACGGCGGGCTAGTTTAGCACCTGGTGTTTTCCGGATCCCCGTTCAAAAGAGATGAAGGGAAGGTGAAGTGGCACCAGGCAGCTTGGAGTTGGTTCTGTCCTTGCTGCTCTGTGCCGCGTCCTGCCAGTGTGAATGGGCACCTTCATTCCGCTGCACCCCCATGAGCGGACCCTGGCACTTTTAGACTTCTTTCACACTTGGGGAAGCCCGTCTCTGCCCCAGGGTCATCCTCCCGGCCAGGAGGGCGAAAGCCACAAGGCAGACTGGGAAATGTAGTGCTAGCGCTACCATACTCCTTATGCGGACTGGGACCAATTTCAGCAGGATCAAAGATGTAAAGGTAAAAAGAGAATCTAATTTTTTATTTTTATTATTTTTTAAAGATTTTATTTACTTATTTGACAGAGAGAGACACAGCAAGAGAGGGAACACAAGCAGGGGGCGTGGGAGAGGGAGAAGCGGGCTTCCCGCGGAACAGGGAGCCCAATGCAGGGAGCCCAATGCGGGGCTCGATTCCGGGACCCTGGGATCATGACCTGAGCCAAAGGCAGACGCTTAACGACTGAGCCACCCAGGCGCCCTGAGAATCTAATTTTTTAAAAAGTAATTAAGAGTTGGGGAAGGTTTTTAGAGGAAGATTGTTTTGTAAATCAAAAGATAAATGGTTGGGGCGCCTGGGTGGGTGGCTCAGTCAGTTAAGTGTCTGACTCTTGGTTTGGGCTCAGATCATGATCTCAGGGTTGTGAGATCCAGCCCAGTGTCAGGCTTAGTGCTGGGCATGGAGCCTGCTTAAGATTCTCTCTCTTCCACTTCCTCTGCCCCTTCACCCTTCTAAGAAAAAAAAAAAAAAAAAGGTAAATGATCAAATAGTGAATTAAGAGCTCTTACAAATCAATTTTTGAGATATAATTGATACATAACATAATATTAGTTTCAGGCATACAACATAATGATTCAGTATTTGTGTATGTTGCAAAATGACCACAAAAAGTCTAGTTAACATCCATCACCACACATAGTTACAAATGTATTTTTCTTGTGATGAGAACTTTAAAGATCTACTCAGCGACTTTCAAATACACAATACAGTATTATTATCATAGTCAGCATGCTGTACATGATCTCCCCAGGACTTATTTATGGTTTATAACTAAAAGTTTGTACCTCTCGACCCCCTTCACCCAATTCACCCACCCCCTCCTCCTATTCTCTGTATCTGAGTTTGGTTGGGTTTTTTGCTTTCTTAGATTTCATATATATAAGTGAGATCATATAGTATTTACCCTTGTCTGTCTGACTTACTTCACTTAGCGTAATGCCCTCACATGAGAAAATGGCAAGATTTCCTTCTTTTTTAAGGCGGAATAATATTTTGTTGTACATCTATGCCACATTTTCTTTATCCACTCATCCGTCAATAGACACTTTGCTTGCTTCCATATCTTGGCTGTTGTAAAGCTTCAATGAACATGAGGGATGCAGATAATATCTTTTCAAGTTAGTTTTTTCATTTTCTTACAAATCAATTTTTAAATAACCAACACCCAATCGAAAAATCAACAAATACAGACAGTTCACAGGAAAAAAACCCACAAATTTATATTTTTAATACATAAAGAATCTAAGAAAACTCACTATGAAAGAAAAGCAAATTAAAGCTCTACTAAATACTATTTTTACTTGTCTCTCCCAAGCTATCAGCTACTTTATCTTTGCATGGTGCCGACCTGTCACCAAAGCAGATGGGTCAAAGAAATGCTTAACGTATTTTGGGTGTGTTTCATAGCCCTCTGCATTTAAACATGATGTTCCTTCCTCATAGAATGTTCTTTGACCCTTTGTCATATAGATTTACATCTAACCCCAACTCATCCGTCAAAACTCAGCTCATCTCACCTTCTCTAAGAAGCCTTCCTTAGTTTACCATCATGACCAGCCTAGGCCTATTAATCTCTCTTCTGGCTTTCTGTGTAATTTTTTTTTTTAATTTGATCATATCCTTGTCTCGTTGATTTCAATCATTGATTTACTTGTTCCTTTTCCCAACTACTCTGCGCCAAGTCTAATTTGATTTTGCGTTCCCAAGGCCTAGCTCATTGGAAGCACTCAAAGATTCTTTGTTGGACGTATGAATGAAGAACTTGTTACTTCGCTGGGAGATTATACGTAGCTGGTTTAGCGATGCTAGATTATGTGCTAAGCACTCTCCACTGGGAGGCAGTGTTGTGCAGTGAAAAGCTCTTAGCTTTGCATGCCAGGAAACCAGGGTTCCCACAACAGTTCTGCCCCCTTCTACCTGCCTGTCCCTGGGCGGTGCACGATCCTAAGTTGCCGGCAAGATGGGAAGAATGAGCAGAAGACCATATTCCTTACAGAATTATTGTGCAGATCATAGATAATTTAGGTGGATCATTTAGGTCAAGTATCCAGCATATTGTAGATGCCTTTATCATAAGCCAGCTCTTGATTACTTGCTTATCTAATAATAAGCATAATTGCAGGGGAAGGCCTGGATCAAAGAAGTGTTCCTCACAGTCATGCTGCAAATGGTCCTCGCTCTCGAAGTTAGCAGCCCACCTCTCACCTCTGTCAGAGGACTCAGGCTTGGAAGCCCAGGGTTCAGAGGTTTTCGGGGCTCCACGGGACTAGGAGTTCCACTGGGGCTTACGCAAGTCAAGGGCTTGAGGGACGATTATTGCCAGGCCCTGGTTCAGCTGCATGTGCATTAAATAGATTTTTGTGCACTGGCCTGGGAAACAAGCCACCATCTATAATTCTGTTTCTATGGGGAAAGGCTTTCTGTGTTCCAAACAACCAACTTACTAATGAACTCCTGGAACACAACCTATTTGTCGACGGGGACCGGCTGACTGGGTTTACATGGCTGAGCCAGCCGCCCGAGCGACTGCACAGTGTTGATCTAATTATAATGAATTCTCTACGGTGACTAATCTAGCTGTGGTCTCCACAATTGAAGAGGAATTTTGAAAAATTGGAGAGTGTTCTACAAAGAACCACAAAGATGATTAAAGGACTGAAGGAAAATAATCTAGTCTGGTCTCTATAGTTTTAAGAGGACTGTAGAAACTACTCATGTAATAATCACTCTCAAATGAAGAAAGTATTTGATTCTGTACTGTGTCAAGTGCATTTATCGTTTGCTAATTGACAATGAATTAATTCGTAGAGAAGGGAACCAATGTTTGTTGAGCACCCATATGGGGGTATCAGACACTTAGCAGGCCTTTTATATACATTATTTAAACTTATCCTCAGCACCACCCTGTCAGAGAGACCTCACTATGTCTATTTCACAGATGAGGAAACTGATTTTCAGTGAGATTCATTTGTGGAAAATCTAATAGCTAATAATGCAGAACACAGATTCAAATCAGGTCAGATTAATTTCAAAGCCCCACTAACCAATTTTCTACACTGCAGCCAGAGTGACCTTTCTGAAGTATAAACTTGATGATGTCCTTCTCCTGCATCAAACCACTCTACGGCCCCACTCTGCTCCTGGGATGAAACTCAAGCTTCTTAACACGGCCCATGGGACCCTGAGTGTCATGCCTCCTGCACCCCACCCATTCCCCTCAGCCCCAGGGCTGTGTCCAAATATCTTCCCATTTGTTTATTCCTCCCTCTGATTCCAGCCTCCTAGCCTTCACACATGCAGTTCCCTCTGCTTTTCTGCTTTTCCTTTTCTGTTGATCAGCTTTCTTCTCTTCGCCTGTGGATCTCAACTTGTACATGCCTTCCTTTGGAAGCCTTCCCTGTGCTTCCAAGTACAGACTAATCAGTTCTCCGTGGACTCCCCGTGTATCACATTTCCCATTACCACAGCATTATCACACTGCATTGTAACTGTGTGTCGATTTAGCCTTAAAGATGCACCCCCCCGCCATACACATACACACCCCTCAATAATTAACTGTTAAACAAATGTTGAATGATCATATCACAAGTTATTTTTGCAAACAATAGTCAAAGTATTGATATCTACAAAACATTTACCTTTTTTTTTTTAAAGAAAAAAAAAAAAGAGGATTTGCAGTTATCCTGATCATAATATGGTTCTCCCTTGTTTTCCGGTGTGTTTTCTTGAGAGGAAGGAAAGAAATACAGCTGCCAGTAGGATGCTGGGTGCTGCATAAAATGCTCGCCTGCCCATGGGAGTGTGTCCCCGGTGCACATCATCCATCATCTGGGTCATGGCAGAAAAGAGATTGAGACCCTTCCAACCTCTGCTGGCTTCAGGAAGGACCCACTGAATCCATTACATTTGAAAGAACATTGATCTTTGTAACTTCCTCCAGGGAGAGATCTCCAACCCTATCTGGTGTCAGACAACCAACCCCTGGGGTAGGGAAATTCTTCCTTTTGTTTAACTTTAATAAGCCCGTTTCTGTTTCTGTGTGTGCTCTTGGAAAGAGAGTAAAAGCAGCCATCCCCTTCCATGCAGTGGTTCCTCTGAAGTTCACATCCATTGCTGGTGCTTCTTAAGTCATCTCGAAGCGTTTCCTCTCTAAGCGGGATCATCCCAGGTCCTCTAGCCCTTCTTTGCTGGTCACTGAATGACGATTTGGCTTTTGCTGTGAAACTCTCTCCACATTCTCTCAATCCCATTGAGCTGTGGAGACTAGAGCCAGCCCAAGCTCTCTGTTACAACCCAGATCAGTGCAGAGTCGTGTAGCAATTACCTCATGATACAGACATGCTTTTCATTTGCCACAGTTCTCTGCTTGCATTTTTTTTAATCATCAGAACTGCAGGGTTGTGACAATTCCTCCCGGTCAACTGGCTATCCACTAAAGCTATACTTTCAATTTTCCAGCCAACTGCTTTTGAGTGGCTGGCACCTTGCCTTTGACTATGTTCACTTTTCAGCTCCAAGTGCATAACCCTGAATTTTTCTCTGCTGATCTCCATCCAGCCTGTGTCCCATTATTCCAGTTGACCAGCATTGCCTTCTCTGACTATTCTAGCCTGCAGAAATCTTTTCCTTTTGTGGCACCTCAGGGTTTGTGTTATCAGCCGCCTACTTCCTGTGCGCATTTCCTATAGATCAGTGCATTTGTCAGATTAAGCTAAATTATGCTGCTGTAAACCGATCACCCCTAAATCTCAGTGGCTTAAAACCGTCGTTTTGGCTTCTCTTTTCTTATTTGCGCTACACTGTCTACACTGATCAGCAGAGGGGCTCTGATCATCATGGTCATTCCATGGTCCAGGTTGGCAGAAGTTCTATCATCTCGGGACTCTACCACCTCAGTGTGAGGCTTCGGGGTTTGCTGAGGTGGGGGGCACAAAGCATGGAAGATGGAAAGTTTCGCACGTTTCTTCCATCTAGATGTGATACATGTTGCTTACGCTAACATCTCTTCAGTTAAAGCAAATCACATGATTGTGACTAATTCCAAGGGGATATATGTTCTGAAGGAGAAAAGAACTGAAGAGAAATCTTGGTATTCATTAATAAGGTCTCCCACAACCCATGAGATTCTAATTTTCCTAAACACGGTGATCTTGTCTTTTATTTCTGTATTGTCCATAAATTCTTGTAAGAAGACTTGTAGATTCTGGGCCTATTTTTCTCCCACTGAGCATCTCTTACAAAAACAGAAGGATTTTTCTATTCCGTGATCCAGATTATATAGGAAGATGTTAGGTCAAAGACCAGATTCCACAAAAAGCTGCTAGCAGCTTTTTAAGACTGAGCCACATAATATACACCTTTTCTCTACTGATGAGGGTGCTTTACAAGACAGGATTATTAGGAAACCGGTGGCATGAACTTGTGAGAGACCTCTCTCTCTCAATCTACCAGATCCACTGCTCAGCCAGATACACCATTGTAACTGATCGCAGGTCACAAATACAAGAGGAAGAGCAGACCATCCCCAGTGTTTTAAAATCTAAAAAAGACAAAGGGATCTGGGGGAGGAGGTGAGCGCCACAGAAGATACAGGACAGCGGATTGTAAACCGGAGCCTCACTCAGCCTCTGGGGAACTCTGTGACCTTGGGAAAGCCATCCCGCTCCAGTGGATCTGGGCTCCAGCTCTTGGAATGGAGGGGACCTGACCTGTGCTTCTCAGGTCTGGCTGCTTATCAGAATGCCCTGAGGAGTTGTTTTTTTTTTTTTTAAAGATTGTATCTATTTATTTGACAGAGAGAGAGAGTACAAGCAGGGGGAGCAGCAGACTCCCCACTGAGCGGTGACCCTGACGTGGGTCTTGCTCCCAGGACCCTGGAATCATGACCTGAGCGGAAGGCAGACACTTAACCGACTGAGCCACCCAGGCTTCCCCCTGAGGAGGTTTTTAAAAACAGATCCTTAGGCCTCACCTAGGCCTTGTAAATCATCTAGCTGCAGGAGCTAGAATCTATCATCTGTAATGATATCTGTAAATGTGGACTACTCCACAACTCCAACCTTGCCTTTCTCTCAAACTTCTCTCGCTTCAGTGCCATCCATTCTTCCAGGACTCTGTGTCTTCAGTTCAAACCTGAGAAGCACAAAACCGGATTCATCATTTGATTCAGGCCCTAAACCACTCTGTAAATATCCAGATTTCCCGTAGATGAACGGTACAACCATCCATCCAATTAATGAAGCCAGAGAAAACTGGATTCATTTTAAATTCCTCCCTCTCCCCACCCGGTTAATCCTTCAGTCCGGAACATCTCTCTCCTTTATGCCCAGAGTCACTGCCCTAAGCTCAGGCCTTCATCCTCTGCCCAGATTACTACACTAGTCTCTTTCTACATTTCCCTGACTTGGATCTCGCCCATTCCTCCTCTTCCCCCCCATCCAGATCCCTTGATTTCAGAGTGATCATTCTAACATAAAGAATCTGCTAAAACGTCTTCGATGATTTTCCCACTGCCACTAGTTTAAACTCTAAATTCCCCTGGATGGCATTCAAGCTCCTTCAAGATGTTCTCCCGCCGTTTCAGGGCCATTGGCAGTGGCTTCCCTGCTCACAGTATACCCTGCAGCAATATCAGCTACCAGTGGTCCCTGAACTTGGTTCCCTCCAATGGAAACCCTCTTCCTACACCTGCTTTCCGGATATGACCTGCCCACTGCCAGGTTTGGGACGACTTCAGTCTCCTCCCAGAAACCTGACCAACTGCTCCTATGCATCCACTGTACTCTGCTCACACCCCCCTGCTGCCAGAATGGAGGCTACTAAGGGCCTGGGACACTGCCTGACACAAAACCACGAATATGTGACGATATATGAATGACCCTGTCGGCTCTAAACATCCTGTAAATCTATGTATGCTTCAGTGCAAAAGATGAAGTATAAGATCAAATTCCATGATGAAATTAACACCTGGGCAACGATATGCAGCAAGGTGGATATGAACAGAGGTCTGAGCAGAAGAGGAAGAAGTAGGGAGTGGGAGGCCCAGAGCAAGGAAAGAAAGACTGACAAAGTCATGGGTGTGCAGCACAGAAAAATCAGATCCTTTTTTTAAAAAAAGATTGTGTGTATTTATTTGACAGAGAGAGACATAGCAAGAGAGGGAACACAAGCAGGGGGAGTGGGAGAGGAAAAAGCCGGCTTCCCGCCGAGCAGGGAGCACGATGTGGGCCTGGATCCCAGGACCCTGGGATCATGACCTGAGCCAAAGGCAGGCGCTTAACGACTGAGCCACCCAGGCGTCCCAATGGCCTGAGTTCTTAAAGCAAATTATTTTCACTTCCAGCTGCTTTTCTCTGACCCTCTCCTCAAGTATTGACATGTGCTAAGCCTAAAGAAAAGCAGAAGCTATCCTTAGAAAAACTAAAAAATGCACAACTCCCAAAGTCAAGAAATTTTCCCATTGGCTCTTCCCTGGAGGAAAGTTTCATTGACAGGCTCCTTAATGCTCCTGGAATGACCAGGACTCAAATATGTGACTTCCGTGGCCCAAGCCATCATCACCGTAAAAAATGTCCCTCTTTTAATACGCTTCTTGTTTAAACAAACCTTAGAGGACTGTTTGGTGCCAGATTCTTAGAACTGTCCGTACAATGAATTTTTTTTCTTGAATGTTTATGCTGCCCAGCCTGTAGAATTCAACTTAACAAAGAACGTTTAGTGTAAGGTAGCCATGTGGATGAATAGTTTTTTTGTGTGCTTGCTAAAAATGGGGGCTCAAAAGAACAAATCGAAAACCCATTAGGAATAATTCTGTTTTACCCAGTGATAGGCAGAAATCATGCAGGGAAAGGGAGGAAATGATAAAAGACCTTATTCTAAAGAGGCAACAGAGTCAAATGTAGTCAAAGAACTGGGAAACCAAAACCAGACCAGCCAACAGCTCAGCTGTAGGAATGAGACACCACAACCAACTCTCTGTCTCTCCTTCCGTGTCTCCGTCTCTCTCTGACACACGCACACACACACTTCACACATGGAATTCACTGAGAACTGTCTCAGAGCAGAGAACCTCTTGGCTTGATACTTAAACTCTGTGATAATTACTGGTATGAAATTCTTAGGCAGCAAAGAGCAGTAAGCGGTGTTACTATGATCCGCCGTGTAATAAAAGTTTCGCTTTAAAAAGCAGCAGGTAAGATGCAAAGATGTGCTATGTGGTCCTTTTAGGCAATCTCTCCTTTTGGACACCCACCCACGCACACACCACCACTTTTGCTCCATACCCACCACAGCGTATCCACAACAATGAAGAAGAAACCCCAAATCCAAATAACAAGCTCATGGAGATTCTTTGTGCAGATCAGTCTCAGTCTGCAGCCTCTGCTAGGGGTAGGAAACTGGATTGGGGAAGGAAACTGGATTGGGGAAGGAAACTGGATTGGGGAAGGAAACTGGATTGGGTCAGGTCAACAGGAGGGAAAATCTCCTTTGACCTCGACCTTTTCCACTGTCATTGCTCACAGACGCGCAGGACTTTGGATGAGGCATGGGCTCCTGTCCCGGGTGTGGTCCCAGCCACAGTAGACTATGTGGACTCAGCAGTGGTCGATGTCCCTCCTATTCCCTCACTTTACTATGAACTTGCAACTTTTTCCAAGGTTGTTTATTCCAAAATATAAGCTCTTTGGAAAAGGTTCACTTTGTGAACTTCAGGTAAGCCAATGACAGCGGAATAGGATCTGACTTGTCTAAAGTGCCTCCTCCTAAGGAGAGGCCCATGTGCTACCAGCCGATGCCTCTTCCCAACAGAGCTGTCCTTTGTCATCTGCACTGTCACCCCGATCTTCTCTCTGTCACTCAGCCTCACACCCACCGTGGTAATCTGTTCTGGCTGCCATAACAAAATACCATAGACTAGGGGTCCTATAAAACACAGATATTGATTTCTCACAGTTCTGGAGGCTGGGAAGTCCAAGATCAAAGTACTGGCAAGGGACCTTCCAAGGTACCTTCTGAGGCCTCCCCTCTTGGCTTGCACGTGGGTGTCTTCTCCCTGTGTGCTCACACAACCTCTTCTCTGTACTCACGTTGGATGGGTGTTGGCTGGAGGTGGAGGGAAAGAGAATGAGAAAAAGAAAGTGAAAACTCTCTAGTGTTTCCTTCTCCTTTTATAAGGACACTAATCAGGGCCTGAACCTTAGGACCTTAATTACTTCCATAAAGGCCCTGTCTCCAAATACTGTCATCTTAGGGGTTGGAACTTCAAAATATGAATTGAAGAAGACACCATTCAGTTTATAGCATCACCTTGGCTTCCTCCCTCCCACCTAACTTCCTACTTACCTTTGGCTCTAGCAACTAAGTGGCAGTAACAGGAGGAGATGTGACAGGAAAAGAACTAGGAAAATTATCTCTGCTGTCTCTACAGCAGAGAAAAGAATGTAGAGACAGGAAATGGATTAACTGAAGAGAACGGTACCACCAATTTTGCAGACTTAAAGCCCAAGACTGGAGCTTTAATTTTAGACCCCTCTGGTATCAGGATATCGCTGAGTGACAAACACCTCCCAATTTTAATATTTGAAACAACATTCGTTTCTTACCACTCACATATCTAGAGGCTAGCTGGATTTTGCCTGAAACAGGCTGGGCTCATTGGGCCACTCCTTCTAGGTTGCAACTGCCAGGCTGCTTCTTGGAGCAGATCTAGGGAGTAGAACTGTTCTACATTGTCTCTCATCTTTCTCAGACGTGTAAGCCAGTGTGGGTAGGTTCCTTTTATGGTGGTGGCTGAGGCTCAAAAGCAAAGCAGAAACACACAATGTCTCTTAAATCCTAGACTTGGAATGGCACACTGACATTTCTGTTTATGTCGTTGGCTAAAGCAGGCCACATAGTCAAGCCCAAAGTCAACAGTGTGGATGCAGGAAGGGGTGAAAGATTCAGTATACCACAGCTTCCTCTTCTTTACTTCCCAGAGCTGACACTTTACATGGGCTTCTATTATCACCTACATCTCCTGAATAGGTCTGCTTCTTACCCTGTCCTCCATCACCACCCTAGTCTGAGCTGTCATGTTCTTCCTAGACTCCACAACAGCCTCCTACCTGGCCTCTGCTTAACCAATCTTGGACCTAACCCCAAAATCATTTTTTTCAAATTCACCAATCTACTCATGTCACTTCTTATGACTCCGCTTGGTTCTGAGGATAAAGACAAAAATTTCTTATATCAGCTAGTGTCTGATGTAATCTGACAGCCATCAACTTTCCCACCTCACCTCAGAACCCACTTCCTCTCACTCTCCGTGTTTCAGCTCAGTGCCTTTTTTCTAGCCCTTCGTAAGTGCCCGGCTTTCTGCCATTTCAGGATCTCTAGAATGCTGTTTCTGTGCCTAGAACTGTAGCCTCTACCCCTGCCCTGTTAATTCTGATGTATCCTTCGGATCTCTACTTGAACATCCCTTCTTCAAGAAAGCTTTCCTCGATGGCTTCGGCCACATCAGGTTATTGTTGTTGTTGTTGTTGTTTTAAAGATTTTATTTATTTATCTGAGAGAGAGAGTGAGATAGAGCGAGCCTGAGAGGGGGGAGGGTCCGAGGAGCAGCAGACTCCCCGCTGAGCAGGGAGCCCGACGTGGGACTCAATCCCGGGACTCCAGGATCATGACCTGAGCCGAAGGCAGTCGCTTAACCAACTGAGCCACCCAGGTGTCCCAGGTTATTGTTTTAGAAAGCCTCATATCATCATGCACCTTTACTTCATGTCACTTTTTGCATTTTGTCATGATGTGCTTATTTGTGAGATCATTTAATTAATGTCTCATCTCCCCAACCCCCAGGGGTAAACTCCATAAAAGTAGGCACCATTTCTATTTTTGGTAATTATTATATCTCAGTGCCTGGCATGGTGCCTAGTACATGTCAAGAACCCAAGGCATTGGGCGCCTGGGTGGCTCAGATGGTTAAGCGTCTGCCTTCGGCTCAGGTCATGATCCCAGGGTCCTGGGATCGAGTCCCGCATCGGGCTCCCTGCTCCTTGGGAGCCGGCTTCTCCCTCTGCTTCTCTCTCTCTCTCTCCCTCTGTCTCTCATGAATAAATAAATAAAATCTTTAAAAAAAAAAAAAAAAAAGAACTCAAGGCATTTATGTTAAATGAATGAACAAACTTGTCCAAACAATCAAAGAAACAAAACTATTTTCAGGGTGCCTGGGTGGCTCAGTCTGTTAAGCATCCGACTCTTGATTTTGGCTCAGGTCATGATCTCAGCGTCATGAGATCGAGCCCGGTGTTGGGCTCTGCACTGGGTGTGGAGTCTGCTTAAGATTTTCTCTCTCCCTCTGCCCCTGCCTGCCTTCCCCCCTCTCAAAAATGAAACAAAACAAAAACAAACCTAACTCTTTTCATTTTCTTTCTCAAGAACCTGAGGACACTCATATTTTTTATTAAGATTTAACACACAGTTCAGAGAAAAACGTAATCCAGGACAAATTACAATTTCACAAAACATTCAAGAAATTTTTAGCCATAGACTCTTTCTCTCTGTATCCCTTTCTATATTTAATCCAGGTTTAGTCTGACAGAAAAAAGTATCCCAAGATCTAGGGACCCTTTACTATGTTTCACTTCATGGGTCTGCCTATGACTGCTGAGCAGACCTACTGTAGAACATGAATTTCTCTAAAAAAACAAACAAACCATGATTGATTACATGCTAAAGTAAGACAGTATATTCATATTTTTTGTTGAAAATTATCTTTACTATTCTCAATTCCAATCAACAATTCTGTATTATTAGCGTGATGGTAGATTGCTGCATCAACAGCCTCAATTAGTGGTCTCCTTTTAACAATATTCTTTGCAGTGTGAATTTGCAGTTCACCAAGAGATGGAGTCTATTATTCCACCCCTTGAATCTGGGCTGGTCTTCTTACTTTGGCTAATAGAATGCAATGGAAATGACATTGAGGCAATTATGATGAATGCATGCCTCAAGAAATCTTGCATTGCTTCTGTTCTTGGACTTCTGCTATTCCATAAAATGAGCCCAGGTTAACCTACTGGAGGATGAGAGGCTATGTGGAGCAATGTCAAGTTGTCACAGCCAGGGCAGTTCTAGATCAGCCCGCTGCCAGGCTCCAAGCAGAGATAAGCCAAGATTGCCTCAGATCACAGAACTCTGTTCAGGCAACTTAGAGATTCCCAAGTTAGATAAGTGCCTCTTGTTTAAATTTGGCATGGTTTTTACATGGCAATAACTAACTGAGACAGTGTTTAAAGCAATGTAACTAGGCTTCTAAAAGAAATTACTACTACCTCATACCTTTTGCTCCTGCCCCCAAATCATAGACCATTCAGAAAGACCTATCTGGGTTTAAAATCTCCTCTAAAGCATTTATTAACCAGATGGCTTTGGGTAAGTTAATTAAATAGTTCTAAGCTTCACATCCCTTACTTATAAAATAGAGTTAATAATATTGTGGCAGAGAAGAGATCTCTTCTGTTCCTTTCTCCACATTTCAGATCCCCAAATTTTTAGCTGGGCACATAGCTCCTCTCTAGGTGTGTTTATGTGACTAAGTTCTGGCCATGAGCTCTAAGCGAAATATCATGTGGTAGAAATCTTCCTAAGGAAGCTGGTACATTTCCTTTGCCCCCTTTTCCTTCATCCTTTCTCTCTCTGATGGCATCATAACCACTAGCCAATGATAAGGGAGAAAGCTCTAGTCCCAGAGGACTTCGTAAAGCAGAACTGTGAAACCAACCCTTCATTGCCTACCTCTGGATTTTTATGCAAGAGAAATAAAATTCTCCCTTGTTTAAGGCATTGCCATTTTAGGGGGCACCTGGCTGGCTCAGTCAGTGGAGGGTGCAACTCTTGATCAATCTCAGGGTTGTGGGTTTGAGCCCCATGTTGGGTATAGAGATTACTTAAAAATAAATTAAAAAGAAAAAGACATTTGTTATTTTAGGTTTCTGTTACTCACAATTGAACCTAATTCTGGCTAATATAAAGAGCCTTCTTGGTGGTTTGTTGTGAGTGAGGTAATAATATAAGTGCCTGGCATCATGCCTAGTATGCAGTAAGTAACAATAAATAAGTAGCTCTTATTTTTTTATTGGTAGTAATAGTAGAGGTAATACCAACATACCTCCCTGGCTAACACTGAGATAAAACTGGCAATATCACTGAAGTCAGCTAGAGCTATGGCTGTAGTCACAACATTTACATAGTAGTAAAGATCCATGACATGTGTTTGTTGATAATTTTATCTTAAAGAGTTTCCTACTTAACTCATTCGTCACTAAAATAACAGTTTTATCTTAATGAAATTTAGGAAACAGATGTATATGAACAATGATAGTGCAGCACTCACTTTGTCAAAATTTTAACTCATTAATGTAGTAAGCCCCAAAAAGATGGCAAAACAGAAAACTGTTTTGAGCAAGTTCTATATAGTTCTCTTTCCCTCATAAACATTTCAAAAGTCTATTAAAATGCAGTCTTCATATGTACTTGAAAAGCAATATTATATATAAAATATTACATTTACTAAAATAATATAGCTTATTATTAAATTATACCTCAGCTTTAAAATACTGAACAACTTTATTTTAGATATTGGAAGAAGAAATACTTTTTAGAAAACTATTACCATTGTAACTCTGCCATTAGCTCCTTTGGTATTCCCTACTGTGAAGATCATTATTTTGAGACTTGGAAAGTCAGCAAAAAGGCATGCAGAACCTCCCCCAGCACTGAATCAATTTTTTAAGACAAATTTTCCTCAGAAATATGGCAAAACACAGAGAAGTCATTCATAATGAGTTCCTGAAGCAAAAATTCTTTTTAATTATTCTGACATTGGAAAAAGAACTCACAGAGAAATACTGTTCATAGTGGATTCCATATACCATTTGATAGTTCTGTGTCATTACCAAAGTAACTAACAGGTCCCTATTTAACTGCAATGGGGCTTTTCCCATTAAGGTGCCTTTTTAAATTAATCAATTACAGAAGCCTATTGTGAAGACTTTTCAGTAAGTAAGATTTTCTCTGGAAATCAATAGAGATTTTTTTAAATGCTTATTGAGGAAAGTTGTTAGTTAGAAAATTGCACAAAAGTGCAATTTTGGACAGTAAAGTCAAGAAAAGTTTGGACTAACTAATTGGACAGTAAAGTCAAGAAAAGTTTTCAAGGTATAAGTAGACTTGAGATGTCTTAAGAAAGGATGGCAGTCTGACTAGAGAGAAACAAGAGTACATGAGGAACACAGGTTAAAGAGGAAGTAGGGTAGCCTGTGGACAAGTTGCCTCCTCAGTAGTGGCCAGTAGGATACTAGCTGGAAATAGTAGAACATAAGACTGGGAATGCAGACTGTGACATTGTGGAGAGCATGGTATTGGATGTTGTATCTAACCCATTAGTAATTGGTAATCATTAAAGTGTTCTTAACAGAAAGATAAAAAGAAATCAATGCTGACTTCACTGGGTAAATTCTACCAAATATTTACAGAAAAGTTAATACCAATTATTCATGAATTCTTCTAAAGATTTGTGAGTGAAAGTGTACTTCCATGAGGTCAGTATTACTTACCCTAATACCAAAACCAGGCAAAGGCATCACAACAAAAGAAAATTATAGACCAATAACCCTTATGATTATAAATGCAAAAATCTTTAACAGAGAATGAGGAAATCAAATCTAGCATCCTATAAAAGGATTATCCTCCATGACCAAAAGGGATTTATCCCAGGAATGTAAGGTTAGTTGAACATTAAAAAATCAGGTAATGTTGCCATATCAATAGAATAGAAAACAATAACAAATGCCACATAATTATATTAATAAATGCAAAATAAGTATTTGAAAAAACAAACCCTCATGATTAAAAAAAAAAATCAACAAACTAGGAAGGGCAGCTAGCTTCCTCAACCTGACAAAAGTCACTTAGAAAACCCATGGCTAACATCATGCTTAAGTAAAAGACTGGATGCTTTCCCCCTAAGATCAGGAAGAAAGCAAGACTGTCTGCTCTCACCTGTTCTATTCAGCATTGTACTAGAGGTTCTAGCCAGGGCAATTAGGCAAGAAAAAGAAATAAAAGGCATGTCAGTTAAAAATAAGCAAAACTATCTCTATTTGCAAATGACATGATCTTGTATACTGGAATACAAAGGAATACACACACACACACACACACACACACACAAATCCCATTAAAACTAATTAAAAAGTTCAGCAAGATTGTAGGCTATAGGATCAATATGCAAAATCAATTATATTTTTTACAATGAACAATCCAAATATGAAATTTAAAAAGCACTCCATTTATGAAAGCCTCAAAAGGAATTAAATACTTAGGAATAAATTTAACAAAAGAAGTGTAAAATGTACACTCTGAAAACTACAAAAATTGTTGAAAGGAGTTAAGGATGATCTAACTAAATGGAAAGCATCCCATGTTCATGGATCAGAAGACAATATTGCTAAGACAGCAATATTTACTAAACCTACAAATTTAATGCAATACTTATCAAAATCCGAGCTATTTTTGTAGAAATTAACAAACTGATCCTAAAATTCATATGAAAACTCAAAGGGCCTAGAATAGCCAAAACAATCTTGAAAAAGAAGAACAAAATTGAAGGGCCCACATTTTCCGATTTTAAAACTTAATTTTTTAAATTAAGACCATGTGGTTGTGGCATAAGACTACACACACACACACACACACACACACACACACACAAGTAAAGTAGAATTGAGAATACAACAAAAATCCTCACATTTATGGTCAATTGCTTTTTGAGAATGTTGTCAGAACAATTCAATAGACAGAATAGTCTTTTCAACAAATAGTACTGGGACAACTGGATATCTACATGCAAAAGAATGAAGTTGGACCCTTACCTTACACCATATATAAAAACTAACTAAAAATGGATCAAAGACAACAATGTAAGAGCTAAATGATAAGCTCTTAGGAGGAAACAAAGGGTAAATCTTGGATTTGGCAATGGTTCCTTAGATATGACACCAAAAACACAAGCAATCAAAGGAAAAAATAGGGGGTGCCTTGGTGGCTCAGATGGTTAAGCATCTGCCTTTGACTCCAGTCATGATCCCGGAGTCCTGGGATGGAGCCCCATGTTGGGCTTCCTGCTCAGTGGGAAGCCTGCTTCTCCCCCTCCCTCTGCCTGCTGCTTCCCCTGCTTGTACACTCTCTCTCTCTCTCTCTCTCTCTCTGTGAAAAACAAATAAAAATCTTTAAAATAAATAAATAAAAAATAAAGTACACCATCAGGAAATTGAATAGACAAACCACAGAATAGGAGAAAGTATATGCAGATCATATATGTGATAAGAGACTTGCATCTAGAATACATAATATTCTAGTCAATATCAACAAAGAATCCAATTAAAAAATAGGCAAAGGATCTGAATAGACATATCTCCAAAGTGAATATACTGATGGCCAATAAGCACATGAAAAAATGCTCAGCATCATTAGTCATAAGGGAAATGCAAATCAAACCACACGGGGTATCTCTTTACACCCACTAGTTTGGCTAGAATAGAAAAGACAGATAATAACAAGTGTTGGAAACAATGTGCAGAAATTGGAGCCCCCCTATACTGCTGAAAGGAAGTAAGGTAGTACAGCCATTTTGAAAAAGAGTGTGGCAGTTCCTCAGAAAGTTAAACATAGAGTTACCATATATTCTAGCAATTCCACTCCTAAGTATATACCCGAGAGAAATGAAAATATTTGCCCGCACAAAAATTTGTAAATGAATGTGCATACAGTAATATTCATAATGGTCAAAAGGTGAAAGCAATCCAAATGTTCATCAACTGATCAATAGATAAATAGAATGTGGTATATCTACATTCTACAACATGGCTGACCCTCAAGAACAACAACAAGCAACAGAAGCCAGTCACAGAAGACCACAGTGTATGACTCCATTTATACAAAAAGCCCAGAATAGGTAAATCTATAAAGGCAGAAAGCAGTTTAGTATTTTCTAGTGCTGGAAACAATGGGCAGAAATTGAAGCCCCCTATACTGCTGGATGAAGAGATGAGAGGGTTGGAAGGTAATACTGAAGGGGCATGGCTTCTCTTTGGGATGATAGAAATGTTCTAAAATTGTGGTGATGATTGCACAACTCTGTGGACATACTAAAAACCACCGAATTGTTCTAAAAAATCAGCTCTGTGTTTGAGGGAGAGCACTCTGATGGGAGTGGAGAGAAACAGAAAGCACAGAGCCCACTCTTCTAAATTAGACTCTTAGAAGACAGCTCATCTTGGGGCGCCTGGGGGGCTCAGTCATTAAGCATCTGCCTTCAGCTCAGGTCATGATCCCAGGGTCCTGGGATCAAGCCCTGCATTAGGCTCCCTGCTCAGCCAGGAGCCTGCTTCTCCCTCTCCAGCTCCCCCTGCTTGTGTTCCCTCTCTCAATGTGTCTCTCTCTGTCAAATAAATAAAATCTTTAAAAAAAAAAAAGAAGAAGAAGAAGACAGCTCATCTTCAGGTCTTCTCTCTCTTCACTCTCCATGCCATTCCCTTAAAATATAATTACAACACACTTAGTCTCAAATCTATGCTTGATAAATTGATAAATATGCTACAGGGTGAGGCTTAGGAAAAGGAGATTAAAAAAGGAGCTCAAACTCTTTAGTGATCCTTATTATTTAAGTCACCAAGGGAAAAGGCCCATTTCTCGATCGTTTCCTTAAAAGGTAAAGAATTTTTTTTTTTAAGTAAGTTCTACCCCATCTTGGGGCTTGAACTCATGACCCTGAGATCAAGAGTCATATGTTCTACCAACTGAGCCAGCCCGATACTCCTGAAGGTGAAGAATTTAAACTTAGATTCTAGGCAAGAGGTATTTAGCCAATGTAGAGCTTCAGAGTAAATGGTGAATAAGTTTCTGTTTTGTGCCCAGCACATAGTAGTCCTCAGTAATGTTTTTAAAAATAAATTAAATGAATGAATTTTTAAAAAGAATAAAAATAGACTTTATGATAAGTGTTATACAAACATGGCCAAGAAAGACATTGTGAGATGAGAAAATAACACATAATCTTAAACTGGTGATGGAGAAAAGAATATGAACAGAAAGGAATATTCAACCATTTAACAAGACAGCAAGCCTCTGAGTTACCTCATGAGTTCTTTCCATCCCTTTCAGAGAAAACAATTAGAAAGAAAAAGAAATAATAGGTTGTAAAGTTATATAAAAGAGTAAGAATATTGCACCTTAAGAATCCAAACAAGACAAAAACCAATTAATGCAATCCATCACACCAACAGTTTAAAAAGGGAAAATCATAAGATCATATTGAAAGATGCAGAAAAAGCATTTGACCAGGTCCAATACCCATTCATGACATAAGCTCTCTCAGCAAACTAGAAATAGAGGGAAATTTCCTCAGCTTGA
Source organism: Callorhinus ursinus (assembly GCF_003265705.2). Classification (NCBI taxonomy): domain Eukaryota; kingdom Metazoa; phylum Chordata; class Mammalia; order Carnivora; family Otariidae; genus Callorhinus; species Callorhinus ursinus. Next base: position 21,443,376 of record NW_027397067.1, on the reverse strand, counting down.
GAAAGAATAAAAAAGGAAATTATACAACCCAGAAACCAAAGACTTTTATGGATACAGAGAGGAAAAATAAGTTTTTCCTCATGCAAAATTTACCAATGTAAAAGGTGCAATAGAGGTGAAAGAGATTAAGGACACAAATAAGGAAGTAAAAGAAAACAAAGGAAAATAAAGTAAAACAAAAATAAGAATCTGTCTTCAATATCCAAAATCGAAAATAACAGTCAGTCATCAGAAACACCACCTGGGGACAGGCATATTCTCCCCCAACCAGTTCCAGCCAGAGAGATCTGGTTTTTCACATCTAGAGAGCTCCTGTTCTTTGTCCTAGGAATAATTAGGAAATTGAGAAGAAATAAGCCCAAGATTCAGGGATTACTAACTGCCATCTCACAAGAATGATGATTAAAATATTGTGATTAAGAATCAAGGACCTTTAGCCCCTGTGAGTGCTGATTACAAAGTGATTAGTAGGGATTACTGTGAGATTAACAATGTTTGCAAGGAAGATGATTTGATTCATTCCAGGCGTTAGGGACAGAGGCGGCAGATGGTTTAGTTGTACCAAGAGAAACTGTAAAACACACAGTAAAAGACAATTGGATTCTTACTCTCTTTCATTTGAAGAAGAAAAAACAGCTCTTGATGGGTGAGGACATGTTGTTTAAAGTTATATAAGACTTATGTCATACCTTTTCAATCTGTCAAGAGTGCAAAAATGATGTGATTAGTTTCTGTCTGGGAGGAATGAAGAGATCCAGATAATGACAACATTAAGGCTAGGGTGCCCGTTTTGTCCTTTCTGTATTAATTAAAAGTCTTTGATGAGAATTTATGATGTGAACTAGCTTGCTTGATTTACTATTTAGACAGGTGTGGAAGGAAATAGAGTAGTTTAGATGCTTAAACTAGTACTTGCGTATGCAGATGACATGTTAATGATTTTATCAACTGATGAGTCTGTAAAAACCATCCCTTGAATTTTTGAAACATATGTTTAAAGCAGCTGGTTCTAAAATAAGGTTAAGAGCAACTATTTGCTTGATAGGGCTGACAAATAGGAACAGGTGATTGTCTTGGAAGAGGCTGTTGTAAAATGAACCAATTGGGAGTTTAGGAGCATTTGGGGACAGTCAAAACAATGAAAAATCAAACAGAAAATACATAGCAGATAAGTTAGTGTCTCTCTAGCAGAGTTGGAAGTTATTTTATTGTACTGAATGTGTTGTTAATCAAAAAAATTTCTCATTGCCCTGAGCCATATGGAAGTGATTTGCCATGTTTTTCTTGCTGTCCATTTGCGATGTTATGTTTGAGCGAGCTGGCAAAGTGCCTTTTAAAAAAATACTATCCTTACAAAGATACCTTAATGAGCTGATTGAAGACAAGATTCTTCGCACAGCAAACATGAGTGAAGTGGTTGTCTTAATTTTAAGGAGAGCCTATATAAAAAAGAACTTGACCAGAAAATTCTTTCTCAAATAATTCTGTTATTCTGAGACATACTTAGGAAGTGTGTCCACTAAATACACTGACTATTTAGAATTATCTATAGAAGAGTCTTTCCAGTCTGTGCAGTTTGTAAGCATTATTTTATAACCTTTTGATATGATGAAGGGACTTACCCATGGCCACTGAATCTTCTCTTGTGCAAAATAAGAGGTTGGAGTCACAGGTTATAATTGTAAATATAAAAGCTGAGAAAGTTTTCATTGAGAAGCGGCAGATCTCTGGCTTTGTCTCAGGAAACAGTGTTGCAGATGGGGAGGATGGCTAGTGAAAAGGTCCCAAGGCAAAGGGAATGCCCCGCACATTCTAGAAAGAGAAAAGAGGCAGGGAAGCTGGCCAGAAGCAAGCAAGAGAATTAGTCAGAGAAGGAGGAAATGCAGTTAGAAAGAGAGAGTCTGGATCGTACTGTGCCTTAAAGAGTGGGTTTTTTGAGTTTTGCTAGAACAAACCCATTTCTGTACCTCAGAGAGCACATACACAGAAAACAATTGGGCAGTACATTTCTACTTTTTAAAATATGTCCATATCCCAAGTCTCAGAGCCCTTGGAGCAAATTGCCTTTGGACAGCTTCAGATTTGGTAAATAAACAATCCAGATTCTTCTTATAAGCATAGATAGCCAGAAGCAAAATACTTTTAGCCATGGGTTGGAATCTCTCCAGGGAGAAATCAAAGTTTTTTTGCTTTTTGAAAATTGCAAATCGCCAGGGACCTGAGGCAAAAGAGTTTAGGGCTTGCTTTCATCAATACCTGTGATACAATTACACACTTTCCTACCCGCCCGCCTCCCCCACGCCACACTTTCTTATCAAAAGACTCCTGTTAACAAAAAGAGCACAGGTCAAAGCCCAAATTCTTTGAAGTGGACACTCGCCTTATCAGGAACTCATCTGTGATGTCAGCATCTCTAAGACATAAAAACCAAACCTACCATGTTTGAGGCCAAATAGAATTTCTCCAAGTCTCATTTTCCTCTCTGTGTCATCCAGCTGCTGTAAAGAATATTACTGTCCCTTAATCACTCATCTGTGATGACACAAACCAAGAAGAAATGCATTCTGCACTTGGAAGACAGAGCGGCATCATGAATATGTGTTTTTCAAACTGGGCTCACCTAACATCCTAAAGTCAATGTAATCAAAAGAGTAAGCATTTCATTGCCTTCTCCAAGACCCTAATTTGTAGAAAACATTATGTATTGATAATGACAATATGTATATTAAATGTGGTATAAACACTCTAAGAAATTCAAGTTGTATGCCAAACTTGAAGTCAAAGCACACAGAGGGGAAAGGACTTGATCATGGCTGATCATGCCATGAAAACAAGGATGGAAACCACTCTTCATTCTGCATCTGCTTCGGGATAGAAGTAAACCATCCCTATGTAAAAGATTTTTTGCACATCCCATATGCCATTCCCACACCTCATTTTGAAATAAAAAATGACATGTGAGTTATCTGTCTTCCAACTACCATACTTCATTGATTTAAAATCATATATTTTCCCATTTTTATCTCTCTGAAGTCAGAACATAGCTTACAGTTGGTGGCATCTTACAATTATAATTGTCAGCATTTTAAATTTTTTAGTGGCACATTAAATAATAATGCATCTTACAATTAATCATGCATTAAATCAATCAAGTATGGTATATATAAATAAAACTATTCCCTTGAAAGCCAGATAATTCTTCCCGGAGGAGTTATTTAAATACTTCTCTTGGGGCGCCTGGGTGGCTCAGTCGTTAAGCGTCTGCCTTCAGCTCAGGTCATGGTCCCAAGGTCCTGGGATCTAGCCCCACATCAGGCTCCCTGCTCGGCGGGAAGCCTGCTCCTCCCTCTCCCACTCCCCCTGCTTGTGTTCCCTCTCTTGCTGTGCCTCTCTCTGTCAAATAAATAAAAATAAAACCTTTTAAAAAAATAAAAAGTGTAATAATGAGATTGTGTTTTGAGAAAAAGGTTCTTTATCTTTTAGAGATACATAGTGAAATGTTATAGATGAAATCATTTAATGTCTGGGATTTACTTTAAAATAAGCCAAGAAAGCGGTGGGGAGAGTCCACGGTGGAAAGAAAAGATCGACCATATGGTGATCATTGCTGATGTGGGGTGATGGGTGCTGTACACTCTTCTCTCTACTTCTATATGTTTGAACCTTTCCACAATGAAAATTTTAAAAAATAATATCCTAACTTTGTAGAAAAAGTTAATGTATTGGTGTATATTAAAGTGTATATTAAATGTGATAGAAACACTCAGAGAAATTCAGGCTCTATATCAAATAATCACTGAAGTGATTAGGCTTTATTTTAATTTATTAATATTTCCATAAAGACACTCCATACGTCCATTAAATTACTTTGAAAAAGATTTCAGTTCTCTTCAGTGATCCTCCAAATCTACATGAAAATAAATTTCCTGGGGGCACCTGGGTGGCTCAGTCGTTAAGCATCTGCCTTCGGCTCAGGTCATGATCCCAGGGTCCCATGATCGAGTCCCACATCGGGCTCCCTGCTCGGCAGGAAGCCTGCTTCTCCCTCTCCCACTTTCCCTGCTTGTGTTCCCTCTCTCGCTGTGTCTCTCTCTGTCAAATAAATAAATAAAATCTTTTTAATAAA